>NC_092714.1:68251749-68594601 GCF_047496885.1 Scyliorhinus torazame | reverse complement strand
GTAATCTGACCTGACGATGAAGGGGATGAAGGACCGGTCAACCCACTTCCCAAAGACAGAGGCCGGGATTCTCCAAAACCCCGGCTAAGTGTTGACGCCGGCGTAAACACCGGAGTGTTTCACGCTGGCGTCAATGGGCCTCTTGGCCCAGCGATTCAGTGGCCCACAGGGGGCCAGCATGGCGCTGGAGTGTTTTATGCAGCTCCGGCGCTGATACGCGGCCCTGCACTGCCGGCATGGGTCCGCGCTTGCGCGTGGTGGCCGTTTCCCCGCCGAATCATGCGCATGATGGCCATTTCCGCGCTGGCGGGTGCAACATGCGGAGCCACACAGTGGCTCTGGCCGTCTTGAAGGTCCCCCCGGAGTCTGATCCACCCGCCCCTCCACCAGGACCCGTGGCCGCTGGTCCGAGCTCCCGTCGGGTGGTACCAGGTTGGAAACACACCAGTGGAACTCGGCTGGTCGATCACGGAGAATCACTGCATGGACCCGCGCGCGCACAACTGGCACCGAATCTCCGGTCGCTGGAGAATCGCATCCTGGCGTCGGAGCGGCGTGACGGGAATTTCCTTTTTAAAAAAAAATATATTTATTAAAGTTGTTTAACACAATTTTTCTCCCTTACAAACAATAGCCCCCCACCCCCCTCCGTAACAAAAAAAAACGAGAAATTGCGCAGAGCAAGATATATACATGGCAAAATGATATATTTACACAGCTTTGTACACTGGCCCTCACTCGTACGTGCCAGTTTCCTCAACCCTTCATGTTATCTCTTGCTCATCCACCCTCCCAGGCAGTCCCCCCTTCCCCCCCCCCCCCCCTCCCCCCCCTCCCAGGACGTCCCCTCCACCCCACCCCCCCCCCCCCCCCCGCCAAGGTTGCTGCTGCTGACCGACCTTCCTCTCACGCTCTGCGAGATAGTCTAGGAACGGTTGCCACCGCCTGTAGATCCCCTGCGCAGACCCTCTCAAGGCGAACTTAATCCTCTCCAACTTTATGAACCCAGCCATATCATTTATCCAGGCCTCCAGGCTGGGGGGGCTTCGCCTCCTTCCATATTAGCAGGATCCTTCGCCGGGCTACTAGGGACGCAAAGGCCAGAATGCCGGCCTCTTTCGCCTCCTGCACTCCCGGTTCGTCCACTACTCCAAATATTGCTAGCCCCCAGCTTGGCTTGACCCGGACTTTCACCACCTGAGATATTGCTCCCGCCACTCCTCTCCAGAACCCCTCCAGTACCGGGCATGACCAAAACATATGGACATGGTTCGCCGGGCTCCCTAACCACCTTCCACATCTGTCCTCTATCCCAAAGAACCTACTCAACCTCGCCCCCGTCAAGTGAGCTCTGTGGATCACCTTAAATTGTATCAGGCTGAGCCTGGCACACGAGGAGGAGGAATTAACCCTACCTAGGGCATCAGCCCACAGACCTTCCTCGATCTCCTCCCCCAGCTCCTCCTCCCATTTGCCCTTCAACTCTTCTACCAGCGCTTCCCCCTCTTCTTTCAACTCCTGGTGTATTTCCGACACCTTGCCCTCCCCGGCCCACACACCCAAGATCACCCGATCTTGAACTTCTTGTGCCGGGAGCAACGGGAATTCCCTCACCTGTCGCCTCACAAAAGCCCTCACCTTACTCTCGGGGTCTTATTCGCCCACACAAACCCCATAATACTCCTGCCTACTCTCTTAAAAAAGGCCTTAGTGATCACGATGGGAAGGCACTGAAACACAAACAGAAACCTCGGAAGGACCACCATTTTGACCGACTGCACTCTACCCGCCAGCGAGAGCGGTAACATGTCCCATCTTTTGAAATCCTCCTCCATTTGCTCCACCAACCTCGTCAGATTCAATTTATGTAGAGTCCCCCAACTCCTGGCTATCTGGATCCCCAGATACCGAAGGCTCCCCTCCGCCCTCCTCAGTGGTAGGTCCCCTATCCCTCTTTCTTGGTCCCCCACCTGTAATACAAAGAGCTCACTCTTCCCTACATTGAGCTTCTATCCCGAAAACTCCCCAAACTCCCTTAGAGTCTGCATGACCTCCACCATCCCCTCCATTGGATCCGCCACGTACAGCAACAGGTCATCCGCATATAGCGACACCTGATGCTCTTCTCCCCCTCGGACCACCCCCCCTCCATTTATTAGACTCCCTCAATGACATGGCCAATGGTTCGATCGCCAATGCGAACAACAGGGGGGACAGGGGGCACCCCTGCCTCGTCCCTCGGTACAGTCGAAAGTACTCCGACCTCCGCCGGTTCGTCACTACACTCGCCATCGGGGCTCTGTAAAGGAGCTTAACCCAATTGATAAACCCTACCCCGAACCCAAACCTACGCAGCACCTCCCAGAGGTACTCCCACTCTACTCGGTCAAAGGCCTTCTCCGCGTCCATAGCTGTCACTATCTCCGCCTCTCCCTCCTCCGATGGCATCATTATCACGTTTAAGAGCCGCCGCACATTGGTGTTTAGTTGCCTGCCCTTTACAAATCCCGTCTGGTCCTCGTGGATTACCCTCGGGACACAGTCCTCGATCCTCGTGGCCAGCACTTTTGCCAGCAACTTTGCATCCACATTGAGGAGCGAGATCGGCCTGTACGATCCACATTGCAGTGGGTCCTTGTCCCGCTTTAGGATCAAAGAAATTGTCGCTTCCTACATTGTCGGGGGCAGGGTCCACTCCTCTCTTGCCTCATTAAACGTCCTCACCAGTAGCGGGGCCAACAGGTCTGCGTACTTCTTGTAGAACTCCACCGGGAATCCGTCTGGCCCCGGGGCCTTCCCCGCCTGCATGCTCCCCAAACCCTTGCTCAGCTCCTCCAACCCAATTGGTGCCCCCAAACCAGCCACCTTTTGCTCCTCCACCCTCGGGAATCTCAGCTGATCTAGGAATCGTCTCATCCCCTCTTCCCCGCTGGGGGCTGGGATCTGTACAGCTCTTCATAAAAGGCCTTGAATACCTGGTTTATTTTCGTTGCTCTCCGAACCGTGGCTCCCCTTCCATCTTTGACTCCCCCTATTTCCCTCGCTGCCATCCTCTTACGGAGCTGGTGTGCCAGCATCCGACTAGCCTTTTCCCCATACTCGTAGGTCGCCCCCTGCGCTTTCCTCCACTGTGCCTCCGCCTTCCCTGTGGTCAACAGGTCAAACTCCGTCTGGAGCCGTCGTCTTTCCCCAAGTAATCTTTCCTCCGCGGCCTCTGCGTATCTCCTGTCCACTCGCAAAATCTCCCCCACTAACCGCTCCCTTTCCATACCCTCTGTCTTCTCCCTATGAGCCCTAATGGAAATTAGCTCTGATCACCGCCTTCAACGCCGCCCATACCACCCCCACCCGCACCTCCCCGTTGTCGTTGGCCTCCAAGTACCTTTCGATACACCCCCTCACCTTCCCACACACCACCTCGTCCGCCAGCAGTCCCACATCTAGCCGCCACAACGGGCGTTGTTCCCTCTCCTCTCCCAGCTCCAGTTCCACCCAGTGCGGGGCATGGTCCGAAACGGCTATAGCCGAATACTCCGTCCCCTCCACCCTCAGGATGAGCGCCCTACCCAGAACAAAGAAATCTATCCGGGAGTTGGCTTTGTGTACATGGGAGGAGAAAGAAAATTCCCTGGCCTGCGGCCTTGCAAACCGCCATGGGTCCACTCCCCCCATCTGATCCATAAACCCCCTAAGTACCTTGGCCGCCGCCGGCCTCTTTCCAGTCCTTGATTTGGAGCGGTCCAGTGCTGGATCCAACACTGTATTGAAGTCCCCTCCCATTATCAGGCCTCCTCTCTCCAGGTCCGGAATGTGCCCCAACATGCGCTTCATGAATCCTGCATCATCCCAGTTCGGGGCGTATACGTTTACCAACACCACCCACGTCCCTTGCAGCCTACCGCTCTCCATTACATATCGCCCTCCATTGTCCGCTACAATAGTCTTGGCCTCAAATGACACCCGCTTTCCCACCAATATTGCCACCCCTCTATTCTTCGCGTCCAGTCCCGAGTGGAATACCTGTCCTACCCATCCCTTTCTTAACCTGACCTGGTCCGCCACCTTCAGGTGTGTCTCTTGGAGCATGGCCACGTCCGCCTTCAGTCCCTTTATGTGCGCGAACACTCGAGCCCTCTTCACCGGCCCATTCAGGCCCCTCGCATTCCACGTTATCAGCCGGATTGGAGGGGCTCTCACCCCCCCCCACGCCCCGCCGACTAGCCATCTCCTTTTCTGGGCCAGTCCCGTGTCCACGCCTCCCTCACCCTCCAGTCCCCCAGAGGGGGGACCCCTGTCCCGACCACCTCTTCTGTGTCCCATTCCCTTTTGGCCAGTGCAGCAGCAACCTTTTCCTCCCCCCCCCCTTCCCCCCCCTCCCCTCCCCCCGCTAAACCCCTGTCTAGCTTTTTTGCTCCCCCCATGTCACTCCCGTAAGTCAGCTGACGCCTGCTGACCCCGGCTTCCCCCGCCGTCCCATTGACCTCCCCGCGTGGGAGTCTCCCAATCCATATGCATTCCTTCGTTCCCCTTCCCGCCTTTCTTCCCGCGCGCG
This sequence comes from Scyliorhinus torazame, assembly GCF_047496885.1. NCBI lineage: Eukaryota > Metazoa > Chordata > Chondrichthyes > Carcharhiniformes > Scyliorhinidae > Scyliorhinus > Scyliorhinus torazame. Next base: position 68,590,049 of record NC_092714.1, on the reverse strand, counting down.
GGAAAAAACCCCGCGCTTTCCAAAGCCCGCTCCGCCCCCTCTGGCGCAGCTCCTGTCGCGGCCTTGTCTCTCTCCACCAGCCCATGTAACATTTCCTGCGTGTGATTGACCCCCTATATACAACAACCATCACACATCAAACCCCAAAACATCCACCCCACCCTCACAAACCCTCAGTTAGAGTCCAACTTTTCGGCTTGTACAAAGGTCCACGCCTCTTCAGGCGTTTCGAAGTAATAGTGTTGGCCCTTGTACGTGACCCACAGTCGCGCTGGCTGCAGCATTCCGAATTTCACTTCTTTCCGGTACAACGCCGCTTTGGCCCGGTTGAAACCCGCTCTCCGCTTTGCAACCTCCGTGCTCCAGTCCGGGTATATTCTGATCTCTGCATTGTCCCACTTGCTGCTCCGCTCCTTCTTGGCCCATCTCAGGACCCACTCTCTGTCCGTGAACCGGTGGAACCTCACCACCATCGCCCTTGGCGGCTCATTTGCCTGGGGCTTCTTCGCCAGCACCCGATGTGCCCCGTCCAACTCCAGCGGCCTCGAAGGGGCCTTCGTGCCCATCATCGCCTCGAGCATCGTGCTCGCGTCTGCCCCGGCATCAGCCCCCAGACTCCCTCAGGGAGACCCAGGATTCGGAGATTCTTTCTCCTCGACCTGTTCTCCAGGTCTTCGAGTCTTCCTGCCCACCTCTTGTGTAGTGCCTCGTTCTGCTCCACCCTCACCGCCAGGCCCACGAGCTCGTCCTCGTTCTGACTGACTCTTTTCTGTACCTCCTGGATCTTAGCTTCATGGGCCTTCTGCGTGACCCCGAGACCTTCAAATGCCGAAAGCATAGGCGCCAACATCTCTTTGCGCATCTCCTCGCGCTGCTCCTCAAAGCAGCGCTTGATGAACTCCTGCAGCTCCCCTTTGTCCCTGGCCACCGCCATTTTGTTTTCTTTCCCTCGCTTCTCCCGTTGCTCCAGTGCCGCTCCTTTGGCCGTTACACTTCTGGTCCGTTTCATAGAAGTTGGCAGTGTTTGCTTCACCAGTCTGCCCCAAAAAGTCTATGGAAACTCCTGAAAAAGGTCTGAGAGTCGGCTCCAGACGGGAGCTACCGAATGCGCGACCTACTCCTCCATGGCCGCCACCAGAAGCCTCGTCCCTGCTTCTTCAATGGCCCTTGTAGATCTTTTCACAGTTGTTCCTTCAGCTGCTAGAATTCACCTTTGATAGAGTCAAGCCAGATTGCAGCTTTAAGCTTGCCCTTCCCCCGCCTGCATGCTGGAAGAGGCCCTTGTCTACTGCTGCAGCTCAAGCCAAATCTATCACTGTTTCTGCCGGGTCTGGTAGCCAAAAGACACAACACTCCTGGGGGACACTGTCAGGGGAATGCTGCAGCCTCCTTCCCACACCGGGAAATGTCAAACAAATGCCGTGGGGGCCCTGTAAAAGAGCCCAAAAGTCCGTTCCAAGCGGGAGCTGCCGAATATGCGACCTAGCTCTGCATAGCCGCACCCGGAAGTCCGTGACGGGAATTTCCGATGTGCCCGGCGATTCTCCGACCCAGCGCGGGCTCGGAGAATCCCGGCCATGGTCTCACAGGGTTTACCCTGGCTCCCGATGCCAGTTCAAACTGGTTGCAGAGCCTGCACACTAACATCGGATCTGAGCAGAAGATGACAACGTCATCCATGTACAGGGAGGGTATCTCCGCTGCCTGGGATCATCACTCCTTTTATGCCCAGATCCTTCCTGATGGATTCGGCAAAAGGTTCTGTGCAATACACGAACAGGACAGAAGAGAAGGGCAGCCGTGCCCGATTCCAGATTTGATCTGAAAGCTTTCAGATTCTCACCCATTGAGACTGTGCTACTGATGTTTGTGTAGAGCAGTTGGATCCAATTGTAGATTCCCTCCCCAAACCCCATTTTGGAGAGCTCACCAATCATGTAGGTGTGCGATATTCTGTCAAAAGCCTTCTCCTGGTCCTGCCTGATGGGGCAGGTATCCACCCTCCTGTGCACATAGACGACCATATCCCTGATTAGCATGAGGCTATCAGAGATCTTCCTGCTGGGACAGCACAGGTCATAGATGTCATAGAATTTACAGTGCAGAAGGAGGCCATTCGGCCCATCGAGTCTGCACCGGCTCTTCGAAAGAGCAACCTACCCAAGGTCCACACCGCCACCCTATCCCCATAACCCAGCAACCCTGCCCAACACTATGGGCAATTTTGGACACTAAGGGCAATTTATCATGGCCAATCCACCTAACCTGCACATCTTTGGACTGTGGGAGGAAACCGGAGCACGCGGAGGAAACCCACGCACACACGGGGAGGATGTGTAGACTCCGCACAGACAGTGACCCAAGCCGGAATCGAACCTGGGACCCTGGAGCTGTGAAGCAATTGTGCTATCCACAATGCTACCGTGCTGCCAGGTCTGACCAGGATGAATCACTGACTCCAGAGCAGACTTGATTTTACGATTACCTTGGTGAGAATCCACATTCAACAATGAAATAGGTCACAAATTTTGAATTTCCTCCCTTTCCCCCTTCTGCTTGCAGATGAGGGTGATGATGCCTTTCCACATAGTCCAGAAAAAGAAAAATGTGATCCGCTCATGTTGGTTGTGGCAATGTAGGGTTTTTCCCTGGGAAATATATCCCAGACAAATATTATCAGTTCACATTGAAAGAACAATCCTCCTGCTGCTTGAGATAACACAGTTATAGCGCCTGGCTCCAAGGTTAGTGAAGGTTAGAATGACCTTATTCTTTTTCTCAGCAGGAACCAATTGTAGTTGCGATGCCAAATTTTAGCACAATTGTACTGCAGACCTTCGTGACATGACCATTCCTTAAATGTATTGTATTGATATGTTCCTTGTGCCATAGTATTGATAATCAGTGTTAATTGTGTTAGTCAATGGCAGATAATGGCATTTCCCTCATAGCATAAACATACTGATAGCAATCAATGTCCAAACACTTCTGATGAGCCCACTGCTTTTTTTACTGAATATCCCTATTAACCCTTTGCTGGTTTGCATTTTTAAAATTTCATAAAGTTCTCAGTTAGAGTGGGATTTTGATCCTATAGGTCAGATGGACCGCATGGCATCCTTCTGTGCTGTGAACTTTTGATATTCCTATTTTCCGATCAGCCTACACTGTGTATTTTAGCTTTTAGCTTATGCTCCAAATGCCTGTGTTAATGCCGTCTTCAAGGTGGTGTTTGTGTTGTATTGTGCCGGACTTGTGTCTGTGAGGCATGGATACTATTTTAGTATCAGACCGAAACCCTTAGCACAGAAATTATACATGCCTTAAAGATCTGGGGCTGGATTCTCCACAGTCCCGCGCCGAAATCACGTTTGGCACGGGGGCAGAGTCGACGGTTATTCGAGAATTGGGTCTGGCGCCGCTCCCGCACAAATTACGTGCCGTGGCTGGGGGGCCATTGCCAGAGGCCCTCCCAGCGATACTCCGGTCCCGACCGGCCGAATTGCCGACTAACCATGTCTGGCCGGTCGGGACTCAGTCCACGGCCACCCTGGTGGGGGGCCTTATGGGCAGCCGGGGCGGCGATCGGGCGGGTTAGGTGGAATGGCGCAGGGCAGAACTTGGGACCTTGTTTGTTGTTCCAGGTCCGCCGGCTGAGTCCGCCATCACGTTCGGCTCGGCCGCTGGAGGCCGCCGGCGAGCGCATGCGCGGACTCGAAACCCTCAAGTGCGGGGGCCCGTATCCGCAGCTAAATCTGCAAGAAGCATTCTGTGGGCCCTCCCAGCCCCCTGCAGGTAGATGAATAGCTCTCAATTTTTTTAAGGAAAGTGTGGCGTGAAACACCAGCGTTTCTATGACAGGATGGGGACATAGCCCCATTTTTGGAGAATCCAGCCCCTGTTTGCAGCCACTGTGTCCAAATAGGAATTTCACAACCATCATTCCAAAAGGTTCCCTTCTCCCTGAGCTTTGAGGCAAATGATTCCAATGGAGGTTCTCCAAGATAGCAAGTTCTAATCTAGCAGATGTGCCTTGATTTTACACAGAATAATAAAGTGTTTAGCAACCATTGTTCTACAAAGATACACTGAGCATCCTTATTGGTTAACAAACACAATCAGGATTCAATTTTCATTTCAAGCTGAAAAAGCTGCAATGCCAATAATTTCTGTTACCTCTTTGATATTACACATTGCATGGAGTAGTGACATAGACAATATGAAGTCTACAACAGGTAGGGCTTTATTAAGCATGCATGAGGGGCAAGGACCAGTTGCAGGCCATTCTTTAACATCTTGTTGGTATTGCAGATTAAATATTCACCCCTATTGTACAACGATAAGTTGTGGTCGGAGCTGATATAACGGTCAAAGATGTCCCTAGATGGATGGATTGACCATGATTAAATTTCCCCTCAGTGTCCAAGGATGTGCAGGTTAGGTAGGATTACTGCAGGGGTTGGGTCTCGGTAGGGTCTTCTTTCAGAGGATTGATGCAGACTCGATGGGCCAAATAGTCTCCTTCTGCACTGTAGGAATTCTATGGTTCTATGGGTACAGTGAGCACACTGATCTGCAATCTCTTTGCCATTATTCGGATACCTTTGCCGTTTTGTTTGCTCCTTTCCAGAACTACCTCTGTGAAAAGTTGGCTTTGCAATGCGTTTCCCCTTTACAGAGGTGTAGACGGAAGTGTAAGAAGAAACCAAGAATGAGCAGATCGGGCAGCTTTACTGATGCTCTGCATCCCTCACACAAGGCACCAACATGTACATATGCAGATGCTACAACCCACACCCCACACTGGTCCCTCACTCCAAACACAGAATGTTCCTTTCCCCCACACACAGGCAACTCTTTCTCTTCCACACACACTGTTCACTCACTCTGTCTCTCTTCTCTCACACACATTGTTCACCCTCTCACATGTGTGCATACATACTTTTCATTCTCTCTTGTACACACAGACTGTTCATCCCTCTCATACACACAAATGGTTCTCTCTTTCTCACACGCACTGTTCGCCCCCTCTCTCATTTACATGCAAGCCTGAATTTTCACACAGACAGAGAGGCTCTCCATCTTAGCAAAAATGGCCGTGGAGGCCTTTATTCACAAGTCCCACCTGCACCATTTTCACAAGGGCGGTTAGAAATGGGGTCAAACTTTACATATTTGTGATTTGTGGAGGCAACTGCCAATGTTGTAGCGCAGTTGCCTTCAAATTGATTTGATTTTATCTAGTGGGATGTCCAAGACATAGCTTGTGCTCTATGGACCAGCTAGGAAAAAGTCTAAAGTTATTTGGAGAGGTAGGGCACTCTTTGGTGAGGTAGGGTACACTTTTAGACATGATCCCAGGACACCTTTGAGCAAGGTATGGTATTGAATTGTTAAAAGGCATGAATGTTAGCCATAGCCATGAATGTTTGTAAAAAAAGTGGAGACCCTCAGGAATTATAAAGGGAACTGAAAAATGAATTTGTGAAGCCATTTCAATCTCCTGTCTTTTAAATATTTGACAAAACTGTCAGCAGTGTTTAAAATAATCAGTGCTCTCTATTTCACTTTGTCTTTTATCATAGGCATGAGGTAATGCATTTTGGTAGGTCTAACATAGAAGGGAAATATACCATAAATGGCAAAACTCTTAGGAATATAGAAAGTCAGAGAGATCTGGGTGTGCAGGTCCACAGATCTTTGAAGGTGGCAACACAAGTGGACAAGCTAGTCAAGAAAGCATATGGAATGCTTGCCATCATTGGATGGGGCATTGAGTATAAAAACTGGCAAGTTATGCTACAGTTCTATAGAACCTTGATAAGGCCGCACTTGGAATATTGCGCACAATTCTGATCGCCACACTACCAGAAGGATGTGGTGGCTTTGAAGAGGGTGCAGAGGAGGTTTACCAGGATGTTGCCTGGTCTGGAGGGTGTTAGCTATGTGGAAAGGCTAAATAGACTCGGACTGTTTTCATTAGAAAGGCGGAGGTTGAGGGGTGACCTGATAAGAGGTCTACAAGATTGAGGGGCATGGATAGAGTGGATGGGCAGGCACTTTTTCCCAGGGTGGAGGGGTCTGTCACCAGGGGGCATAGGTTTAAGGTCCATGGGGCAAAGTTTAGAGGCGATGTGCGAGGCAGGTGTTTTACGCAGAGGGTGGCGAGTGCCTGAAATGCATTGCCAGGGTGGTTGTGGCAGCAGATTCATTAACAACCTTCAAAAGGCATCTTGACAGACATGTGGATAGGATGGGTATTGAGGGATATGGCACAAGGAAGTGCTGAGCGTCTTGGCAAAGGTTGGTATCATGACTGGTACTGGCACGGAGGGCCTGTTCCTGTGCTGCATTGTTCTTTATAAGCCTGAGTGTTAGTTTGTGAAATCAGCTAAAATGCTATCAGTGGGGTTCATGTCAGTTCACAGTTGGACAGCTTCAAATGTGCATAAAGCCTTTGAAATAGGACTATGAATACAGATGTTTGTTATGAAGGATTAAGGATTTGAAAGAAGTTAAATGTAGTGAATGGGTTTTTAATCACTAATGTTTTTAAAATAGTGAATTCATAAACAGACACACAAGAACTTTAATTTCATCATGAATCCAGAGGCATGCCGATGATGGATACTGGGTGAGTTGGCATGGAGGCTGCAATGGCAAAGGATGGGGCATGAGTTGGCATCAGGGCTATAAAAGGTCATGGGATGGCAGGGGGCACAGGTTGGCATGGAGGATTGTAGGGGCTTTGGGTGATGTGGAAGCATAGAGGTTCATATGGAGGATATGAGGGTCCGACAGAGGCATGGATTCACATGGATGTTATGAAGGACCATGGGATAGGGGCATATGTGCCATGGATTGGCATGGGTGAGGGAGCATGAGGAGGAAGGGCTGGAATGTTATTTTTTGTTTCATTCATTATTTTTTTCAAAGTTGACACACGATATAAGAAGTTACCAAAGCCTTTGGTACTTATTTTAATCTTCAGAAGAATACCATTATAAGGAAAGCAACATTTAAGAGGTGCACCCAAAGACTGGGCGAGAGCATATGTTCCTTGATTAACATATTGTGTTAATCTGCTGATATTTGCAAATACAGAGCCCTGAAAGGCAAATTAATCCAGATTGCATTGCTGTAGGAGTGTTAGAAGAGACAGGGAAGATTTGACCCCAAAGGCTGTGCAGTTAGTAAGGAAAACAAAATGTTATTCAAGGTGAAAGAGAAATCTCATGGAGGAAAGCAACTCATGCAGTCCAGTTGGTAGCATGTAGTAGCTGTGCACCTAATGACGAACAGAGAAAAAGAGATGATAGCCAACATTTCTCAGTGTTACTGTTGTGCTACATAAAGGCTGCATCAGTGAAGAATGGTCCACGAAAAATGTAGGAAGAGAGGCTATTTAAATCAGTCTGTCGCAACCTATTAAAGGAGAAATAACTGAAATGATATACCATTTAAGAAGTTGGTGGCATTCAAAAAAAATGTTTTTTTTAAAAAAGCAAATGTACAACTTTTATGGAGAAACTGCAGGAGGAAATTAAAACAATTGAAGTGTTGATATTATGGTCAACCAGCATAAAATAAACTTCAAATTAGACACTGGAGCAGGAGTTTCAATTTCAGACACCAAACAGTGATCAAAATTAGACCGTTTATTCATTCATTGCACGGTTGTTCATTATCCGTGTTTATTCCATCCTCGCTCTTCATTAACCCCCACCCTCCCCTCACTCTTCATTAACCCCCACCCTCCCCTCTCACTCTTCATTAACCCCCACCCTCCCCTCTCACTCTTCATTAACCCCCACCCTCCCCTCTCACTCTTCATTAACCCCCACCCTCCCCCCTCACTCTTCATTAACCCCCACCCTCCCCCTCACTCTTCATTAACCCCCACCCTCCCCCTCACTCTTCATTAACCCCCACCCTCCCCCCTCACTCTTCATTAACCCCCACCCTCCCCCCTCACTCTTCATTAACCCCCACCCTCCCCCCTCACTCTTCATTAACCCCCACCCTCCCCCTCACTCTTCATTAACCCCCACCCTCCCCCCTCACTCTTCATTAACCCCCACCCTCCCCCTCACTCTTCATTAACCCCCACCCTCCCCTCTCACTCTTCATTAACCCCCACCCTCCCCTCTCACTCTTCATTAACCCCCACCCTCCCCTCTCACTCTTCATTAACCCCACCGTCTCCCTCACAGTTAATTTCTCCCTCACTTCTTCATTACTCCCTCCCTCCCACCCCCACACACATATATATACAAACTATTCACTATCTCTTCTAGACATTACTCACAATCTCACACACTCGTTTTCTGTACCACAATCTAAATTTCCCAGACCGCCGCTGCCTATTTTAAGAAACGTCCTGTATCCAAATTCTTCATTGACACTCAGCCAGCTGACAGCCACTGTAGCCGAGCGAGTGTGACCCATTTACGTCGACCTGAAAGTAGAACGAGGGCAAACGTGACAAACAATGTTCACACCCAGAGGAGCCTTGCTCGCCGCCTGCTGCTCGCATGGTCGTTTCGGTGTCTGAATTTACATACTCTGTAGTCTGCACGTTGGAGGAAGTTTCTGTGCCTGGGCTGATGTCTCTCAATGTCAGAACATTACAAACGTTAGCCTGAACCTAAACCACTTCGTGGTTTGAACCACTTTGATCGCAATTCTGCTGAACGCTGCGGTTTGAGTTTCCCAGTTAGCTGCTGAGTTCATAAAGCTCGTCTACAGCTGCGTTCCGGTCAAACTGCTGTCTGAACTGACAGTGAGATGGAGCAGCCCTGTGTTAAAGAGAAGATTGGAATTGTTCTTGTATTTTCTTTGATTCTTTCATTTGGTGAGTAATCAGCTCCTTCATTTGTTGTTGCTGCTGCTGCATGGACTCCGTACTACCAGCTTCCCTGTTGCAAAATATCACACACCTGACTCGGAGTTAAATCTGTTCCAGCCGCTCCCTTTTTTTTCAGAGTTGCTCAACTAGAAATGATTAACTTAACAGCAGTTGTAAATGAACGCAATAAAAGTCAACGCTTCCTGTCCTGGTCATCGTTCAACCACTTCAGAAAGAAAGATTTGCGTTTATGTAGCATCTTTCATGGTCTCCGGATCCCCCCCAGTGTAGTCACTGCCCTCAGTGTGCTTCACACTGAATGAAGTGTAGTCACTGCTGGACCAGAACGCACCGAGCAAGATTCCACGAGCGGGCATTTTGATATTAACTAAGTCATCAGTTTCAGTGATGTTGATTGCGACAGATGCATGAGTCAGTGCATTGGGGAGAACTCCTTTCTCCTGTCTTGGGATCTCTCCCATTAACCTGATCGGGCAGAGTCACGTTTGAGAGATCACACTGCAGCACTCCCTCTGTAGGACAGGGAGGTGACGGCCCAGATTGCGTGCTCACATCTCTCCAGTGAGAATGGAAGCCTTTTGATTCAGGTGACAGTGCTTCTTACTGAGGCTTCGGGAAATGTCATTTGGACTATCCCATTCCAGTCCAGAGACATTTTCCCATTCCATAACACGTGACCCTGCTGCGGCAGTGGCTGCATGATCAAACATGTGCGATTGCAAACGAAAACAGAAAATGCTGCAAAAACACATAGTGGGTCAAGCAGGATGTGTAAGTAAACAAGATGTGGAGATGCCGGCGTTGGACTGGGGTGAGCACAGTAAGAAGTCTTACAACACCAGGTTAAAGTCCAACAGGTTTGTTTCAAACACTAGCTTTCGGAGCACTGCTCCTTCCTCAGGTGAGGATCCTGGTGTTGTAAGACTTCTTACAGTGTAAAGGCAGAGTTAACATTTTGAGTTTGATGACCTTTTGGAAGTACAATTTAAAAATCCCATTCTCAGCCTTAGGGAGTGTACTCTGTGACAGGAGAAATCTGACCGTATCCTTGATATTCTATACACAACCTTCCCTGATTTGTTCCCATGTTCACTTATGCCCAGGCCCAGGAAAATATCCCCACAGCTGACGGAGTGAGGGCTGATTTTCCCTGAAAATCTGAAAGAAAAGCGTTTTTAGTCATACTTGTTTACCTGCAGACAGATTATACATATCCAGCATCGAGCTTTTGGTAATTACGTATGGATTAGGCCTCATTGAACTGGCAGTCAACTTGACATTGCAATCATTAACTGTCTTGTTTGAATATCACTGCACATCGGCTGACAAATGGACAGTTACTCTTTGTGCTGACAGGTGTTACCCAACCAAAACTGACAAAGTTCCCACGTATCACGAACAACATGATAATATGGAGAACCACCATTAGATTGGGACATGATCTCTGGTTTAGAAGAAGCTTGTATTTATATAATAATAACCTTTATTGTTACAAGTAGGCATACATTAACACTGCAATGAAGTTACTGTGAAAATCCCCTAGTCGCTACCTTCCGGCGCCTGTTTGGGTACACGGAGGGAGAATTCAGAATGTCCAATTAACCTAACAAGACATGTGGGAGGAAACCGGAACGCCCAGAGGAAACCCACGCAGTCACGGGGAGAACCGCACAGACAGTGATCCGAGCCGGGATTGAACCCAGCTCCCTGGCGCTGTGAAGCAACAGTGCTATATAATGCTTTTCATTCCTGTTCCCGACCTACTCCATCCATCTCCCAAGTAACAGTCTGAGATTAATCCAGTCAATTCACATCCCTGATATCACATTTGATCCAGAAATGACCTCCAACCTCTTATTTGTACCATCACTTAAGACGACCAACTTTCACCTCCATAATATCGCCTGACTTCACTCACCCCTTTGTTAGCTTGTCTGCTAAAACCCACATTCCTGCCTTCATTATTCCAAAACTCCACTATTCCAGTACAGTTTTGACAGGTCTCCTACATTCTACGCTCTGTCATTCATCCAAAACTCAACTGCCTGTGTTTTAACACACGACAAATCCAGTTCTGCTGCAGCCTCTGTGCTCGCTGACTTACATTAGCACTGGGTCAAGCAAAGTGGATTTTTAAAGTCTCATCCTTGTTTTCATATCCCTCAGTGGTCTTGCCCCTCCCTATCTCCATAATCCCTCTCAGCCCCGCAACCCTGCAACATGCCTGCAGTTTGGTCTCTTGTGCATTTCCAGTTATAATTGCTCCACAATTTGTGGCCTTGCCTTCAGATGTGTTGGCCCCAAGCTCTGGAATTTCCCCCCTACATCTCTGTCTCTGTATCTTGCTTTAAGGCACTCTTAAAACATACCTTTTGACTAAGCTTTTTGTCAGCTAAAATAATATTTAATTGCTTTATAATGCTCCTGTGGGATGATTCATTATGTTGAAGACACCATTAATGTTGTTTACAAGGCCACTGGACATCTCAAAGCACTTTACAGCCAAAATAAGTACTTTTGAAGTGTAGTCACTGTTGTAATATAGGAAATGTGGCAGCCAAATTGAGCACAGCAAGCTTCCACACCAACAGTATTGTAATGTTGCCCAGGTATGTTTTTTTTGTATTGATTTTGAGGGATAAATATTGACCAGGATATCAGAGATGTCCCTTCTCTAAGCTTCTTCAGTATAATGTCACTGCATCTTTTACATCTATCCCAAGCAGGCAAACGGGGTCTCAGTTTAACATCTCATCCGAAAGGCAGTACCTCTGACAGTGCAGCATTCCCTCAGTGATGCACTGGAGTGTCAGCCTTAAAATTTGTGTGCAAGCCCTAGAGTGCATTCAAAATCACGAGGGGTCTGGAGATCGTAGATAGGGGAAAACTTTTCCGACTAGTGAAAGGATTGGGAACGATAGGGCACAGATTTAACGTAATTGGCAAAAGAAGAAAAATAATAATATAATAATCTTTATTGTCACAAGTAGGCTTACATTTACACTGCAATAAAGTTACTGTGAAAAGCCCCAAGTTGCCACCTTCTGGCACCTGTTCGGGTACACAGAGGGAGAATTCAGAATATCCAATTCACCTGACAACACGTCTTTGTGGACCTCAAGGAGGAAACCGGAGGAAACCCACGCAGACACAGGGAGATTTTGCAGGCTCCACACAGACAGTGACCCAAACCGGGAATCGAACCTGGAGCTGTGAAGCAACAGTGCTACCCACTGTGCTACCGTGCTGCCCGTGTGCTACTGTGCTGCCCATAGCAACATGAAGAATTATTTTTTTCACACAGAGAGTGGTTAAGGTCTGGAAGGCACTGCCTGGGTGTGTGGTGGAGACGGACTTAATCAAAGCGTTCTGTGGGGAATTTACTATTATTTGAAAAGGAAGAGTGTGTAGGGTTACGGGGCAAGATGGGAGATGGCACTAGGTGATCTGGAGAGTGGGTGCAGATACGGTGGGCTGAATGGCTTCCCCCTATTATATCAATTCCCAAGGAAATTACTTCTCATCTATGCAACAGGCTGAGTATCTAATACTTTTAGTGTCTAATATCTAAGAGTTTCTATTTTTAGCAATCTGTATCATTCTCAGATACTCATCGATATCAGAATTGCTGATGTACTCCTCCATGTTTTGTGTCTTATAAAACAACATTTTAGATGGAAAATTGTAGGCAGTGCACTTATGATTTTTTGACAGGTCATCTGCTGGGTGTGCCTTGTCTTGGTAAACTTTCCATTCAGCATCAAATTCTATTTATCTGTGTAACAAAATCTCCAGGTGCTCACAATCAGCGCAACTTCACTTTCTCTTCTAATTTGTGTTCTTAAATGGACTTGTCAAACTAATGATTGGCAACATGGGGAGTAGAATGAATGAGCGGCACTTTAAAATCAGATCAAATATCGAACCTCTGCTGTATTCAAATGATCTCACCCCTACCTTGGATTAGCAGAATAATTGTGAGAAACACTATATTGTAAAATCAAGTCCATACATGCCCACCCAGGGAAGTAAACCCAAGTGTAATCAATTCAAGTTGAATTTAACTCTATTAAAGAAATGATTTGTACTCAATATTTATTTTCTCCGTATGTAGGATGTAAGTGGGGAAAAATCAGATCTAAATGAAAATAAAAAGGCCTCTGAGACTATAGTGCAGTATTGCATGTGGCTATCGGGATAGTGGCATTGATGCCAGTTTATTTAATGTCCACTCATAAAGTAGGGATAAACATCATCATTTTTGCCTTTGTGTTTTCAGCTGTGCCTGTTCACAGCTGAATTTTCTATGACTTCAACTAAAATGATAGCTAGTGACAAAATGCAAATGAATGAAATATCTATTCCTCTGCTGTCACTTCCTTCCCAAACCACAACTGTCATTTATCCAATCTGCTCTTTCAGTAAGCAATTCCTGTTTCAACAGCCTCCTCCGCACAATAAAATCATGAATTATCTCACTCTGATTTAATCACAAAATGTCCTTTGTAATCTCTTACAAAATTTGACTTCACCTTTTAAAAAAATGTTTCTTTTATTTAATAATCTTTATTGGTGTCACAAGTAGGCTTACATTAATACTTCAATGAAGTTACTGTATAAAGCCCCTAGTCGCCACACTCAGCCGTCTGTTCGGGTACAGAGTTAGAATTCAGAATGTCCAATTCACCTAACAAGCACATCTTTTGGGACTTGTGGGGAGGAAACCGGAGCACCCGGAGGAAACCCACGCAGACACGGAGAGAACGTGCAGACGCAGACTCCGCACAGACAGTGACCCAAGCCGGAATCAAACCTGGGACTCTGGCGCTGCAGGCAACAGTGCTAACCACTGTGCTACCATGCCACCCCGTAGAGTTCTCAGAGCTACAAAGCCAATACGCAGAGTGGACAGGGCAAGCCTTTAATCCATCTCCTTGCTCCAAAAAACAATTCAAAATCAAATTGAATTTACTGTGCCGGTAGTTTCAGTGCTATAGGTGTTGGTTTAGTAACAAAGTAGCGTCAGATCTTGGTGCAGCCCACACTGAATGTCTTCTTGGTGAGGGTGTGTGGCCACTATGTGCATTTGCTGGAAATGTGCAGAGTGGGCAGAGCATGATGTCAGTGTCTATCACTGATGCCAGACCTGCTGGCTGACAGGTTGCTGGCCCTGCTCGAGTTGATGCTTTTTTATTAACCACTTGTAGTTGAAGATATGAATAATGTGAGGGATTCCACCACCAGATTATTTAAAGGGATTATGAACAACTTGTAAATTAGGTTATGTGGGGAAGAATTTGCTTGTGACTGCAAGGGGTCAGGATAGAGAGAATGAATACGTGGCTCGAGAGATGGTGCCAGAGGGAGGGATTCAAATTCCTGGGACATTGGAACCGGTTCTGGGGGAGGTGGGACCAGTACAAACCGGATGGTCTGCACCTGGGCAGGACTGGAACCGATGTCCGAGGGGGGGGGGTGTTTGCTAGAGCTGTTGGGGAGAGTTTAAACTAATGTGGCAGGGGGATGGGAACCGATGCAGGAAGTTGGAAGGTAGTAAAACAGGGACAGAAATAAAAGGCAGTAAGGGGGAAAGTGTAAGGCAGAGAAGCCACAGTCAAAAATCAAAAAGGGCGACAGTACAAGGTACAGTGACTGAGGGGAGCTCAGCGAATAGGACCAGGAATACTAAAAGAAATAAAACGGGAAGTGAAAACATTAATGGTAAGCGACGCGGCAGGTTGTTACATAAGACATGGGTTCGACGACAAGGAAAATTAGGAGAAAGGTTAAGAGGAAATATAACTTAGGAGAGGTTACTGATCGAGGTGTTAAGATTCAGAACAGAGGTAAAAAAGCCAACATAAGTGTACTTTACCTGAATGCTCGTAGTATTCGGAATAAGGTAAATGAGTTGATGGCGCAAATCATCGTGAATGACTATGATTTAGTGGCCATTACTGAAACATGGTTAAAGGATGGTCACGACTGGGAGTTAAATATCCGAGGGTATCAAACTTTTCGGAAGGACAGAGTGGATGGTGTAGTTCTGTTATTTAAGGATGACATCCGGGCTACAGTAAGGGATGACATCGGTGCTTTGGAGGATAAGGTTGAATCCATTTGGGTGGAAATCAGGAATAGTAAGGCGAAAAAGTCACTGATAGGAGTAATCTATAGGCCACCAAATAGTAACATTATGGTGGGGCAGGCAATAAACAAAGAAATAACAGATGCATGTAGAAATGGTACAGCAGTTATCATGGGGGATGTTAATCTACATGTTGATTGGTTTAACCAGGTCGGTCAAGGCAGCCTTAAGGAGGAGTTTATAGAATGTATCCGCGATAGTTTCCTAGAACTATATGTAATGGAACCTACGAGGGAACAAGCGGTCCTATATCTGGTCCTGTGTAATGAGACAGGATTGATTCAGGATCTCATAGTTAGGGATCCTCTCGGAAGGAGCGATCACAATATGGTGGAATTTAAAATACAGATGGAGGGTGAGAAGGTAAAATCAAGCACTAGTGTTTTGTGCTTAAACAAAGGAGATTACAATGGGATGAGAGAAGAACTAGCTAAGGTAGTCTGGGAGCAAAGACATTATAGTGAAACAGTTGAGGAACAGTGGAGAACCTTCCAAGTTATTTTTCACAGTGCTCAGCAAAGGTTTATACCAACAAAAAGGAAGGACGGTAAAAAGAGGGAAAATTGACCGTGGATATCTAAGGAAATAAGGGAGAGTATCAAATTGAAGGAAAAAACATACAAAGTAGCAAAGATCAGTGGGAGACTAGAGGACTGGGAAATCTTTAGGAGGCAACAGAAAGCTACTAAAAAAGCTATAAAGAAGAGCAAGATAGATTATGAGAGTAAACTTGCTCAGGATATAAAAACAGATAGTAAAAGTTTCTACAAATACATAAAACAAAAGAGTGGCTAAGGTAAATATTGGTCCTTTAGAGGATGAGAAGGGAGATTTAATAATGGGAGATGAGGAAATGGCTGAGGAACTGAACAGGTTTTTTGGGGTCGGTCTTCACAGTGGAAGACACAAATAACATGCCAGTGACTGATGGAAATGAGGCTATGACAAGTGAAGACCTTGAGAAGGTTGTTATCCAAGGAGGTAGTGATGGGCAAACTAATGGGGCTAAAGGTAGACAAGTCTCCTCGACCTGATGGAATGCATCCCAGAGTGCTAAAAGAGATGGCTAGGGAAATTGCAAATGCACTAGTGATAATTAACCAAAATTCACTAGACTCTGGGGTGGTCCCGGCGGATTGGAAATTAGCAAACGTGACACCACTGTTTAAAAAAGGAGGTAGGCAGAAAGCGGGTAATTATAGGCCAGTGAGCTTAACTTCGGTAGTAGGAATCTATCATCAAGGAAGAAATAGCGAGGCATCTGGATGGAAATTGTCCCATTGGGCAGACGTAGCATGGGTTCATAAAGGGCAGGTCGTGCCTAACTAATTTAGTGGAATTTTTTGAGGACATTAACAGTGCGGTAGATAACGGGGAGCCAATGGATGTGGTATATCTGGATTTCCAGAAAGCCTTTGACAAGGTGCCACACAAAAGGTTGTTGCATAAGATAAAGATGCATGGCATTAAGGGGAAAGTAGTAGCATGGATAGAGGATTGGTTAATTAATAGAAAGCAAAGAGTGGGGATTAATGGGTGTTTCTCTGGTTGGCAATCAGTAGCTAGTGGTGTCCCTCAGGGATCAGTGTTGGGCCCACAACTGTTCACAATTTACATAGATGATTTGGAGTTAGGGACCAAGGGCAATGTGTCCAAGTTTGCAGACGACACTAAGATAAGTGGTAAAGCACAAAGTGCAGAGGATACTGGAAGTCTGCAGCGGGATTTGGATAGGCTAAGTGAATGGGCTAGGGTCTGGCAGATGGAATACAATGTTGACAAATGTGAGGTTATCCATTTTGGTAGGAATAACAGCAAAAGGGATTATTATTTAAATGATAAAATATTAAAACATGCTGCTGTGCAGAGAGACCTGGGTGTGCTCGTGCATGAGTCGCAAAAAGTTGGTTTTCAGGTGCAACAAGTGATTAAGAAGGCAAATGGAATTTTGTCCTTCATTGCTAGAGGGATGGAGTTTAAGACTAGGGAGGTTCTGCTGCAATTGTATAAGGTGTTGGTGAGGCCACACCTGGGGTATTGTGTTCAGTTTTGGTCTCCTTACCTGAGAAAGGACGTACTGGCACTGGAGGGTGTGCAGAGGAGATTCACTAGGTTAATCCCAGAGCTGAAGGGGTTGGATTACGAGGAGAGGTTGAGTAGACTGGGACTGTACTCGTTGGAATTTAGAAGGATGAGGGGGGATCTTATAGAAACATATAAGATTATGAAGGGAATAGATAGGATAGATGCGGGCAGGTTGTTTCCACTGGCGGGTGAAAGCAGAACTAGGGGGCATAGCCTCAAAATAAGGGGAAGTAGATTTAGGACTGAGTTTAGGAGGAACTTCTTCACCCAAAGGGTTGTGAATCTATGGAATTCCTTGCCCAGTGAAGCAGTAGAGGCTCCTTCATTAAATGTTCTAAGATAAAGATAGATAGTTTTTTGAAGAATAAAGGGATTAAGGGTTATGGTGTCCGGGCCGGAAAGTGGAGCTGAGTCCACAAAAGATCAGCCATGATCTCATTGAATGGTGGAGCAGGCTCGAGGGGCCAAATGGCCTACTCCTGCTCCTAGTTCTTATGTTCTAAGCACACCATTTTCTCCCAAGGAAAGATGAGTTCTCAGCAGGAAAGCCACCTTGGGTCTGTGGGGAGGACCTCCCCATGCCTCCACATAAGACACGAGCTGTGTGATCGGTGGTAATGATTGATAAAGGAGAAGGTCACAGAACTCCGAGACCTTATGCAGGGCAAGGATAGTGGCAGATGCTTCCAGCTGGAACAGGCAACATGACTTTTGTAAGGGCCACGAAGAATCCAGCACGAGTTTTAAGCACAAAGTAATAACATTTATTTACTATAACATATACACATAACAGTAGCAGTAACTTCCCTTGCTACATACCCCTTCCTGCTGGTTCCTGAACTGGCCAGCTTTATTTATACTAGGAGTTTACTAGTGGTTTCTCTGCCCCCCTCATTGGGGAAGCTCATACTCCCACAGGATTGTGGGATAGTCATTAGTCCCCAGCCAATGGTAAGTAGGCAGGTTATAACATCCCTCCCCCCCAAAGTCCAAGGAATCCACCGAAGACCCTGGCGAAGGAGGGCGTCGGACTCGTTTGGCCGCAGGCCGGACACCATTTGCACGCGGCGCTGGATCAGGCAGCGTGTAATGAGACGGAGACCGGCGCTTCCGTGTTGAACGGCGCAACAGTTGTACATCCACGGCCTGTGGACCCGAGGATTCCCCCTCTGATGCATCCTGTGTCTCCATCTCGGAGTCAGAGTCTGCTGCCTCCGTCATGTCAGCGTCTCTATCTCTATTCGGTTCCGTAAGCCCTGCGCAGGCTTCGAGTGAGGCACCAGTGGAAGATTGTGAGGACTACCTTCCCTTGTCTCTGGTCTCTGCGGCTGTAGAAATGAGCTCCGGGGGCGGGGAATCTTTTGAGGGGATAGTCTTCTGGACCGAACGTGGTCTACATGTTTTCGCTGGAGACGACCCTGGGCTTGCACTTGGTAAGATATAGGGCCCGTTTGGCAAAAGATTACACCAGGAACCCATTGGGCACCACCAGCAAAATTCCGAACGAACACTGGGTCACCGGGCGCAAACTGCCGAATCGGCCGATGCCGAGAAAATCCCTGTCCCTGCCATTCTTGTGTGCGGCGTACTTTTGCGCCAATGTCCGGGAAAACCATACTAAGGCGGGTGCGAAGTCTCCGGCCCATTAGGAGTTCTGCGGGAGCTACCCCAGTCACTGCATGGGGGGTGGTCCTTTACGTAAACAAAAAGCGAGCCAGTCTCGTGTCCATTGATCCGGAAGACTGCTTCTTTAGGCCTCTTTTGAATGTCTGCACTGCGCGCTCTGCCAACCCATTTGAAGCCGGGTGGTAAGGGGCAGTGCGGATATGGCGGATGCCGTTCATCTTCGTGAACCTCGCAAACTCCTCACTCGTGAATGGAGTGCCGTTATCCGTGACCAGCACCTCGGGGAGGCCATGCGTGCTCAACGAAAAACGCATCTTTTCAATTGTTGCGCAGGACGTTGTCCCCTGCATCTTATGCACCTCTAGCCATTTGGACTGGGCGTCAATTAGTAGAAGGAACATGGGCCCTTGAAAAGGGCCTGCGAAATCTGCATGCAAGCGTGCCCAAGGCCGCCCTGGCCATTCCCAGTGATGTAGGGGCGCGGCCGGTGGAAACGTCTGATGCTCCTGGCAAATGGAGCAGTTTTGGGCCACCTTCTCAATGTCGGTGTCGAGGCCTGGCCACCAGACATAACTCCGGGCCAACATTTTCATTTTGGTCACGCCTGGATGCCCATTGTGCAAGTCTGTTAGTATCAGCTCCTGACCTTTTTCCGGGACAATCACACGCGTCCCCCACAAGAGGATGCCATCTTCCACGCTGAATTCTGACAGCTTGAAGGAAAATGCCTGCAACTCGCCTGGGAGCTGTCTATGCTGCCCACCATACAGGACTATGTGCCGAACCTTTGACAGGACTGGCTCCGTCTTGGTCCACTCACGGATCTGTGATGCCGTGACAGGCAAGGTGTCCATAAAATTTTGGGTTGCAACCACCTCACCGGTCGTGGGGGTCGACATGGGGCCGGTCGATAAAGGCAATCGGCTCAGTGCGCGGCATTTGCTATCTGCGTTCCTGGTTTGTGCTCCAGAGAGTACTCGTATGCAGCAAGCAACAAAGCCCAGCGCTGGATCCGTGCGGAAGCAATGGGCAGTATTGGATTATCCTCACTGAAAAGTCCCAGCAGGGGCCTATGATCAGTCACGATAGTGAAATGGCGGCCATACACGTACTGGTGGAAGCGTTTCACCGCGAAAACCACTGCTAGGCCCTCCTTCTCGATCTGCGCGTACTTTTTCTCCGCTGCAGTCAATGTGCGGGAGGCAAAAGCTATCGGTCGCTCGGCCCCGTTCTCCACCTTGTGGGAGTGGACGGCCCCAATACCATACGGGGATGCATCACATGTGACGAGCAAAGGCTTTCCAGGATCATAGTGGGTTAGTAACCCAGATGACGACAATTGTTGCTTTACCCGCCGGAAAGCGGTTTCTTGCGGCTGACCCCAAACCCAGGTGTAATTTTTCTTTAGCAGAAGGTGCAAAGGGGCCAGATTGGGGAGGAACTTCCCGTAATAGTTTACGAGACCAAGAAAAGAACGAAGATGCGAAGTGTCAGTCGGGGCGGGAGCATGTTGAATTGCACGCACCTTCTCTGCGACGGGGTGCAGACCTTCGCGGTCCACCCGATAACCTAGGTAGACTACTTCCTTTGCCTGAAATACGCAATTTGTGCGATGTAAACGGACTCCAGCCTCCAGACTTTCCAAATGTTCCTGCTCCGACATCCCTGTAATCAAAACGTCATCTAGGTAGACAGCCACACATGGTAAACCTCTCAAAATGCCCTCCATAACACGTTGAAAAATAGCGCAGGCAGAGGATACTCCAAAGGGCAACCGTGTATATTCATTCAGGCCCCGGTGTGTATTAATCGTTACATATGGTCGGGAGGCAGGGTCCAGCTCCAACTGCAGGTAGGCATGACTCATATCTAATTTTGTGAACGAGAGTCCACCTGCAAGTTTTGCGTAGAGATCCTCTATGCGAGGCATTGGATATCGGTCGAGTCAGGAAACCGTATTCACTGTAAGTTTATAGTCGCCACACAAGCGAACTGTGGCATCTGGCTTCATTACAGGTACAATTGGTGTTGCCCAGTCAGCAAAACAGACGGGCCTGATAATACCCAAACTCTCCAAACGAGTGAGCTCCCCTTCTACCTTCTCGAGCAAGGCGTAAGGCACTTGGCGCGCCCGGAAATAGCGCGGCGTGGCTCCTGGTTCGACTTGGATACGGGCTACGGCCCCTTTTATTTTCCCCAAACCAGGCTGGAATACATCTGGGTATTGTCCTAGCACCTCAGTCAACCCTTCAGAAACGGTTTGGAGTAGGTGCTGCCATTGCAACCGCAAATGGCGCAACCAGTCCCGACCCAACAGGCTGGGCCCATGGCCGCGCACCACGATAAGTGGGAAACGCCCCTCCTGGCGTCCATAAACAACAGGGGTCATTGTAGTTCCTGCAATGTCCAGTGGTTCCCCCATGTACGTGGCCAACCTGGCCTGTGAGTCGGTTAATGTAAGGGTCTGTATACCCTGCTTGATGCGGTCGAATGTCCTCTGGGCGATCACGGAGACCGCTGCGCCAGTATCCAACTCCATCTCAAGCGGGTGGCCATTGACCCGTACTGTCACCTTAATGGGGGCCACACGGGGAGCTGCCACACAATGCAGCTGCAGGCAGTCGTCCTCCGTCTCCACGTCCTCAGCAGTAGTCGCCGCAGGTTCATCCACATGGAAGGTACGGCCTCTGGGCTGGTCCCAGTTATGGCCCCTGGGCTGGTCCCAGTTTTGGTCGGAACGACGGCGCCTCTGGCGTCCCCAGGGCCGCCGTCCGCGACGGGGTCGGCGCCTACAAGTCTGACACGGACATGGCTCCTCATCCGGCTCTGGAGAAGGCTCCCTTCGGGGAGGAATGTCTGACGGCCACTGGCGTCGGTCCGGACGTTGCCTCGCCCAAGGTACCGCAGGAGTGCGGGGGGACGTTTTCGGACGGAAGGGGTTGCGCCCCAAGGCATGCACTTCCATTCCCTGTAGCTACTGTACTCCTCGCTCTGCGCTCTCTCGGGACAATACTATTTGAATGGCCTGTTGAAAAGTCAATGTTGGCTCCGCTAACAACTTTCTCTGGGTGGCCGCATTGTTAATACCGCAAACCAAACGGTCGCGTAACATTTCTGACAAGGTCTCACCATAGTCACAGTACTCTGCAATCCTGCATAGCCTGGATAGAAAATCGGCAAGGGATTCTCCAGGGGTCCTCTCAGCGGTATTAAACCGGTAACGCTGGACTATCGTGGATGGGGTTGGGTTAAAATGTTGCCCCACTATATTCACAAGTTCATCAAACGTTTTGGTGTCTGGCGCAGCTGGGTACGTAAAGCTCCTAATCACCCCAAATGTATGCGGGCCGCAGGCGGTGAGCAATATGACCACCTAGCGCTCGTTTTCGGTGATATTGTTTGCCCGGAAATAGTAACGCATCCGTTGTGTGTACTGGTTCCAGCTTTCCAGCGCAGCATCAAAAACATCCAAATGTCCGTACAGAGGCATGGTATAATAGAAAACAACTTCCAACCTGTATCCAACAAAAATCCAGGGAGGTGGCTTCAGCAGTGTAGACAGCTATTCACTTTAACCTTCGTCGCCAGTTTTGTAAGGGCCACGAAGAATCCAGCACGAGTTTTAAGGATACAAAGTAATAACATTTATTTACTATAACATATATACATAACAGTAGCAGTAATGTCTCTTGCTACATACTCCTTCCTGCTGGTTCCTGAACTGGCCAGCTTTATTTATACTAGGAGTTTACTAGTGGTTTCTCCGCCCCCCTCATTGGGAAAGCTCATACTCCCACAGGATTGTGGGATAGTCATTAGTCCCCAGCCAATGGTAAGTAGGCAGCTTATAACAATGACTAACATCTCCAAATTTGTCATCTACCACTGCATTCGAGAAGAGATGGAGGTTCTATATGCCAGGAGAAGGTTGTGTTCTCTGTGCATGCAAATAAGCAGGAGATTTTTGCAAGTTTTGTTCCAGAGTACTGGGTTTGCCCATGGATTTGTTGCACCCTATCACAATGCTGAGTTGGAATGATCCAGCAAGGTTTACCAATCATTAAATGTGAAGCTGTTATGCTACCACACTCAGAACATCATGCTTGTGAGTGCCTCCTCTCCTGGAAGTCATGATTAATTCAGCCTGCACCAGTCTGCTCTTCCAGCATACCTGTCAGCCAGCACAACAAACCAGAGGGTGGCTGCTTTGTGATGAAGTCGATCCACTCAGCATCAGGCTAATGACTGCTCTCTGCAATTCGACCACACATGGCCAGAGCTCACACAATGAGAGCCGAGCTGCTTTGTGGAACACTGCTCCAGCCACCTGATAAATGGTTCTGCTGCCTCGATCTCTCTCTGGCGGAGCCCTCCAGTACCACACCAGATTGGGGCTCCTATTCCTGGTGCTCTGTTACATTCTCCACAATCGGACAATCACAAGGTCAGAGTGCTTGCTACCAGGTTTTAGCGAGCATTTCAAGAGAAAATGGAGAAACAGGAGGAGGAGAAAGGAAGAAGGCAACCGGTATATTCAAATTCCAGATATTTGCAACACATTGACATTCCGGACCAGGCTGTTTTGGATAATGGCCTGGAATTTGCTAACAACTACTTCATCCATTTCACGGATAACTATGGGTTTCTGCATCTCAAGACATTCCCAGTCGAATGGCAGAAGGGCATCCACATTATTAAAACCGTGTTAACGAATAACATCTTCCAATGACACTCTTTAACACACGCCCACTTCATTGCAATGCAGGTTGGAATTGTCTGAATTGTTGATGGGCAGAAAGGTTTAAATGCAGCTTTCTATCCTACCCAAAAAGTTATTCCCAGGGCTAGAAGTCCAGGATTATCAGAGTTCAGCTTTTAAAAATAAATTTAGAGTACCCAATTTTTTTTTTCCAATTAAGGGGCTATTTAGCGTGGCCAATCCACTTACCCTGCACATCTTTGAGTTGTGGGGGTGAGACCCACGCAGACATGGGCAGAATGTGCAAACTCCACACGGACAGTGGGCCGGGATCGAACCCGGGTCCTCAGTGCCGTGAGGCAGCAGCGCTAACCACTAAGCCGCTGTGCTGCCCTGTCCGAGTTCAATTGTAAGGAGAATAGTTAGGCATTTCTGTGGCTGCAAATGAGATTCGTGAAAGGTATGTTGCCTCCCTGGTGCTAGGGTCAAGGATGCCTCAGAGCGGCTACAGGACATTCTGAAAGGGGAGGGTGAACAGCCAGTTGTCGTGGTACACATTGGTACAAGCAACGTGGGTAAAATAGGGATGAGATCCTAAAAGCAGAATATAAGGAGTTAGGAAGTAAGTTGAAAAGTAGGACCTCAGAAGTCATGATCTCCGGATTGCTACCAGTGCCACGTGCTAGTCAGAGTAGAAAAAATAGGATATATTTGATAAATACGTGGCTGAAGAGGTGGTGTGAGGGGGAGGGTTTCAGATTCCTAATCTTGGGACCGGTTCTGGGGAGGTGGGACCAGTACAAACTGGGCCGGTTACATCTGGTCAAGGCCGGGACTGATGTCCTAGGGGAGAGTTTGCTTGCGTGGTTGGGGAGGGTATAAACTAAAATGGCAGGGATGGGAATTTGTGTGAGGGGGTGGGAGGGGATTCAAGAACAAGAACAAAAGACAGAAAGGGGAATACGAAAAGTGATAGGCAGGGAAATCAAGGGCCTCAGGGAAAAATAGTGGGTGTTAAAGACCAGCCTTAAGGCTTTGTGCCTTAATGCGTGGAGCATTCGCAATAAATTGGATTAATTAATCACGCATATAGATAGAACATAGAACATTACAGCGCAGTACAGGCCCTTCGGCCCTCGATGTTGCGCCAACCTGTGAAACCACTCTAAAGCCCATCTACACTATTCCCTTATCGTCCATATGTCTATCCAATGACCATTTGGATGCCCTTAGTGTTGGCGAGTCCACTACTGTTGCAGGCAGGGCATTCCACGCCCTTACTACTCTCTGAGTAAAGAACCTAACTCTGACATCTGTCATATCTATCTCCCCTCAATTTAAAGCTATGTCCCCACGTGCTAGACATCACCATTCGAGGAAAAAGGCTCTCACTGTCCACCCTATCCAATCCTCTGATCATCTTGTATGCCTCAATTAAGTCACCTCACAACCTTCTTCTCTCTAATGAAAACAGCCTCAAGTCCCTCAGCCTTTCCTCATAAGATCTTCCCTCCATACCAGGCAACATTCTGGCAAATCTCCTCTGCACCCTTTCCAATGCTTCCACATCCTTCCTATAATGCGGCGACCAGAATTGCACGCAATACTCCAAATGCAGCCGCACCAGAGTTTTGTACAGCTGCAACATGACCCCATGGCTCCGAAACTCAATCCCTCTACCAATAAAAGCTAATGTAAACAGGTATGATTCAGTTAGAATTACGGAGACATGGCTGCAGGGTGACCAGAGTTGGGAACTGAATATCCTGGGCTATTCAGTATTTGGGAAAGACAGACACCGGAAAAGGCGGTGGCTGGGATTGCATTCTGGTTAAAGAGGAAATTAATGCAACAATGAGGAAGGATATTAGCTCTGATGATGTGACGGCGCGGTGGCGCAGTGGTTAGTACTGCTGCATGTGGCGCTGAGGACCCAGGTTCGAATCCCAGCCCTGGGTCACTGTCTGTGTGGAGTTTGCACATTCTCCCCGTGTCTTTGTGGGTTTCACCCCACAACCCAAAGATGTGCAGGTTAGGTGGATTGGCCACGCTAAATTGGCACTTAATTGGAAAAAAAATAATTGGCTACTCTAAATTTATTTTTAAAAAGCTCTGATGATGTGGAATCTGTATGGGTAGAACTGAATAAGGGGCAAAAAAGTTTAGTAAATAGACCCCTAAACTGTAGAGGAAGTGAGACAAGTTAAAGGAGAAATTGTTCAGTGAGACAGAGGAGAGTGGTGGAGGATGGGTATTGTGCAGGCCTCTGTTCGAGATAAAAGCGGAGAACCCTCAGACTATCCTGGTGGGGAATGGAGGGATAGAGGGATTGGACATCCACGTTAAAGGGGTGATGGTTAGGGCCGGGGAATTGGAAGTTGTTGGTATGGTGTAGGGCATTGGAGGTTTTGTGGATGTAGGTCGGAAAGGACTGGACAAGAGAAGAGTGAATTGTGTCAAGATAGGAAGGAATGAGTTCAGTGGGGCAGGAACAGGCCAACACGATGGGCCCAGCTGGGCAGTCTTGTTTGTGGACTTTGGGGAGAAGGTAGAAGCGGGCTGTTCGGGATTGGGAGACTGTGAGTTTGGAGGCTGTGGAGGGACAAACTCCAGAGGAGATGAGGTCAGTGACAATCCTGGAAACAATAGCTTGATGCACGGTGGTCGGGTTTTGGTCCATGGGGAGGTAGGAGATGAGAGTTGACACTCAGCTTCTGTGATGTAGAGATAGTATGCCAGACAACAACAGCCCCAACCTTGGCGGGTTTGATGACAATGCCAGAGTTGGATCTGAAACAGCGGAGTTTAGCAAAGAGCAGAAGTGGGTTAGTGAGTGCAATTCAACCTTTTGGGTGATGAGACTGTCACAGTTGAATAGCTAGCAATGTGGTAATGTGGAGTGGTGTGAGTTTGAGGCTTGTAGCAGCGCTAAGTATGTGAGGCTGAGGTGAAACTATGAATGTACGGTCTGAGTTGTGGCTGACAAGAGAATGTTGATAGGTGAGTATGGGTGTGGTGAATGGAGCACTGTGTGCGGCTGGTGGTGCAGTTGGTAGGATTCAGCATTTGACAATCCGTTCACGGACCTTGTCCTCGTGTTTGAAGGAATTAAACTTCTTCCTGCACTGCATCCAGCTCTTCAGAGAAAGCTGGTGTTGACCACAAGGCTACTGAAACACCTTTCAATATTTGCCTAGCCAGCTATTTGCAAGTCCCTTCCTTGTGGGAAGGGACCTTCTCTCCTGCTGTGCACCTCCCACACCAAGGCCTCCAAGGCAAAATTTGAGAACTCTGGGGCACCGTCTCTTGGCCTGAAGTACCACTTTTGTAGATTGTTCCTGGTTTTTCTAATCTTCTTTCATTTTCCAGACCCTGGTGCACACTGAATGCCTTTCCCCTTTAACAAATGCAGGTTGGCTTTAAGTTGCGTGGGCTTGCTTTGTGGTACTATGGTGCTGGCCTTGCTTGAACTTGGGCTCCTTGCTAAAAGGTGCAGCCACTAAGGAGTGTGTCAATGCTGTGCAATCCTTATAATTTACAACAATACAAGGTTTGCATACAGCCTGCATCACACTGAACTTGCACATCATGAACCATACACCCAATTTCAGGGGCTGTCCAATTTATCCCCCGCATCTATGTTGCTAACTTTTGGTTGGCTCTTAAATGTTGCTCGTTGTGTCTTTACTTAATTTGCTCTGTTTCTATAACCTTTGCTCTAGAGTCGCCAGGTATCTTTATGATACCACCACGAGGTTCAAGTTCAAGTGCTGATCAATAACTCAATACACCAGTTAGTACGTTTCAAATCAAAACACATTTATTATGCACAGTCAATCACTACTCATCTATAAAACTCTACTTACTGGACTATCTCAAACACTATAAGGCCTATACTTAGCTTTGGAACTGGCCCACCAGGTCAGGGGAACAAATGGCCTTTCGTTCGATTCTGAGTCTGCAGGATTCAAAGCTGGTATGGACTGGTAGGTAGGAGCGCCTATCTCGTAGCGTGCGTTGACTGGAGACTTACTTGGTTGGTGCAGCTACTAGGCAGGTCACTATCAAGGGTTGTTTCGAGCTGCTGAGAGACCCTGCCAAGAAGAACAAATTGAACTTGGGGACTCTATTTTATAGGCCCCAGGGGCTTCGCGCCATTCGGGGCGGACCCCGTACCTGGTTCCAAATGATTGGACTAAGTTCTGATCACTTGGATCAATTTCTCCAATACTGGAGCTGTTCCCTGATCGCTGGGCGGTTCCTAAGTGTCTGTTGGCCTTCCGTTGTCTTGGCTCCTGCTGGCGCCGAGGAGTCTGGCTTGGCCTTGTTTACCTTAACTGTTTCCAATTGTTCCTGGGGATCGCTCATTAATATGTAGATGGTTGTTAGTTTCAGTGCTGTCTGGGTTCCTGCAAGTTCTGATTACAGGAAACTTTGCACCTGCTTGTTTTTCCTGCGTTGACTGAATTTCCCTGCATTCTTTGCGGATCTCCATTTTAAAGTCGGGAAGTGGCCAACCTAGGTGGCTACATCTATAAGCAGATTGTCTAACCACAACACAAATTTTCCTCTGTGACACCTGATGGTAAGAAACTTTCAGTTTCCTGTGTGCTATTTTTTGCCGATCAATTGATGCATTTGTGTCAAATTTTTGTATGAACTGTTTTAACAGTTAACTGTTGCAATCCGAATTAATGTTATAACTGGATGGGTAGATCCCATAATGGAGCTCTAGCTCAAAAGACCGTAACTTTTATTTTGTTTTAGAAAATGTGGATGAACAGAGTCACAGGGCCATTAATTAGTTTTAATAAAAATTAAAAACATTTATTAAACATGGAAAAAATGGGATTATAATACAATACTCCTTTACTTCCCCCTTAGCTGAACAAATGCTTACAAATTTAAAGATTAACATGGATTACAAAGTACATCTTAAATTACAGTGATCTCACCAACACAAGACGTCCCTTTCCAGCACAAAAATTACTGTGGTCAAATGCAGACACTCCATTCTGAACCCAAGTTAGTGTCTGTGGATTTCTCCTCTGAATTTGATTGTCAAAAGGGGGTTTCCACACCACACTCCCAATGCATGCTTTAAAATCTTCTCTCATAATAATGCTTCCCTTGGTGGTTTGCATTCTGAAATCCAGTCCAGGTTTTACAAATGACATTTAACAGCAAATCCAGTCCAGGATTTTACACCTGCCCGTTGGATTTCTTTGTCTTGCCTGCAGTGCAAACCTAACTTTCCATTCCCAGACAATATTAAAATGACATCAAGCGTTTCATCTACCTCTGAAACCTGCTATCCAATTTTAAATCTGGTTACTGTGTTTGTCTCCTTGACTCAGATCATGTTGTTTACTCTTCCTTGAATTCTTCTAAACAATATATTGGTCTCTCTTCACTTAACTCCACGTTACTTAGACATTCTTTCCGTCCCAATTCCTTGGTTATCTGGACTGGAACTTGTTCTTTAGGAAGCCTGCCTTTTTGCAGCTCCCATCTTGTCCAGTCTTTCTTTTGCAAGAATTGAGTGATGGTCACTGCCTGAGATAGGGGGCTGGATTCTCCATGACCCCGCACCAAAATCTCATTTGGCGCAGGGGCGGAAAATCAACTTTCACGCCAAAATCGGGCCCGGCGCTGATCCGACGATTATCCGGGACCCGAGAATCGGCGGGTTCACGGAGTACTCTACGTGGCTGGGGGGTCATTGCCAGAGGCTCGGCCTGTGATCCTCCGCTCCTGAACGGGCAAGTTCCCGACAGCATGGTTCTAACCACCTATTGCCGTTCAGGAAGCTCGCATTGCGGCTGCAAACTCAGTCCGCGGCCGCCCTGGTGGGGGGCGGGGGGATCGGACACTGGGTTGGGGGGGTCCTTATGGGCGGCCGGGGGACAGATCGGGCCAGTTGGATCATCGGGCGCACAGCCGATCCGGGGGGGCCTATTTTTTGCAGCTGCCTCCACAGTCCGAGTCCGCCATGGCGCTCGGCGGGCCGCTGGAGACCGCCGCTGTGCGCATGCGCGGACTCAAAACCGGAAGTGCAGGGGCTTGTATCTGCAGCTAAAGCGATGTGAATCACTCTGGGTCCCTACTAGCCCCCTGTCGGTGAGTGAATTGATTTATTCTTTTATAGGAAACCCCAGAGTGAAACGCTAGCATTCTTATGCTGGCGTGGGGACATAACTCCATTTTGGGAGAATCCAGCCCCTTATCTCCAACTGCTCTCAAATTACCTAAACTAAAACTAGAAGCTTTTTACCTTACAAGGACCTCCAGTTGCTAAGCAACATCCACAGTGTGACGATTGGAGGCTTTTAGGAATATTGACTTCTGAATACCGGGACAAGTTAATAGAGTTAAAAGCCTGGGGGTATAGTGTGTTTTGCTTCAAGGAATCGGAAGGTGAAATTGATGAAGGAATGTGTTTCTCAGTCCAGGCAATTGGACTGTGGTTTGACTGGGGAAGTCTCTGGAACAAGTTAATGTCCTTTTGCAGCCTTCAGAGATAATTTATTTTTTTAGCTTGGGAGATTAGGTCATTGCTGGGTAAAGCCCAGAAAGGCAGAGAGGTAGTGAGTTTGGATAGGTTTTGAGAGAGAGCGAGAGAGGAGCTGAGTTCTCATCTGCCTGACTAAGTCCACAATTCTTTCCAAGGAGGAGAGTTTAAAAACAAGAGTAATATTTTAAAATCAGAGCCGTCTTGTTTGAAGACAAGGCTGAAACAACCCAGTGGAAGCAGCTACTTGAAGATATTCAGCCAGAGTCTGAAGGGATTTGAACGAGAGCCAGAATCTGTTCTGGACCGCAAGAATTACTCTATATCCTGCTGGTTTTAAGCTGTATGTTTCTTTTCTTGTTGTTTAATGGGAAATTGTGTAATAGTGTTAAGGGGTAAGCTGTTCTTTTCAGATGCAAAGTTTTAAAATTTAATATTGTATTTATAATAAAGTTTTGTTTTAGAAATACCAAAGCCCACTTTCTTTTTCATGCAATCACTCCCAGAGCGAATCATTCTTTTCACACAGTCTTAAAATAAACTAAAATATTGGGATTTTGGACCAGTATCCTAGCCACTGTTAGGGTCTGGTCTGGGATCATAATAACATGCTTATGCTTTTCATTTATTTTTCACACCGTAGCCCTCTATAAGCACAATAGAAACACAGTTGGGTCTCAACCAAGCCCCACACATGCAAACACCTTTATCAAGCATGCATCTTACTATAGGTTTTACCAATCCAAACACAGAATCATTAAATTAAATACACCTAAAACTACAACTTATTTCTAATGTTTACCAATACAAATCCCTTAAAACCACTTTTATTTTATTAATGTATCTCAGCCTGAATTTTACATATAGAGCAGGTCTGCAGTTGGCACAGGCAGTGTGAAACCACACCCATCTGAGAGTACATTATTAAGGTGATATTAGACTGGATGGCAAATTAATGGCCATCCAGTGTGAAACACACTCTGTGAAGGGCTGAGTACTGCCAGGGAGGGTGGGAAGAGGGTAGGTGCCAAGAAAAGGAAATGTGTGGGCTGGCAGTTCCAATGTGCTCCCTCAGGAGGACAGCTGCTGCGGAACTGTAAAAGGAATATCAGCGCCAAAACTGTGCTACAAGTGTCTAGACACCAATAATACACAGACCTCAGTTCCCAGAAGCATTTGTTGATCTTATTTGAGCCCTGATCGTTCATCCTGGCCTGGATCGAGGTTGCAGATTAAATGTTAAGGCTGCCTGACCAATCTGCCTGCCTGCCAATGGTAAAGACAGACAGGCCCATATGAAATCCCAGTCAATTACTCCATAATTAATTTAAACTGGCTTCTTGATTTCAATGGGCACTCTTCTGACTCATGTGCCCTCTGACTTAAATATCACCGCGCGCCCCACATCCCCTCACGAGATTTAATGCACTTCCGGGTCGCGCTTGTGCCCAAACGTCCACCTAAAACTCTGGCCCTAATGTTATAAGACCATAAGACATAGGAGCGGAAGTAAGGCCATTCGGCCCATCGAGTCCACTCCACCATTCAATCATGGCTGATTTCAACTCCATTTACCCGCTCTCTCTCCATAGCCCTTAATTCCGCAAGAAATCAAGAATTTATCAACTTCTGTCTTAAAGACACTCAGCGTCCCAGCCTCCACCGCCTCTGTGGCAATGAATTCCACAGACCCACCACTCTCTGGCTGAAGAAATTTCTCCTCATCTCTGTTCTAAAGTGACTCCCTTTTATTCTAAGGCTGTGCCCCCGGGTCCTAGTCTCCCCTGCTAATGGAAACAACTTCCCTACATCCACCCTATCTAAGCCATTCATTATCTTGTAAGTTTCTATTAGATCTCCCCTCAACCTCCTAAACTCCAATGAATATAATCCCAGGATCCTCAGACGTTCATCGTATGTTAGGCCTACCATTCCTGGGAGCATCCGTGTGAATCTCCGCTGGACCCGCTCCAGTGCCAGTATGTCCTTCCTGAGGTGTGGGGCCCAAAATTGCTCACAGTATTCTAAATGGGGCCTAACTAATGCTTTATAAAGCTTCAGAAGTACATCCCTGCTTTTATATTCCAAGCCTCTTGAGATGAATGACAACATTGCATTTGCTTTCTTAATTACGGACTCAACCTGCAAGTTTACCTTTAGAGAATCCTGGACTAGGACTCCCAAGTCCCTTTGCACTTCAGCATTATGAATTTTGTCACCGAAGTTATGAAGTAAATAAGCTAAACGTTTTTCTGAAATACGACAGAAATAGATTCAGAGAATGTTAACTGAGCGAACGAGGCCATTTGGCTGACTCTTGATGGGCAATTCCATAAGCCCAACTTCCCCACTCACTCCCCATATCCCTGTCAATGTTTCGCCTAGTGTTTATCCAAGCACCATTTTCAGGCCGCTGGTCCTGTGCACTCCGCCCTCTCAGGCAGTGCGTTCTATATACTATTGCATAAATATTTCTTTATGTCATCGCTAGTTCTTTGGCCAATCACTTTTGAAAACCATTATTTATTCATTTCTGGATTAAGCTTGCTATTTTTTGGATTTGTTCATCAACATTATTGCAAATGACTAGTGACCAGCTGTATCTTATTGGTAATTTCACCATTGAACTCTGTGAGCCATTTAGAGGGTACATCCTTGTTTCTGTACTACATCCTAAATTGAATGCTAGACTTAAATTCTTCCTGTTCGTCAGGATAAAACTCAGATTTGTTCTTTCGGAATATGTTGCTCTCACTTCGAGAAAAATGACCTGAAATATCTTTTGTATTTATATCTTGACATAGATTCGTGTGCTGCTCAAAGACAAGTGGAATTACAAGAAGGGCCCCTAGTCCGGACTGAGGGTCGCCACATGACAATTCAATGTGATGTGAGTGGGTATCAGGGGGTTTCAGAACAGAACTTCGAGTGGTCCATCTTTCGACCAGCTCAGCCTACACTGAAAATCCAGATTATCAGCACAGCTAGTTCCGATTTCCCTTATGCCGTGTATGGGAAGAGGGTGCAGAACAATGAGGTCTACACACAGAGGATTAACGGAGACTCGGCGCTGTTACACATTACAAAGCTGCAGAAAACAGATGAAGGGAAATATGAGTGTCACACCCCCAACACGGACAGCGTTTACTGGGGGTCCTACCATGCCATGATGAACTTGATAGGTGGGTTGTTCAAACATTCTGTTCTATTTCTATTTATAGGGTTTTAATACACCCGACCGTAATTCTTATTGAAAGTACGCAGAAAAGAGGTTGCACCCAATTGAACAGGCAACTGTGTCTAATTGCAATTTATTTAAAATGCAGCAAAAAGTACCTATTCAAATGTCAACACATCATTATGAATCCTGTCATACACAAAGAAATGCACAATTATACACCTATTTTGAACAAATAGAACAACACACCACTATGAAATCTGATTGTATACAAGGGAATGCACACATATGAAGTCCTAAGGAGCTCACAGTTCACATTACAATATTTACCAGCATGTAGAAACACACCATTGTTAAACATAATGATTTGTTTGTTTGTTAAATCCGATTAAACGTGAGTTAATGCACCATATAAATTTCCTGTACATGCAGTTTGCTTCTTTATAGGTCGGCACATTTCTTTGTGATTAGCTGGGAAGAGTGATTAGAAATGGGAAACACATTCACTATCAACCATATCAGATGAGCAGTCTGTTTGTGTGACGCAATAACATATAATTGTTTGTAATATTCAAAATTATTTTTGATTTTGGCACTCTGGTAGGTACTGAGCTTCAGAGATCACAAGGGTCAATTTGTAGAATCATAAAATGATATAATGCAGAAGGAGGCGTTTTCTCTCCAGGCTCTTTAAAGGGTTCTCCAATTAGGTCCGAGCCCTGCAATTTTCTTCTTACCAAGTGTTTCTCCAATTCCCTTTTCATAGTTATTATTGGATTTGCTTTCACTGCCTTCCAAGCAGCTAATTCCAGATCATAACTTGTTCTGATTTGTTTTAAAGTTTATTCATGCCACCTCTGCTTCTTTTTGCCAATAACCCGATTTCTCTGATATCTGGTTCCTGATCTTCTGCCACCTGAGAATAGTTTATCCTTATTTCATCCAGCAAAAAACCTTCAAGGTTTTGAATAATTCTATCAAATCTCTCTTTAATCTTTGCTGATCGAAGGAGAGCAATCACAGCTTCTCTGTATGTGAAGTCTTTCATCCCTGGCACCATCCGAGTGGTTTAAAGGACAGTTAAGAGATAACCACTTTGGCGTGGGGCTAGAATCACATTTGGGCAAGATCAATTAAGGTTTTCTTCCCTAAAGGACATTGGTGAATCAGTAGGGTCAGCAGGGATTGGCAGATCACGCAAGCTTTAGGTGCACTTTTGCAGGAGGGGACACTCAATGAATTTCAGGATAGCAGCACACCACCACATTCTTAGGGGCAATTGGGGATGGGCAATAAATGCAGGTCTAACCAACGATAAAAGAAGTGAGGGAGGAAAGGAGTATCCTATTCTGTCTACTCCCATTCTAGTGAAAGGCTGCTGAGGATATGTGGCTATGGCCATCCAGGGTACGCTACCATATAATACTGTACTGAGTCATTAGAGGTGCCCAAGTGGAAGAGTCTGCTAATATATTAAGCTAGTGTACACCTGTTCTGCTTTAAATCTCTAACCACCTCTATAACACATGGATTTGAGCACAAGTCAAAATAATGAATGCCGAGAAGAGGCTGCAATTCATCCTAGCAACTGGTCCAGAGAGCCTTAGAGTTTTGTGTTTCAGTGATGATGTGGAAGAGCTGGAGACCTGATGAGTGTTGAGTTAAAGTACCTTTCAGGCAAATAAGATTGTGGAAGTATTGCATTCTTGTATACAAAGTATGATTATCCATTATGCATCCTACAAAACATGCTCAAAACATATGTTCTTACAGTTATTCCCGACACACTCAGTGTAGTATCGGTACCCCAGACCCTGGATAAAGTCGAAGGTGACTCCCTGGAACTGAGTTGTGAAGTATCCAAGCAAACATCCCAGCACACACACGTGGCTGTCACATGGTACCTACAGAAGGGAGATCAGAATCTCGAGGTCATCTCTCTGACACGAGATTTCATCCTACGCCCTGGAGAGTCATTTAAGCAGAGGCAGGCATCAGGAGATGTACGACTGGATAAGATTGGAGTGACTTCATTTAAACTCACCATCTCCAAACTGCAGAAGTCAGACCAGGGAGAGTTTTATTGTGAAGGCACAGAGTGGATCCAAGACTTGGACAAATCCTGGTTTGACCTGACGGATAAACGTACTGAAAGGACCACGGTGAATGTGAAAAGCATAGGTAAGATTCATAAGCACGGAAATGAATCTCCTTTATACAGCTACAGTTTCATTTTTTAAAATAAATTATTTTATTGAATTTTACATTTGTACACTATACAGGAGAAGATTGAAATGGTTCTTATTTACAACTTACATGTTTTTCTTTCTTAGACACTCCCTCTCAATTCCACCCACCCCCCAAATCCCCCCTCTCCTTTTCTGTTGTTTGGGCTCCATCTTAGGCCCTTTCTTCCACCGTAGATATTATAATCTATCTTTCATCCTGTGTTCTTACGGTTTAGTGGAGGGAGCGGGGCCCTGTGGCCCGCTCTTCGATCTGTCTCTGGTACGTTTTTTGAAATAAGCTTGTGGATGAAGATTGGTATGGATCTAAACAGGAAGAGGGACCTTAGCAGTACGTTCATCTTCGGGAAGCGAGAGTGCATCTCGGGCGCGATTCTCCGAAATGGAGACAAAGTGTTCACGCCGTCGTGAACACCATCACGTTTCACGACGGCGCGAAACAGGCACGGACAGTAGCGATTCAAAATGGCGCTAGAGCGGTTCGCGCCGCTCCAGCCTCCCTTCCCAGGCGCCAACTGGGCGCCGCGCCAACCCGCAAATGCGGGGGGGGGGGGGGACTTCCTCAGCGCGCGGCCCCGACGCAACATGGCGTGGGGGTTCAGGGGCCGGCCGCGTAATAAAATAGGGCCGGGGGTGGAGAGGCCGGCCCGCCAGTCGGTGGGACCCGATCGCGGGCCAGACCCCATTGGAGGCCCCCCCCCCCGGTGAATGAGCGCTTTTCCCTGCCCCACAGGCTGCCCCCCAACCCTACGCGCAGAGTTCCTGCCGGCGGCGAGCAGGTGTAAATGGCGCCGGCGGGCCTCTGCCGTTTCAGCTCGGCCCATCAAGGCCGGAGAATCGGCGGCCCGGCCGCGGACAGCGGCCCGCGACCGGCGCCGCACCAAATGCGCCGGCACAAATGCCGCCAATTCTCCGCTCCTCGGAGAATCGACTGCCAGTGTCGGACTGGCGCCATGGAAAAAAATGGCACGAACGGCGATTCTCCCATACGGCGCGCCCCTCATCTCTCTATGTCCAATTTGACTTCCTCTGCCAGACTGGTCAGATTGCACTTGTAATTTGAATGGCTCCCTGGGTTCTTTCCTTGCTGCACCCCCCGCCCCCCCCTTTGTTCCTGTCTGCTTTGTGTAGTCTTGGTGGTTCCTATTGGTCCCCGTCCGTCCCTTTCTATCCATTATTGGCTTTGAACAGGTCTTGGAACAGGCTGATGAATCGTCCCCATGCCTTATGGAAGCCTTTGTCTGACCCTCGGATGGTGTACTTGATCTTCTCCAGATGTAGAAATTCCGACAGGTCTGCCCCTCCCCACCCCATACAAATGCCATAATCATTTTATCAGCAGCACAGTGGGGCAGTGGTTAGCACTGCGTCCTCACTGCGCCGAGGTGCCAGGTTCGATCCCGGCTCTGAGTCACTGTGCGTGTGGAGTTTGGACATTCTCCCCGTGTTTACGTGGATTTCGCCCCCACAACCTAAAAGATATGCAGGGTAGGTGGATTGGCCACGGTAAATTGCCCCTTAATTGGAAAAACTGAATTGCGTATTCAAAATGTTTTTCAAGAAATAATAATTTTATCTATTTTTTTGAAAAAAGCCTTGTGGATGAAGATTGGTATGGATCTAAACAGGAAGAGGGACCTTAGCAGTACATTCATCTTTGGAAAGCGGGAGTGCATCTCATCTCTGTATGTCCATTCCTCCGCCAAACTGGTCAGATTCCACTTGTGGATCCGTGTCTAGATGTGGGCTATCTCGATCCCCAGGCAACGGAATTTGTCTTGGGTAATTTGAATGGTAGACCCCCCCCGCACTCGGGTTCACTGGAATACCTCACTTTTGCCCAGGTGGGCGAACAGGAGCAGGGACAGTGGGCATCCTTGCCTGATGCCTTTGTGCAGCTGGTGGAGTGGTCCGAAGCTTGCCTTGGGGGCATTGTACAGGTGTTCCACCCACGAGGTAAACCCCGTCCCTAGCTCAAACCGCTCCAATACCTCAATGAGGTACTTCCATTGGACTCTGTTGAAGGCCTTTTCTGCACCCAGGAGGATGATCACCTCTTGTATTCTCTCCCAGGATGGGGTCAGTATCACATTCAGCAGCCGCATGATGTTTGCAGTTAGCTGTCTACCCTTGTCAAGTCCGGTCTTCTCCTCCGTGACTACTTCTGATATGCAGTTCTTCAGTCTCTTGGCCAGGACCTTTGTGAGTATTTTCACATCTGCCTTAAGGCCACAATATCGCTGATTTGGATATCAGCGATATGATGGCCTTTGTTAATGTAGGAGGCAAAGTGCCCCTTGCTAGCGAGTCTGCGAACATCTCCCATAGGTACGGGGCAAGAGCTGGTACGAGGGTGGGATGGTAGCACAGTGGTTAGCACTGTTGCTTCACAGCGACAGGGTCCCAGGTTCGATTCCCGGCTTGGGTTACTCTGTGCAGAGTCTGCACATTCTCCCCAAGTCTGCGTGGGTTTCCTCCGGATGCTCCGGTTTCCTCCCACAAGTCCTGAAAGACGTGCTTGTTAGGTGAAGTAGACATTCTGAATTATCCATCAGTGTACCCGAACAAGCGCCGGAGTGTGGTAACGAGGGACTTTTCACAGTAACTTCATTGCAGTGTTAATGTAAGCCTACTTGTGACACTAATGAAGATTATTTTTATTTTTTATAGAAGTTTGCCGGGAACCCATCAGGTCCCGGCGCCTTCCCCGCCTACGTGGAGTTTATACACTCCATGACCTCACCCAATCCTATTGATGCTTCCAGCTCCCTCTGTCTATCGTCTCCCACAACTGGCATGTCCAATCTGTCTAGGAGCTGTTTCATCCCTACGTCCCCGTTGGGGGCTCGTAGAACAAAGAACAAAGAAATGTACAGCACAGGAACAGGCCCTTCGGCACTCCAAGCCCGTGACGACCATGCTGCCCGACTAAACTACAATCTTCTACACTTCCTGGGTCCGTATCCCTCTATTCCCATCCTATTCATGTATTTGTCAAGATGCCCCTTAAATGTCACTATCGTCCCTGCTTCTACCACCTCCTCGGTAGCGAGTTCCAGGCACCCACTACCGTCTGTGTAAAAAACTTGCCTCGTACATCTACTCTAAACCTTGCCCCTCTCACCTTAAACCTATGCCCCCTAGTAATTGACCCCTCTCCCCTGGGGAAAAGCCTCTGACTATCCACTCTGTCTATGCCCCTCAATTTTGTAGACCTCTATCAGGTCGCCCCTCAACCTCTGTCGTTCCAGTGAGAACAAACCAAGTTTATTCAACCGCTCCTCATAGCTAATGCCCTCCATACCAGGCAACATTCTGGTAAATCTCTTCTGCACCCGCTCTAAAGCCTCCACATCCTTCTGGTAGTGTGGCGACCAGAATTGAACACCATACTCCAAGTGTGGCCTAACTAAGGTTCTATACAGCTGCAACATGACTTGCCAATTCTTATACTCAATGCCCCGGCCAATGAAGACAAGCATGCCGTATGCCTTCTTGACTACCTTCTCCACCTGTGTTGCCCCTTTCAGTGACCTGTGTACCTGTACACCTAGATCTCTCTGCCTTTTAATACTCTTGAGGGTTCTACCATTCACTGTATATCCGCTACCTGCATTAGACCTTCCAAAATGCATTACCTCACATTTGTCCGGTTTAAACGCCATCTGCCATCTCTCCGCCCAAGTCTCCAAACAATCTAAATCCCGCTGTATCCTCTGACAGTCCTCATCGCTATCCGCAATTCCACTAACCTTTGTGTCGTCTGCAAACTTACTAATCAGATCAGTTACATTTTCCTCCAAATCGTTTATATATACTACAAACAGCAAAGGTCCCAGCACTGATCCCTGCGGAACACCACTGGTCACAGCCCTCCAATTAGAAAAGCATCCTTCCATTGCTACTCTCTACCTTCTATGACCTAGCCAGTTCTGTATCCACCTTGCCAGCTCACCCCTGATCCCGTGTGACTTCACCTTTTGTTCTAGTCTACCATGAGGGACCTTGTCAAAGGCCATACTGAAGTCCATATAGACAACATCCACTGCCCTACCTGCATCAATCATCTTTGTGACCTCCTCGAAAAACTCTTATCAAGTTAGTGAGACACGACCTCCCCTTCACAAAACCATGCTGCCTCTCACTAATACGTCCATTTGCTTCCAAATGGGAGTAGATCCTGTCTCTAAGAATTCTCTCCAGTAATTTCCCTACCACTGAAGTAAGGCTCACCGGCCTGTAGTTCCCTGGATTATCCTTGCTACCCTTCTTAAACAGAGGAACAACATTGGCTATTCTCCAGTCCGCCGGGACATCACCTGAAGACAGTGAGGATCCAAAGATTTCTGTCAAGGCCTCAGCAATTTCCTCTCCAGCCTCCTTCAGTATTCTGGGGTAGATCCCATCAGGCCCTGGGGACTTATCTACCTTAATATTTTTTAAGACGCCTAACACCTCGTCTTTTTTGATCTCAATGTGACCCAGGCTATCTACACGCCCTTCTCCAGACTCAACATCTACCAATTCCTTCTCTTTGGTGAATACTGATGCAAAGTATTCATTTAGTACCTCACCCATTTCCTCTGGCTCCACACATAGATTCCCTTGCCGATCCTTCAGTGGGCCAACCCTTTCCCTGGCTGCCCTCTTGCTTTTTATGTACGTGTAAAAAGCCTTGGGATGTTCCTTAACCCTATTTGCCAATGACTTTTCGTGACCCCTTCTAGCCCTCCTGACTCCTTGCTTAAGTTTCTTCCTACTTTCCTTGTATTCCACACAGGCTTCGTCTGTTCCCAGCCTTTTAGCCCTGACAAATGCCTCCTTTTTCTTTTTGACGAGGCCTACAATATCTCGCGTTATCCAAGGTTCCCGAAAATTGCCATATTTATCCTTCTTCCTCACAGGAACATGCCGGTCCTGAATTCCTTTCAACTGACACTTGAAAGCCTCCCACATGTCAGATGTTGATTTGCCCTCAAACATCCGCCCCCAATCTAGGTTCTTCAGTTCCCGCCTAATATTGTTATAATTAGCCTTCCCCCAATTTAGCACATTCACCCTAGGACCACTCTTATCCTTGTCCACCAGCACTTTAAAACTTACTGAATTGTGGTCACTGTTCCCGAAATGCTCCCCTACTGAAACTTCTACCACCTGGCCGGGCTCATTCCCCAATACCAGGTCCAGTACCGCCCCTTCCCTAGTTGGACTGTCTACATATTGTTTTAAGAAGCCCTCCTGGATGCTCCTTACAAACTCTGCCCCGTCTAAGCCCTTGGCACTAAGTGAGTCCCAGTCAGTATTGGGGAAGTTGAAGTCTCCCATCACCACAACCCTGTTGTTTTTACTCTTTTCCAAAATCTGTCTACCTATCTGCTCCTCTATCTCCCGCTGGCTGTTGGGAGGCCTGTAGTGAACCTCCAACATTGTGACTGCACCCTTCTTATTCCTGATCTCTACGCATAAAGCCTCACTGCCCTCTGAGGTGTCCTCCCGTAGTACAGCTGTGATATCCTCCCTAACCAGTAGCGCAACTCCGCCACCCCTTTTACATCCCCCTCTATCCCACCTGAAACATCTACATCCTGGAACGTTTAGCTGCCAATCCTGCCCTTCCC
This sequence comes from Scyliorhinus torazame, assembly GCF_047496885.1. Lineage (NCBI taxonomy): Eukaryota > Metazoa > Chordata > Chondrichthyes > Carcharhiniformes > Scyliorhinidae > Scyliorhinus > Scyliorhinus torazame. Next base: position 68,549,069 of record NC_092714.1, on the reverse strand, counting down.
TCAACCAGGTCTCTGTAATGGCAACAACATCATAGTTCCAAGTACTAATCCAAGCTCTAAGTTCATCTGCCTTACCTGTAATACTTCTTGCATTAAAACATATGCACTTCAGGCCACCAGACCCGCTGTGTTCAGCAACTTCTCCCTGTCTGCTCTGCCTCAGAGCCACACTGTCCCTATTCCCTAGTTCTCCCTCAATGCTCTCATCTTCTGACCTATTGCTCCCGTGCCCCCCCCCCCCCCCCCGTAAAATGCACAGTCCCCAGTAGAAGGCCTCAAAAGCTTGGTTGACCCTTGCCAGTTTGACCACCAGTCCGCCTCTGCTGTCTTATGTGAACTAGCTCCCTTGTAGCTGTTTGCTTTATCAGCTAGTGAGCCAACAGGCGGCTAGCCTTCTCTCCATGTTCATAAAAGGTCCCCCGTGTCTGGCGGAGTTAGTGCACTACCTTCCTGGTGGATAGCAAGTTAAAGTCCATTTGTAGCGGGCAGCACGTCGGCACAGTGCTTAGCACTGCTGCCTCACGGCACCTAGGACCCAGGTTCGATCCCGGCACCGGGTCACTGTCCATGTGGAGTTTGCACACTCTCCCCGTGTCTGCGTGGGCCTCACCCCCATAACCTGAAAAGATGTGCAGGACAGGTGATTTGGCCACACTAAATTGCCTCTCAATTGAAAAAATAATTGGATACAACTAGGAGCTGTTCACAGTAACTTCATTGCAGTGTTAATGTAAGCCTACTTGTGACAATAAAGATTATTATTATTAAGTAACAGGGTTGTTGTGGTAGGGGAATATACAAAGTCAGAGAGATCTGGGCGTACAGGTCCACAGATCTTTGAAAGTGGCAACACAAATGGACAAGGTAGTCAAGAAAGCATACGGAATGCTTGCCTTCATTGGACGGGGCGTCGAGTAGTAAAACTGGCAAGTCATGCTGCAGTTGTATGGAACCTTGGTAAAGCCGCACTTAGAATATTGTGCAGAATTCTGGTCGCCACACTACCAGAAGGATGTGAAGACTTTGGAGAGGGTGCAGAGGAGGCTGACCAGGATGTTGCCTGGTCTGGAGGGTGTTAGCTATGCGGAGAGGCTGAATAGGCTCGGACTGTTTTCATTACAATGACGGAGGTTGAGGGGTGACCTGATAGAGGTCTCCAAGATTATGAGAGGCATGGATAGAGTGGATGGGCAGGCACTCTTTCCCAGGGCAGAGGGGTCAGTCACCAGGGGCATAGGTTTAAGGTTCGTGGGGCAAAGTTTAGAGGAGATGAGCGAGGCAAGTTTTTTTACACAGTGGGTGTTGAGTGCCTGGAATGTGTTGCCAGGGGAGGTTGTGGAAGCAGATACATTAACGGCGTTCCAAAGGCATCGTGACAAATACATGGATAGGATGGGTATAGAGGGAATGGCACAAGGAAGTGCTGAGGGTTTTGGCAAAGCGTTGGTATCATGACCAGTACAAGGTTGGAGGGCCGAAGAACCTGTTCCTGTGCTGTACGGCTCTTTATTCTCTTTATTCTTTCTAATTCTTTGGTTTCCCCTTTCACCCTTCTTAAAAAGTGGATCCAATCCAGAGGGACTGAACCTGAATCTAAGGAACTCTGAAAGATTATAGTTCGGGCATCTACAATGTGCTACCCTTCTTCCTTTTAACACCTTTGGATGGAAACCATCAGGTTCCGGGGATTTGTCACTCTTTAGTTCCATTAATTTCCTAGTTACTGATGCTGTACGTTAATTGTACTAATCGACTATTGATTTTTCTGGGACTTCTGGCAAGTTATCCACCTTTTCAACTGTAAATACTGAGGCAAATTGAACCGTCTTCTTCCAAAACCAGTTCCTAAGATTCACTCCACGCCGATGAGTCTGTTCTCCTCTCAAGTCCAAAATCTAGGAACATACTGTACTGGTAAGCACACTTCTGCTTAAAGGCACATCCCGATTATGGGTCTACAGACCAAAAATAATAAATGAAATAAGAGAAATGGGAACAAATAAAATTACTGGAAGGACTCTGACAATATGCACTTTGGCAAATTAAGGTGATGTTGAGAAAGACTATTTAGCAGGAAATTCACCATCTTTACTCTGCATTGACTCAGGCAAGATTTATCACTAGAAAAGCAAATATAGACGAGGACCAAGATTCTACATCAGGTGGAAGTTTGGTCTGAAGCCAGGTCATTTGAGAACAGAACCTTTCTTGTGATTCAGTGGTCAGCCTCACCGGCATAATGGAAGTGAATTTCTGGCCTTGCAAAGGCCTCTGATTACAGGTGACTCGGCAATCCAGGAATTCAGGTGCTGCTACAGGATTGAAGAACTGCAGCGACTTGAAGGATGAGCCTTTGCTTTTGTCAGCCTTTCAAGGTAGCAAGTTTCTTCAGAGGTGCCCAGTGCCTTGGAGAAAGGTAGCAGTACAGAAAAAGCCTGGCATTTTAGATGGGACTACATGTGTCTGCTGGTTCCGTCTGGGAGAGATTAACACTGCACCTCAGTGAACACCACAATACCAAGGTGTGACATCCCTATTGCAGAAATGGAACACTTTTGTCACCAGTGTATCATAGCAGTGTTGCAGCTTGTTTTGGCACCCACAATCTGGACAGTTTTTAGAATATAAACTAATCCCTCATTTTTTGTGCCTGCTGATTTTGGATACACAGGGACAGGCAGAGAGGGTGGAAATTTGGGTGTTGAATTGTTCTACTAGCTCCTAGTAGTCAGCTCCAATTTCCCAATATAATTCACCAGTAGATACTGAATATGACATCCAGACATGGTTGTGCCTATTCAAGCTTTCAAATCAAGATAAAATATCATATGAAAGTTATTTTTGGCATTAACAGAGTGAATAAAGCAAGGTGTTTGCGTGGATAGTGCTGCTATGGAGAGGGGCGGGAGACTTAATTTGAATTCTCCCGAGGGGGTCGGGTAATTGATTATATTCTCTGCCTGGCAACTGTACAAATTGGGGGGGGGACACGTATATTTTTTCTTGGCCCCTCAAAGGAAGTAGGCCTTTCCTGACTGGGCTTGGAGGCTGGATGCCTCATGCAGATGTAAATCCACTGGCAATTTGCCCAAATTATTTCAATTAAGCTACTCACACAAAACCAGAGATTAGCACAGGCTGTGAGTAAACGAAGTGACTTTGTGATGGGATTCCACATCTGGGGCGAAATTCTCCGACCCCCCGCCGGGTCGGAGAATCGCCGGGGGCTGGCGTGAATCCCGCCCCCGCCGGTTGCCGAAGTCTCCGGCACCGGAGATTCGGCGGGGGCAGGAAACGCGCCGCGCCGGTTGGCGGGCCCGCCCGCGCGATTCTCCGGCCCAGATGGCTAAAATGCCTGTCCCGCCGGCGTAAATTAAACCACCTACCTTACCGGCAGGACAAGGCGGCGCGGGCAGGCTCCGGGGTCCTGGGGGGGCGCGCGCGGCGATCTGGCCCCCGGGGGGTGCCCCCACGGTGGCCTGGCCCGCGATCGGGGCCCACCGATCCGCGGGCGGGCCTGTGCCGTGGGGGCACTCTTTCCCTTCCGCCTCTGCCACGGTCTCCACCATGGCGGAGGCAGAAGAGACTCCCTCCACTGCGCATGCGTGGGAAGCTGTCAGCGGCCGCTGATGCTCCCGCGCATGCGCCGCCCGGAGATGTCATTTCCGCACCAGCTGGCGGGGCACCAAAGGCCTTTTCCGCCAGCTGGCGGGGCGGAAATTCGTCCGGCGCCGACCTAGCCCCTCAAGGTTGGGGCTCGGCCCCCAAAGATGCGGAGCATTCCGCCCCTTTGGGGCAGCTCGATGCCCGTCTGATTTGCGCCGTTTTGGGCGCCAGTCGGCGGACATCGCGCCGTTTCCGGAGAATTTCGCCCCTGATGTCCAAGAGAAATACTGGGCGGGATTCTCCGTACCCGGCGGGACGGAGTGGCGTGAACCACTCCGGCGTCGGGCCGCCCCAAAGGTGCGGAATCCTCTGCACCTTCAGGGGCTAGGCCACCCCTGGAGTGGTTAGCGCCCCGCCGGCCGGCCGGCTGGGGATTGGCGCCACACTAACTGGCGCCGAAGGGCCTCTGCCGGCCGACGCGAGTTGGCGCATGCGTGGGAGCGCCAGTGCATGCTGGCGTCATCCCCGTGCATGTGCAGAGGGAATTGCTTCCGCACCGGGAATGGCGGAAGACCACGGTCTCTGGTGCGGAACAATAGAGTGCCCCCACGGCACAGGCCCGCCTGCGGATCGGTGGGCCCCGACCGCGGGCCAGGCCACCGTGGGGGCACCTCCCAGGGCCAGATCCCCCCACGACCCCCCAGGAACCCCGGAGCCCGTCCGCGCCGCCAGGTCCCGACGGTAAGGGACCTACTTTAATTTACGCCGGCGGGACCGGCTACAGACGGGCGGGACTTCGCAGGCCAGAGAATTTGGGCAGCCCGGAGCCATTGAGTCGCACCGGACCCCGCCATTCTCCGAGGTGGGCAGCGCAACTCACGCCAGGCTGGTTTTTGGGGGGGGGGCGGGAGAATTGGGAGGACGGCGGGGGTGGGATTCACGCCGACCCCCGGCGATTCTCCCACCCGGCGGGGGGTCAGAGAATCCCGTCCAAGATATTCAATTCAACACAAGAATCTTTTGGTTTTGATAACCTATATTTTGGTTGATTGCCAACCTTTTCTTGAGTTTGAGACAAATATTTACATTTTCTTGCCCAGTTATATTTCTAAAGTTACTTCTGAGCTGGATTTGTTCAAATTGTGTGATCCACTTGAAGACGTCAGAAGATGGTCGCGAGATGCTCCGTGAACAGATAAAATCAAGCATAGTGTAAAAGTTCATTCAGTATGATAACCATGGTTACTCTGCATATGTCATTACTGTCATTCAATAAGCCTAATGTTAATCTTTTGGACACTATTGACATGGTCCAGTGGATTGTTTTCTTTTCCAGAACAAACAACCATAAGACTTTCACATCTAAGGACCTGGGCGCTTCTCCCATGGTTGTCTTCACTGCAGGCAAGAAAACATGGCATGTCAGAGTTGAATGGGTTATCTAATCTAGCTTTGAAAGGCACTAGGATCTGTTACAGGCAGCCAGGGGAGAGAGCTTCACTGATCTCATTATTGCAGAACCTGTGTGTTCTCTAGCCCAAATTTCAATCAGTTCTATAAAGTCCATGGGTTCTGTAGGATTGATGACAAAGGACTTCAACTTAAATGGTTCAATGTAAGATCTTCAGCATTTCTTACACAGCATGCTTGTCTGTGGTCACACACCATGCCTGTAGCCACACTGGTGAGAACTCCCATGCTACCAACATGCCACTTCCTGTGTACAGGCCATGGCAATAGATACACGAATGTACATTCTACATCTTCCCCATTTAGTTGGGACAATCGGTGCTCGCGTGCAAAGAACAATGTTAAATGCAGTAACAGAATATTGAATATTTAAATTTCACAACGCATGGGTTTGGGCCACAAAGCCTGGCACACAGCCCATGTGTGTACCTTTCCCCACCCCCTTTAAGAAAACGACACATATCCATACTTAAGTCAGTATATAGTCCTTGAGGTTGGGGTTTGGTCTGCTCAGCCTCCCCGAGCGTGTCATTACACCAGTTCACTGTGTTTGGGATGCACCGGGATATTGCCCATGTGGCAAATGGCATCAGGCATGCCTGGGATGTGCACAGTGGCTGCAGAGCTTGTTGTGTTGGTAGCAGGAGAAAGCTCCTTCTCCACCGGTGCAGCGGACGCAGATCATGGACTCGGTGTGTCAACCTCTGTAGTAGTTGGCGGTGCAGGTTGTGGTATCTGTAACAGATGAGGCTGGTTCCTGACAGACAGGGCACCATCTGAGATGACCATGCAACTGTTTGGTTGGGGGACATAGCTGTGGAGCACTGCCAGTTTATCATAGCTGTCTGACTGCCTGGCCTGACTCGTGCAGAGTCTGCAGGATTTACGGTCATGGTATCTTTTCCTACTTTTGCCACTGCTTCTTGAGGGTTTCCCTCACATTTGTTTCCTCTTTGAGTTGCAACAGGGATTATGGTTGTTGTGTGTCTGGAGAATATTCTTTGTGCTGGTGAGGGCAGACCCTCTCTTGGTAGATTATGCACACTAAGTAGTGTTGTCACGGAGGCTTTGTTCGAGGAGATGCTTTGCTGAACATACTGCATACTTCACCACAACATTCATTGTGGGTAATGGAGGGCTGTTTGCAATATGTTGAAAGTCCCATGTGTGTGCAACGTCCTTGAACTCCCTGGAGACAAACTGACGGGTGGGGTGCTGAATGCAGCAAAGTGTCTCTTCAGCTTTCCAATTATTGTGGTACTCTTCATGTCAGGTGAGTTATCAACTTCATACCACCCTGAGACTGAATCAACAAGGGCTAAATGTTGTCACACATTTTACTCAAATATATCTGCCACTGTGAATGACCATGAAAGGTCTGGAACCTCACGGAGGTGCCACTCAGTGGTTCTATGGTTTGATGAGGCTTGAGTGCATTGCATGGTGCACATCTGAACACTTCCCTTTCTATGTCAGTGTGCATTGAGGGCCATTGCATGGTTTCCTTTGCCCTACACTTAGTTACTTCCACCCCCGGATGTCATTGCTGAGTGTTGTACTTCTGCAGAGCGCTGGGGGTGATGAATATCTGGCCACGCAGTATCAGTCCATCTTGCACAGTTAACTACTCTCTCATGGGCAAGTTCTTTTGATGTCAGGGGCCATCCTCTCATGATGACACCATGGAGCTGCCAACATGTGTGATCTGTTTGTCGGACGGCTTTGAGTTCCTCAATTCTGCAGGGTGACAGCACTTGAATTATCATAATATCGATATCCTCCTCACAATCTGCTTGCTCAGTGATGAGGAAGTAAGCCCTGGAGGAGGCATAGGCGAGGTTTTACTGCTTACCACACTTGTAGATCACACAGGTTGTAGCATTGGAGCTTGCACATCATCTGCTGGAGACATGGTGACACACTATGGAGGACTTTTTTAAGAATGGTGATGAGCAGCTGGTAATCAGTTTCAATGTTGACAGGGCAGCCATCGATTAAATCATGGAATTTCTGGCATGCAAGGGCAAGGTGTTCCTTCTCAATCTGCACATAGCAGATATCAGTGTCAATGAGAGCCCTTGATGTAAAAACCACTTGTCTGCCATTCAGGATGCACACTGCGCCAAGCCCATGCTAAGAGGCATCTGAGTACAGGTGCTCAGGCGTCAAAGTATTGTAACACCAGAGGGTCTGATCGTAGTTCCTTGAGCATGTTCAGTGCAGCATTGTGGTGCTCCTGCCAATGCCATTCAACATCCTGGTGGGGAAGTTGACGAAGGGGTCCAGTTATCTCACTGCAACAGGGAATGAACTTTGATAAATAATTCATCATGCCAGGAAACGCTGCAGGGCATGCTTGTCCCCGAGTGGATATTTGCCACCCAGCTGCTGTCTTATCTGGGTCTGGCTTCACATCATCAGTGATAAGCAGGTGGCCCATGCAAGGGTCCTAGCTGGCCCTGACTCTGCATTTAGCAGAGTTGAGCTTCAACTGTGGTTCTTATTCTGTTGAGGACCAAACGCAGACGCGCATCATGTTCTTGCATTGTACAACCCCAGACCAGGATGTCACAAAATGATGATTAAAAATCTGACTAGCAGTGGAAGTACCATAGGGCATACGGAGGGGGCTGTATCTGCCCACCACAGACATGAATGTTGTGAACTTCAAAGATTCTTTATCCTGCAGGATTTGCCAAAATCCACATTCTGCATCCAAGATGCTGAAAACCTTGGCACTGGACATTTCAGCTATCATCTGTTCAACTGTATTCATACAGTGGGGTGGCGCCTCAGAGGTGCTTTATTTAGGTGAACTGGGTTGGTACAGATCCTGACTGTGCCATCTTTCTTTATCACAGCGAACATCACAGAAACCCACTCTGTGGCTTCATCAATGGGGCCTATGACACCCAGTCTTGTCATTCTATCCAATTCATCAACTACTTTCTGTTTCATGACAGGAGTACTCTTCTTGGAGCACAGACAGCAGGCATTACTGAGTCGCCTGCCTCATGTAACATATAATGGGTAGCTTCCCAATAATATCACAGAATAGATTTTTGTATTCTAGCATCTAGCTTTGCGCAGGTCAAGGAGACACAGCCTGAGTGAGACACATCCAGAGTGGGAATTGGAACTTGGTAATTTGGTGCAGTGAGGTAATCAGGAAAGGTAAGTGGGAGAGAACCAGAGGGCATCTGAGAACCAGGGAAGGTAAATTATTTTTATTTATTGTTATTTTTATTACCTTTTCAAATTGTGTGGGGGGGGGGAAAGCTGAAGTGACATTACAGTAAAGCTGTGACCTGATTGGTTGGTTGGGAATCTACACTAAATTTAAAAATTAAGCATTGTTAAACTAATTAAACATAATTACTTAATTATAATTTAGAAGGGTATCTAAGCCAGAGATCGGAGAGTACTGTATTTAGCTTTAATATTTATAGTAGAAATCTAGTGCTAGGAAACATATAGTCAACAGTAACTTTTTTTAGAAAACATTTTTAAATTTAATTTACTAATTAATTGACGCAATGTCAATTAGAGAGGTGAAGTGCTCTGACTGTGAGATGTGGCAGGTCCGGGAGGATTCCAGCTCCCGAATGGCTTCATCTACAGAAAGTGCACCCAACTAGAGCTCCTCACAGACCGCATGGTTTGGTTGGAGCAGCAGTTGGATGCACTTAGGCGCGTCATAGATAGCATTTATATAAATGTGGTCATGCCCAGGTGCAGGCAGAGAAATGGGTGACCCAGAAGGAGCAGGCAGCCAGTGCAGGAATCCCCTGTGGTTGTCCCCCTCTCGAACAGGTATACTCCTTTGGATACTGTTGGAGGGAATAGCCTATCAGGGGAAAACAGCAGCAGCCAGAGCAGTGACACCACGGCTGGCTCTGATGTTCAGCAGGAAGGGTCAAAGCGCAGAAGAGCAATAGTAATAGGGGACTCATAGTCAGGGACACAGATAGGTGCTTCTGTGGACGTGAAAGAGACACCAGGATGGTACGTTGCCTCCTTGGTGCCAGGGTCCAGGATGTCTCAGAACGGAAGTGGGCATCCTGAAAGGGGAGGGCAAACAGGCAGAGGTCGTGGTACATATTGGTACTAACAACATAGGCAGGAAGGGGCATGAGGTCCTGCAGCAGGAGTTCAGGGAGCTAGGCAGAAAGTTAAAAGACAGGACCTCGAGGGCTGTAATCTCGGGATTACTCCCTGTGCCACGTGCCAGTGAGGCTAGAAATAGGAAGATAGAGCAGCTCTTCATTCACCTGAGGAAGGAGCAGCGCTCCGAAAGCTAGTGACATCGAAACAAACCTGTTGGACTTTAACCTGGTGTTGTAAGACTTCGTACTATTACAGGTAAGGCAGATGAACTTGGAGCTTGGATTAGTACTTGGAACTATGATGTTGTTGCCATTACAGAGACCTGGTTGAGGGAAGGACAGGATTGGCAGCTAAACGTTCCAGGATTTAGATGCTTCAGACGGGATAGAGGGGGATGTAAAAAGGTTGGCGGAGTTGCACTACTGGTTAGGGAGAATATCACAGCTGTACTACGGGAGGACACCTCAGAGGGCAGCGAGGCTATATGGGCAGAGATCAGGAATAAGAAGGGTGCAGTCACAATGTTGGGGTTTTACTATAGGTCTCCCAACAGCCAGCGGGAGATAGAGGAGTAGACGGGTAGACAGATTTGGAAAAGAGTAAAAGCAACAGGGTTGTTGTGATGGGAGACTTTAACTTCCCCAATATTGACTGGGGCTCACTTAGTGCCAGGGGCTTAGACGGGGCAGAGTTTGTAAGGAGCATCCAAGAGGGCTTCTTAAAACAATATGTAGACAGTCCAACTAGGGAAGGGGCTGTACTGGACCTGGTATTGGGGAATGAGACTGGCCAGGTGGTAGAAGTTTCAGTAGGGGAGCATTTCGGGAACAGTGACCACAATTCAGTAAGTTTTAAAGTGCTGGTGGACAAGGATAAGAGTGGTCCTAGGGTGAATGTGCTAAATTGGTGGAAGGCTATTTATAACAATATTAGGCAGGAACGGAAGAACCTAGATTGGGGGCGGATGTTTGAGGGTAAATCAACAGCTGACATGCGGGTAGATTTCAAATGTCAGTTGAAAGGAATTCAGGACCGGCATGTTCCTGTGCCGAAGAAGGATAAATATGGCAAATTTCGGGAACCTTGGATAACAAGAGATATTGTAGGCCTCATCAAAAAGAAAAAGGAAGCATTTTCCAGGGCTAGAAGGCTGGGAACAGACAAAGCCTGTGTGGAATATAAGGAAAGTAGGAAGGAACTTAAGCAAGGAGTCAGGAGGGCTAGAAGGGGTCACGAAAGGGTATTGGCAAATAGGGTTAAGGAAAATCCCAAGGCTTTTTACATGTACATAAAAAGCAACAGGGTAGCCAGGGAAAGGGTTGGCCCACCGAAGGATAGGCAAGGGAATCTATGTGTGGAGTCAGAGGAAATGGGCGACTAAATGAATACTTTGCATCAGTATTCACAAAAGAGAAGGAATTGGTGGATGTTGAGTCTGGAGAAGGGTGTGTAGATATCCTGGGTCACATTGAGATCCAAAAAGACGAGGTGTTGGGCGTCTTGAAAAATATTAAGGTAGATAAGTCCCCAGGGTCTGATGGGATCTACCCCAGAATACTAAAGGAGGCTAGAGAGGAAATTGCTGAGGCCTGGAGAATTACCAACGTTGTCCCTCTGTTTAAGCAGGGTAGCAAGGATAATCCAGGGAACTACAGGCCGGTGAGCCTTACGTCAGTGGTAGGGAAATTACTGGAGAGAATTCTTCGAGACAGGATCTACTCCCATTTGGAAGCAAATGGACGTATTAGTGAGAGGCAGCATGGTTTTGTGAAGGGGAGGTCATGTCTCACTAACTTGATAAGAGTTTTTCAAAGAGGTCACAAAGATGATTGATGCAGGTGTTGAATCCCAAGTTTCTTTACCCGTCAGTCTGGCCTCAATAAAAGTCGAGATGGATTTGCAGGGACAGCTTTAGTTATTTTATTTAGCTTGCAAGCTTGATTCCTTTCACAGAAACATAGGACACATCTAGTCTCCTACATCCAGGAAAGCGAATGAACAAAGAGACAAAGGGATCTCTGCAAATCAATTCAAATGGTATCAAGTTTCACATACTCGACGCCCATAGGTCATCCTATATCCCTCCTGACCTGTTTGATCTATTCTGATTGGCTCACTTCCAATCCCTTCCTCTGGCCCCTATTACTCAGCATCCTTTTCTCCTGCTTTGGTGGACACACCTCTTCCTGCTTTTCCATGCGGTCTGAAATCCTTTGTCTGTGAACTCACCAGAATTAGACTGGCCTACCTCTACATTACATTAACTAATATCTCTAAGGTAACTATTTTATATCACATTCGTCATTCCCTCCTTTTATCATTCCATGATAACCGAACTATCCAATCCATAGCTACGGTTCCTCATCTAAAAAGATCCGTCGCTGCATTTCCAATTCCTGGCTTAGCCCCCCCTCATCTGCTGCACCCTCATGGATTTTAACAGTTAAGATTTTAGGGGCGTTGATCTGTTCCAGTGCACCCCGCATTCTACCCAGCACACATTTAAGGATAGCTAGGCCCACAAAGATGCAGCCGATAGCCACCACTAAATAAATGGCCATATTTATCAACCAGTCCTTCCAACCCCCAAATCCCCAGTTACCCCAAGAGCCAGGATCCTGCATTCCGTCCAGGTGATCCCGTATGTGATCCATAAATTTAGTGATGTTAGCGGTCAAGTCCTGAACTCCCATGATACACTTGCCCTGCACTATGGCGCATACCCCACCCTCACGGGCCAGAAGATAGTCAAGAGCATACCGGTTCTGCATTGCAAACAACCGTAGCTGAGACAATTCTTTGGTTATTGCCCCGAGGGCTCCCAAGGTTTCATTTCCCAAGATGGTAAGGCCACAAATAAAATAATTCCTATCGCTGACAGCCAAGGAACCCCCCACACCTCCCAGTGTCAAGACGCTCAGAATCCCCCACCCGGCTGAGTGGCCCCGGTTGGGTGCGAGAACCTGAGGTTTTTTCCAGTTCTCGCAAAATTCAGCAGAGACTGCCCGGCGAGCTAACTGATTATGCAGCTTCCACGCCGAAGGGCAGGGGACTGTGGTAGGGACTAGAGTCCCTATAGCAATTTGGCGGGGAAATGGGGGTGACAAAACGTTGGTCGCTGTGCCATTAAATAAAAAGTAGTATCTTTGTTCCGTGTGCAGGCTAGCATCACAATCAGTATATCGGTTGTGTAAGGATCCCCCAGTAGCCCAGTTTATCCAGCTTCGAAACGCCCATTCGGGCCGCCTAGAATGCGGAAAGCCCTAGTCCCAACAGTGATATGAGAGACATTCGCCCAGCCACAAAGGAGCTGGAGGCCGTCGTTCAATGGAACGCAAGTGGTGTTGTAACAAACGCATTGGCCAGACGCCTGGGTGATATGGCACCTCCTGTCCGTACAGGTGGGGAACAGACATGTTATATTCGTTTCCACCTCTCCCAGCAAACAGCCGTATCCTTCACTGCGGAAACAATTCTCGTACGACCGGGAATCCCTATTGGGAGTGAAGTGGATAGGTATGTACGCCCTCCACCGTTGCAGCCTATCATACTGTGAATGGGAATTATCCCGAGGAAGGGGAAGGCAAATAGCCGGTGGTGCTGAACCCGGATCGTAAGGAAGAGTGACTTGCTCGGGCAGTGGCTCGGAATGCTGACAATGAACCACCGTTTGGGGAGTGCCCCAAAGCGGTGAAACATAAAATAACCTAGACACTGCTACGGGGTTCGGGTAGCAGACAACCCGTCCGTGGCCATACAAGCGGTGGTAAATCTGGTAGAAGAGATTCTGGTAGAAGAGATTCATACTACCCAGGTTTTCCTCAGTTTGACCTTTAACTAACTTAAGTGTATCTCCCGGTAACCTACGTTCTAGCTGTACTTCCCTTCTCACACGCCCCCTCTCTTTCTCATAGCCTCTTCCTACGCTCTCCTGACGGCCTGATGTTACCTTTATTGCACCAATCTTAACACATCCAAAATCAAATTTACATGTATTCCAAAAACAAGGCAATGTCCATATAATGTTCCCTTCCCATCGCCGGGACCGGTGCAATTGCTTCATGACTCCTGCATTCTCCTTAACTTTGACGACCTTCCATGAGTCGATACCATGTCCTCGTATATGGGGGCAGCGAAGAACATCACCTTTGCATAGGTGATGTATCCTTGTAGATTGGTTGGGGTTACAAATATAGATAATATTCCCCTTTTCCATGTCCATTGCCAATAACACTCCAAGCGAAGTGAGGCCAAATATCACACAGACGGTGCGTGCCACCCCATCATGCTCCACACCTGTAAAATAGCACTGGAGAAGGGAGGCAGGTTAATCTGTCCAAGAAAATGAGGCCCGTTATCAGAACTCAACTGAGCTGGTCTACTGTACCGGGGAATGATTTCCCGCATCAGAACTTTAACCACAGTAGCAGCTTTATTATCGGTAGTCGGATATGCCTCAACCCATCTGCTGAACCCATCCACAATGACCAAAACATATTTATAACATTGACACCTTTCCAACTCAAATGTAATCCATTTGGAGCGTCCCAAAGGGACCACTGGGCCACGGGGTTTGCCCCATCCCACAAGGGATACCTTTTCCGGTGTTATATTGCTGACAAATCAAACACCGATTACTGATACTCTGGGCCAGCCCCTGCATTTTAGGTTGCCACCAAGTGTCCAGCAACAAATCACTAGTCCCTCGAGCCCCACAATGAGTTGCAAAGTGTACACATTCAATGACCCATAAAGCCAGTACATCAGACATACAAGTCTGATGTGCTGGCGTGGTCCATAAAGAGGAAATAGAATCATGTGTACAACCTAACCGTTTCCACATTTGTTTATCACTCTCAGGAGCGTCCTCCTGTAACCTCATGACGTCTTGGATGGTTGGCATTGACTTGTCAGAAGCAGACATATTTATAGTAGATCGTTTAGTCTGACTTAACATTTTAGGCACCATCACTTGCTGAATTTGCGCGGCTGTCCGCGCTGCACAATCTGCTTGTTCATTACCAACGTCAACTGGGGTCTTACCATTTGTGTGGGCAGCGCATTTAATAACGGAAATCTGCGCGGGCATAAGAAGGGCCTGCAGTAAGTCATTAACTAAACCCCGGTGGGATATTTGACCACACATAATCATGTCAGGTTGTTCTGACGAAATGTCACTCAAATCGCCCCTTATTGTGGTAGTTTCCTGAATCAAGGCTAAACAGTCGTGGCCAGGTGCGTCTTCATGGACAGGGGGACCACTAAGAAAACAGGCTGGATTGATAGTGGTACAGTGGTTAAATGTCAGACGTGGATTGTTCAAAAGGTATACCTCATGACTATTCTGACGAGCTGCGGTAAGATGCTGAGTCTGCAGTTGCCTCAGTAGTGCGATGACCGAGTGGGAGCTATACACCGTAATATCCTGTTGGAGGGTGAGAGCATGTAACGGCTATGCGATGGCATTGATTGAACGTAAATCCTGTACTAATCGGTACTGGTCTGGTTTGGCTGGTTTAGGCACAGCAAGTATGGGGTGTTACATTCTGATTGGCAAGGGACCAAAATACCCTGTTGCAACAGCTCTTGAATTAATTTGTCTATAGACGGAGCAGCTTGGGATCTCAGGGGGTATAGCCGAATGGAAGGTAGCTTTACATGATCCTTAATCATTACCTTTATAGGTGTAACATTTGTCTTTCTCACTTGTGATGGGTATTCCGCCCAGACCTGTGGATTGACATATTCCAACACATCATGTCCCCAGTGATGCTGCAGTCGAGTGTTAATTGTTTCAGGGACCTCAAAATATTTTATGGTAGTGCCATCCGGCATGACTTGAAGTGCGTACTTCTGTTGGATCCGAATGATCTACTGCCCTCCTTACCATTCGTCCCAGATCCCTGGCATGGTACTGGTCGTGGACCTGACGTGTAATATGAGGGCTTACCGAAGCTGACTGTGGCCATAAATGTGGTGATATTGTAACAAAATCGGCTGTACCTTCTTTTCCCGTGACTGTGGCTGTAACCTTGACTGGCCATTCGGTCCCAATTAATGGCCGGTATTTGTCCTCCAACTCCCTGTTTTGTCCGGTTCTGTCATAGGCCAGGGTATTGTGATGCAGTGAATGTTCAATGTCTAACGTCCACCACTGGGGGGTGATAGAAATATAGCACTGTTGTCTCATCCTCCATGATTTAACCGTTACCCCCTCGTCTCCGCACTCTAGCTGTAGCTGGAAGATACACAGTAAATCTCGGGCCAACAAGTTACAGTCCAATCCAGTAGTCACTACAAACTGATGATCTACAGACTTATTCTCGTAAGTGACTGTCACAGGTTCAGAAATAGGATACTCACACACCTGTCCTTGGAACCCCGACAATTGCTGCGTGTGGTCGGATAATGGTAGTCGAAGTTCTGATTGCACAGAAGACATGGCTGCTCCAATGTCGATTACAAATGAGTGATGTTGATCTCCTATCTGCAGAGAGATAATAGGTTCCCTGTCCGATTGGAGAGTCCTTATGACTAAATTAGCTAGTCAATCCTGTGTTGGGAAAGGGTTTGCCTGGGAGAAGTCAGTGTATCTCGTCTGTCCTCCCCTTGGTGGGTACCCCCTCCTTTGGGTCGGATAATCTCCTTCCCTGCCTGTCTTTTAAAGGGGCATTCCTGTTGCCAGTGATCTGCACGGCCGCAATGAAAACATGCATTGCTCCCTCTATATCTGCCCTGTCCTCTACTCCCAGTAGACCAATGGCCCCTCAGAGGGGGCGGCAGTTGTAAAGCTGTTGATGCATACGGTGGGCCATAAAAAGGAGCTGAGGGTCCCTTTGGGTGGGTTTGGTATCTTCCTAATCGGCAACTGTCTCCGAATCTCACCAGGGGGCACTCTAGCTATTTCCTCTGGTTCTTCAACGTCTCTCCCTGTCACTAGAGGGAGTTCTTTTTCTTCAAAATCATCTGTTGCAGCTTCCTTTGTTCTACAAACCTTGCGGTTTCTCCTTAGTTTGGAGGGACTTAGGTGGTATACTTAATTGTTTCTGGTGAGGATCAAGCCCTTCTCTCGCTGTCCGAGATCTGGTCCTAGAGCTAACTGGGCTTGCGGAACAGAGCTC
Source organism: Scyliorhinus torazame (assembly GCF_047496885.1). Classification (NCBI taxonomy): domain Eukaryota; kingdom Metazoa; phylum Chordata; class Chondrichthyes; order Carcharhiniformes; family Scyliorhinidae; genus Scyliorhinus; species Scyliorhinus torazame. Next base: position 68,532,765 of record NC_092714.1, on the reverse strand, counting down.
CTCTTTCTCTACTGATCGTGAAGATGGTAAATCAGGACCCATACTATCACCCAAAAGGGCTTGAGTTACTGGCATAATTGGAATCTGGGAGCAGTGACTGGATATCAATTATTATACTCTGGTGGTTCTGGAATTAGTGCAGACAATGCTACAGGTGCAGTCGGAACTTTTAGTGAACATTTTCTAAATTATTGAATTTATCATTTTCTGTCAATTCAAGGCCAGCCATTGAACTACGTAACTCATCTTTTGTTTGACCCGTGCCTTTCCTGTCTCTACTTGCGCGTTTTTTTTTTCTTGGCAAAGCGATTGAAAAGGTTCTAACAGTGTTTTTTTTTAAACTTAAAAATGTTTGAAAATTCAAATTGAATTACTGCAACTTGCAAGCTTAGCTCTGATCTCAACTCAGAACTAAATTTACGATTTGCTTAACACAAACTTGTATAACATTTACAACTTAATCAATTCTTTATCTTCACAATTTTTCTTTTAACAAGTTTTTTTTTTTAACATTCACAAAAATGTTGGCAAAGTCAACTATCATCTCCAGATTTACACTTTTTAAAATGGTGTCCGTGATCTTCTTTAAGTTTCTATTAATCTCCAGATAAAATGAGATAAACATTATTTCAAGTAAGTAAAACTTAAGATTCTGGCAATTTCAATCAATTGCTTTCGAAAATAATAACTTTTATCAAAGAGGTGGAGAAACCCACTGGTTTCCTTTAATTAATTCAAAACGTAACTTTGCTGGAGTTCACTGACTCAAAGGAAAGGTATCCGATTACACTACAGGCTGCTGCTGTTATCTCAAGGCCTGAGTGAGAAGCACTGTCTGTCTTTAACTTTGGCTGCTGCTGTTAACCCTTTGAGAGACTTCTGCTTCAACCAATATGCAGCATTCCCCACAATCTCAACTAGTCCTCAGAACTGCGCCCTTCGCCACCACAGTCCAAGGGTACAATTTTAGCTTAATCAACTATATATTTAAAACACTCACACATAGAGTTGAACCATCTTCAATTTCAAATGTCCCATCAACTCCATAACCTAACCCAAGCCGAATCAGAACACATTCGTCACAGGTAGGGCAGTGGATGTTGTCTATATGGGCTTCAGTAAGGCCTTTGACACGGTTCCTCATGGTAGACTGGTACAAAAGGTGAAGTCACATGGGATCAGGGGTGAACTGGCAATGTAGATACAGAACTGGCTAGGTCATAGAAGGCAGAGAGTAGCAATGGAAGGGTGCTTTTCTAATTGGAGGGCTGTGACTCGTGGTGTTCCGCAGGGATCGGTGCTGGGACCTTTGCTGTTCGTAGTATATATAAATGATTTCGAGGAAAATGTAACTGGTCTGATTAGTAAGTTTGCAGACAACACAAAGGTTGGTGGAATTGTTGATAGCGATGAGGACTGTCAGAGGATACAGCAGGATTTAGATTGTTTGGAGACTTGGGCGGAGAGATGGTAGATGGAGTTTAATCCGGACAAATGTGAGGTAATGCATTTTGGAAGGTCTAATGCAGGTCGTGAATATACAGTGAATGGTAGAACCCTCAAGAGTATTGAAAGTCAGAGAGATCTAGATGTACAGGTCCACAGGTCACTGAAAGGGGCAATACAGGTGGAGAAGGTAGTCAAGAAGGCATTCGGCATGCTTGCCTTCATTGGCCGGGGCATTGAGTATAAGAATTGGCAAGTCATGTTGCAGCTGTATAGAATCTTAGTTAGGCCACACTTGGAGTATCGTGTTCAATTCTGTTCGCCACATTACCAGAAGGATGTGGAGAATTTAGAGAGGGTGCAGAAGAGATTTACCAGGATGTTGCCTGGTATCGAGGGCATTAGCTATGAGGAGCGGTTCAATAAACTCAGTTTGTTCTCACTGGAACAACGGAGGTTGAGGGGCGACCTGATAGAGGTCTACAAAATTATGAGGGGCATAGACAGAGTGGATAGTCAGAGGCTTTAGGGGGCATAGGTTTAAGGTGCGAGGGGCAAGGTTTAGAGTAGATGTACGAGGCAAGTTTTTTACACAGAGGGTAGTGGGTGCCTGGAACTCGCTGCTGGAGGAGGTGGTGGAAGCAGGGACGATAGTGATATTTAAGGGGCATCTTGACAAATACATTAATAGGATGGGAATAGAGGGATACGGACCCAGGAAGTGTAGAAGATTTTAGTTTAGACGGGCAGCATGGTCGGCACGGGCTTGGAGGGCCAAAGGGCCTGTTCCTGTGCTGTACTTTTCTTTGTATATCTGGGGCTTGGTGCTGTAGGATGTACATTGGGCCCAATGTGGGCTAACCTCAATGCAATGCTGTCCTGGAGACTCAGCAGTGGTTTGATGTCCTATGTTGAACTGGAACTTGCCCTGTGTGCAGTGCAACGTGACCATGCCTTCCGTGTATATGGCTTGTCCACCGTGTGCAACAAGATTGTGGTGGAATCTAGTACAGCACAGGTCTCAATTTCCCACAGTAGTGGCTTCAGCAACACATTGAATTTTGCCTCGGTGTTGTTATTGAGTTTAAATTTGGCATTGCTGTGGGTAGTGTTTGATGTAAAAGTTTCATCTTTTTCCATCATAAAGTTGATGCTTTTGCAGTTGAATGTGTCAAGGAATTTGATTCTCTGGTTGTTTTGATTTACCTCCAACTCATTCACTTTGTTCATATTCCAAACCATGGCGGGGTGGCAGGCAGCAGAGTGACTTGTGGTAGTGGCAAGTTGCTGTGACTTTGACCTGAAACACTTGGCAAAGTTATTTGATTTGCCAACGCTTATTAAATGCGTATCGGGTGGCACGGTTGCGCAGTGGTTATCACTGCTGCCTAGGGTGCTGAGGACCCGGGTTTGATGCGGGCCCTGGGTCACTGTCGGTGTGGAGTTTACATATTCTCCTGGTGTCTGCGTGGACCTCACCCCCACAACCCAAATATGTGCAGGATAGATGGATTGGCCATGCTAAATTGCACCTTAATTGGAAAAAAAGAATTGGGTACTCTAAATTTATTTATTTTTAAAAATTAGATGCTGGCTGCTGCAGTTTGGGCAGGGCGTGTTCTATACCAAGAAAGATCTGTTTCTCTCCTCTCCCGAACTAGTCATTTAATATGGAGTTACTGATGGTGGATTCTAACGGCATCACTGTGTATTCCACAAACTATATGGTCTCTTTAAAGTTCATCAGTTAGAGTGCCAAGCACACACCTTTTTTCCAGAAATTTCAATCTTGAAGACAATGAATGTACCGATCCATGGGTTTCTGGTTGGTAGTGGTAAAATACATGTATGTCCATGATATTTTTTACGGGCGTGCATATCTGTTCAAATTTTTTAATAATAAGTCGGGGTTCTCTTGGTCTTCCTCCATTGGAAGACAAAGGAGTCCGTTTTTTTGACTGCCTCTGGACCCGTGCTTGCTTGTACTTTATTCAGTTTATAGGAGAGACGGGCATAGCAGTACACAGGCCATTCCTGCTCTAACTATTTCCAATTGTCCACTATGTTCTCATCAAAGATGAGTGGGTTGATGCACCAATGTTCTTGTGCCATCATAGACAGCTCCTGCCATCAGGTAAAGTTGCTGGATTATATAGGAATGATGACAATGGACTACAATTTACATGATTTATGATACAATCTTCAGCTGCTTTTACACACCATGCCTGTAGCCACACTGGTGAGAACTCCCACGCTACCAACACATCACTTCCTGTTGGCAAGTCATGTCAATGTATACATGAATATGCATTCTTCAAATTTCTTCCAATAAGTGCCTATTTTTCAGATTGAACCAATTGGGAACCCTAGACATTGGTCCAATGCATCAGCAACTGGATCAAACCATATCTTCTATCTGGAATAAAACATTGAACTAGGTCAAAGAGCATAATACATTTGGATTCCACAATTCAATTGAACCAAGTCAAACTTTAGCTTTTGATGATTGAAATACAGCAACTACAAAAAATGGCCATCAATAAGGATTTACATGTGTGCAGTTATATTGTGTAATCTTGTGGGGACAAACTGCAGACAGCATAAACTCTAATATTTCTAAACTTTCGTATTTTATTTACACATGGTCTCTGCATGACAAGCATTGAATGGTTTGGAACGACTCTGACTAATAGTGGTAGTGACAGGAGATCATAACAGACAATAATGTACTAGACAGGTTAATTACAGTGAAAACAGTCTGAGATGTACAAACTGAAGTTCTTTTGTTGAAGTTTGAATCACTGACCTTTTGATGAACACCAGTATTATGTTAATATGCAGAGTGAATCACTGCTCTTAACCTTCAGCACACTTCAATTGCTGATGTGATCAATTTCAGCTTCAATGGCCCTCTCTAGTTTACGCCAGAGAGACTGTGTTACAATTTAAAAGTAACCTTTATGGTCCAGGGTACACCACTTAAAGGCAAATGCACTAATTACTCTTGTTGACTTGCTTTGGGTAACTGCCAACACCAAATTGGCGACAGCCTCTGAATTTTGATAAGGAGGCATTACAGAAATTTCTAATGTTTGAATTTTACATCCATTTGTTTCCATCGTATTTTGATCCCTTAATCTCCCTCCACATTCCATTCTCCCACTCCAATCATGAGTGCTCTCAGGACCTCTAGTCAAATGGGAAAGACCATTGGAATTTAATAATGGACCAGAAACTTTGTGAAATTTAACAGCTCTTGTTTCAAAAACAAAGCAAATTGATTACGTTAGGAGAACCTCCATGGGCCATCAGGACTTTAGAATTAAACTGTTTCCAGCATTCTTGTCACTAAAGCAAATTAATTGCAGGGCAGGTCATATTTCCATCTAATTTGTACTCCAACCTGTTTATCTTTTCTTCACTACATCAAAGTTTTTTTTTTGGGGGGGGGTGGGTGTGTGTGGGGGGGGGGGGGTGAGATTGTGGGGGGTGAGATTGTGGGGGGTGAGTTTGAGGGGGGTGAGTTTGGGGGGTTGTGTTTGCCAGGGTTTTGGGAGTGAGGGGGGTGTCATGATATTCAAACACACACATCATGATGGACACACTAACAGGCAAATCAGAGCACACAACACCACAACCAATCACAGACAAGAACACCAACCACATAAAAAGCACGAGCACGACACCTGGAGGTCAGTAGGTCTGGGGAGAAGGAAGCATGAAAGAGCTGTTGAAACACCACAAGCAGGGAGCCCCCCACGTGCAGAGTGCAAAGACCAAGTTGTAAATAGTGAGTTTAAATAAACAAGTGTTGTACCATATGCAACTGTGTTGGCTCTTCTGTGTGTTAGAACACCCAACACCACATGGTACAGGAGTGGATCGATACCTGCCTACCAACCTGCCATTCTGGACATGGACCACACCGGCAAACCGCAGCCGATGCAAGTCACGGGGAACCTAGGCACCAACTGGAAGCTCTACAGGCAGCGATTTGACCTGTACATCCGTGCCACCGAAAAACAGAATGTCTCGGATGATTCGAAGATTGCAATGCTCCTCTTCTACGCAGGCCCCCACCCAAATGATGTCTTTAATTCACTGGTGTTCGAGGAAGGCGAAAACCAGGCCAAATATGACACGGTCATCCTCAAAATGGACCAGCACTTTCAAACTGAAGTAAACGAAACTTTCGAAAGATACATCTTTCAGCAACGCCTGCAAGGTAAGGAGGAGCTTTTTCAACCCTTTTTGACGCACCTCCGGATTCTAGCGCAGTCCTGCGGTTACGGCACCACCACAGAGTCCATGATCAGGGACCAGATTGTTTTTGGCGTTGCCTCCAGTGGCCTACGCCAGCAGCTTCTTAAAATAAAGAGCCTTACCTTAGCGTCTGCTGTGGAAGCCTGTGTCCTCCATGAAAATGCGACCTGCCGTTTTGCCCGATTTCAGGCGTCCGAGTTGGCACGGAGGGGGTCCCCAGCCGTCGAATCGGCAAGCCAGGCCGCCCACGACGTTGAACGCATCCAGGCCGTCGATTTCTTCCCGCCCCACGGCCCGGACGACAGCGGCCGCTTCCCGCGCTTTTCGCGGTCTCCCGCGCAGGTGCGCGCCAAGAATAACGGCCACAACGAGGGACGCACTGCGCAGGCGCGCCCACCGCAAGATCGCACTGCGCATGCGCAGTGGCGCAACGAACGCCGTGACGTCATGACGTGCAGCAAGTGTGGAGGTCTACACTTAAAAGGGCAATGTCCTGCAAAATACCAACAGTGCAACAGATGTGCCATGATAGGCCACTACGCAGCCCGCTGTCGTGCGGCTCAACCCATGGATCCGGCGCATCCTCGACAACCTCGCACACGAGTCAGGACCGTCCAGCCCACGCATCAAGACTTCCAGTTAAGTGATGCAGATGACCAGGATGACTTCAGAGTTGCCGTCATTGATGTCAACAAGGTCAATGCCATCAATCCAGACGATGAGTGGTGTGCCACCCTGACGGTCAACCGATCGCGCGTCGCCTTCCGTCTGGACACCGGCGCATCCGCCAACCTGATTGCTTACTCTGCAGTCCAGGCCATGAAGGTCAAACCACTCATCACACCATCCCGGCTTAAGATGGTTGACTATAACGGGAACGTTATCCCGTCCGTAGGATCTTGCCAGCTACAGGTGACTCACAAGGGGTACACGGCCACACTCCCCTTCGAAGTTGTGGGCTCATCAAAGGACTCGTTACTGGGCGCACAAGCGTGTAAGGTCCTTCACCTGGTACAGCGCATCATGTCTCTCTCTCCACATGAGATATCCGACTTCCCGGATGCTGAGTTCCACGCGAATCTCCATTCCCTCCTCGCTCACAACCAGGAGGTTTTTGAAGGCATGGGGACATTGCCACACACGTACAAGATTCGACTCAGACCGGACGCCATCCCTGTCGTTCACGCACCTCGCAGGGTTCCTGCGCCTCTCAAAGACCGCCTCAAGGCACAACTGCAGATTCTTCAGGACCAAGGGGTCCTATCCAAGGTCACGGAGCCCACGCCATGGGTCAGCTCCATGGTCTGTGTAAAGAAGCCCTCTGGCGAGCTCCGTATATGTATAGATCCAAAAGATCTGAACAACAACATCATGCGGGAACACTATCCCATCCCAAAACGAGAAGACCTCACCAGCGAGATGGCGCGAGCCAACATATTCACTAAATTGGATGCGTCCAAAGGATTCTGGCAGATCCAACTGGACCCGGCCAGCCGAAGACTATGCACATTCAACACCCCTTTTGGCAGATTCTGCTACAACCGGATGCCATTCGGCATCATTTCGGCATCTGAAGTATTCCACCGCATTATGGAGCAGATGATGGAAGGCATCGAAGGGGTACGTGTATATGTGGACGATATCATCATTTGGTCCACCACTCCGCAGGAACACATGCATCGTCTTCGACGTGTCTTCACCCGCATACGGCAAAATGGCCTGCGTCTCAACCGTGCGAAGTGTGCTTTCGGCCAGACGGAGCTGAAATTCCTCGGGGACCACATCTCAAGGTCCGGGGTCCGTCCCGATGCAGACAAGGTTAGCGCCATCACAGCCATGCCACGACCGGCTGACAAGAAGGCTGTCTTAAGATTCCTGGGCATGGTCAACTTCCTTGGGAAGTTCATTCCCAACCTGGCTTCTCATACAACAAACATGCGCCATCTCGTAAAAAAATCGACGGAATTCAACTGGCACCAGTCGCATCAGCAGGAATGGGAGGAGCTCAAGCACAAACTGGTCACGGCACCAGTGCTGGCCTTCTTTGACGCGACTCGCCCTACAAAGATCTCAACAGACGCCAGCCAATCTGGTATTGGAGCGGTACTCCTGCAAAAAGACAGCACGTCATCATGGGCCCCGGTTGCGTATGCCTCACGAGCCATGACCCCTACCGAACAGCGCTACGCGCAAATCGAAAAAGAATGCCTGGGCTTGTTAACTGGACTGGACAAGTTCCACGACTATGTGTATGGCCTGCCACGATTCACGGTCGAAACTGACCACCGCCCCCTGGTCAACATCATTAACAAAGACCTGAACGACATGACTCCTCGCCTCCAGCGCATCTTACTCAAACTCAGGAGGTACGATTTTGAACTGATCTACACTCCGGGGAAGGAACTCATAGTGGCGGACACTCTTTCCCGAGCAGTGAGCACACCACCAGATGCGGAGGGGTTCGTGCGTCAAATTGAGGCACACGTGACTCTGACAGCAGCAAATATGCCAGCTGATGATCCTTGTCTGGCCCACATACGCGCAGAGACGGCGACTGACCCTCTGCTGCAGCGAGTGATGCGCCACATGACGGAAGGGTGGCTAAAAGGGCAGTGCCCCCAGTTTTACAATGTGCGAGATGATCTCACCAATATAGACGGGGTCCTTATGAAATCGCATAGGATCGTCATTCCACACAGTGTGCGCCAGATGATTCTTCGTCAACTACACGAAGGCCACTTGGGTGTCGAAAAATGCAGACGAAGGGCCCGGGCGGCGGTATATTGGCCGGGTATTAATGAAGACATAGCCAACATGGTGCTCAACTGCACAACCTGTCAGAGGTTTCAGCCGGCGCAACCTCCGGAAACACTTCTACCACACGAGATGGTGACGTCCCCCTGGGCGAAGGTGGGTGTTGACCTATTTCACGCGCTCGGCAGAGATTACATTGTTATTATAGACTACTTCTCAAACTACCCGGAAGTCATGCCTCTCCATGATCTGACGTCGTCCGCAGTCATTGGGGCCTGCAAGGAAACGTTTGCTCGCCATGGCATTCCAAGGACTGTCATGTCAGACAATGGACCTTGTTTTGCCAGCCGTGAATGGTCGTCCTTTGCCGCAGCATATGGTTTCACTCATGTGACATCCAGCCCTCTGCATCCACAATCGAACGGGAAGGCTGAAAAGGGTGTCCACATCGCAAAGCGGCTCCTGTGCAAGGCGGCTGATGCCGGATCGGACTTTAACCTTGCCTTGCTGGCCTATCGATCGGCCCCGTTATCCACGGGCCTCTCGCCAGCGCAGCTACTAATGGGTCGCTCCCTCAGGACGACGGTACCTTCCGTCCTGGCACCGACAACAGACCATGAGGCGGTTCTTCGGGACATGCAACTGCAGCGTGATCGCCAGAAAGGTCGGTACGACACACGAGCGACGGACCTGCCCCCCCTGTCCTCCGGAGACAAAGTACGCGTCCATCAACCGTATGGTGGCTGGTCAGCACCGGCCGAAGTCCTCCGACAAGTGGCTCCCCGCTCGTTCCTGGTTCGCATGCCGGATGGTTCCGTGCGTCGCCGCAATCGGCGCGCCCTTCGCCGACTTCCACGTTCACAGCCACACAACACGCCAGATCCTCAACAGGCTTCCGAGGATGACTTTGTGGAGCTGCCGCACATCACGCCCTTTCCATCGCCACCCATGGCCATGCCTGCACAGCAGCCGGTGGTTCTTGATCCACCCTTAAGGCGGTCAACCCGAATTCGTCGCAAACCCATTAGAATGGACTTATAATACAGTTCATATGTTTAATAAGTTGGACAATTTTACATGATAACCTGTTGTTGTTTATCGTTCCAGATGTCGTCTGACTGGACAACTGTTCAAAATTTTTTTTCTTCTTCTCTCGTTCGCATTTCTGTTATGTTATGGTACAACTGGATTCATGTGACGCACTCGACATCGCCCCATGTACATAGTTCCGTCATAGACACATGCTGCACACGACACACACACACTCTTAGATGCACTCACGTCACGATCATATTTATTACCACGTAGGCACATATCTTTGTAAAAAAGGGGGGATGTCATGATATTCAAACACACACATCATGATGGACACACTAACAGGCAAATCAGAGCACACAACACCACAACCAATCACAGACAAGAACACCAACCACATAAAAAGCACGAGCACGACACCTGGAGGTCAGTAGGTCTGGGGAGAAGGAAGCATGAAAGAGCTGTTGAAACACCACAAGCAGGGAGCCCCCCACGTGCAGAGTGCAAAGACCAAGTTGTAAATAGTGAGTTTAAATAAACAAGTGTTGTACCATATGCAACTGTGTTGGCTCTTCTGTGTGTTAGAACACCCAACACCACAGGGGGCATGGGGGGTAGGTTTTGAGGGGGGTGTTGGGTTTGGGGGAGTTGGAAGGTGTTGGGTTTGGGGGAGTGTATTGGGGTGACGGTTTGAGGGGGGGGTTTTGGGGTATTGGGTTTGGGGGGTATTGGGGGTGACAGTTTAAGGGGGTGTTGGGTTTGGGAGGGAGTTGGGTTTGGGGGGTATTGGGGGAGTGTTGGGTTAGGGAGGGGATATTGGGGAGGAGGTTTCGAGGGGGGTGTTGGGTTTGGGGTATTGGGGGGGTTGGAAGGTGTTGGGTTTGGGGGAGTGTATTGGGGTGACGGTTTGAGGGGGCTGTTGGGTTTTGGGGTATTGGGTTTTGGAGGGGGTTGGGTTTGGGGGGATATTGGGGGAGTGTTGGGTTTGGGAGGGGATATTGTTGGGGGGGGCTGGAGTTATTGGGGGGTCCGGATTGAGTTGAACTGAGCCTCACTCTGCCGCGTCTCCAGCAGATTCTGCGGCGGGTTCTCGATCAGATTCTTCAGAATGCGTGGGAAGGCGGGGGCAGAACCCTCTACACTACCTCAAAGTTGGCATTGATATGGTGGTCTTCCATAGCCAGACTATGGCTTTGGCACGTTTCCTCACTTTGCTTTTGATTTAACCCTATGTACTGCCTGCCGCAGTAAGAATATCCATTTTGTTTCACTGCAGGTAACGAGTTTCTTGCTCTGATTAAAGCCACTGCTGCCAATGTTACTGTTGGAGGCTCACTGGAAATAATCTGCACGGTTGAAGCTCAGAATTTCGCAGAGCGCTTCTTCTCTGTTGTCTGGTTCTTGAACAAAAATGAAATCATTCGCATTGGACCAAATGCAGTACCATCCTTTCAAAGTGAATATAAAATGAGAGAGAGCCTGGGAAAGGTGATGGTCAGTAAGAAAAACGAGAGGGACTATGTTCTGAAAATGTATCAGATTCAAGTGGAGGATGGTGGAACATATCATTGTCAGGTGGCTGAGAGTGAGAAAATTTCATCAGGAGCATTCTCCAGCAGACAATCCAAGGAGGTTGAAGTCACTGTTCAGCGGCCACGTAAGGAACATTCAAACTTAATTTATTCATATTTTTGATAGCGATTAAGATATTAGGAGCAGTTTTATATCTTGATTCTGACAGGGCAGCTGGCCAGCTCCTGGATGAAATGTTGGGAATCTCGAGCACAATGGGATTGACACTCCCAGTGGCAGAGGAGCAAAATGGCAACCAGATTTACACTTAGCCTGATTTTTATTGTCCACTAAAGCCAATAGGAAAGAAAATCAGGCTGAACATAAAGCAGGCTGAAAGATTCACCATCTCTCACCTATGTTGCTGTCCAAGACCACTTCCTGTCCCAATGTACATTGGCAATTGGCTGGATTTCCAATTGGCCAGGTGTCTAGACAGTAGGTACAGGGTGACGTTATTCCCATTGGTGGAGGGGTCCAGAGCTAGAGGACACTGAAATAACAGCGAGTTGAAGAAAAACGTTGTTACACAGCGAGTGGGTAGCATCTGGAAGACACTTGGAGGGAGATTCATTTATGGCTCTCGAAAGAGAAATGAATTGCTGGGCTATGGCGGAAAAGGTGATGGTGTGGGACTAACAGACATAGGCACGAAGGGCTGAATGGCCACCTTCTGCACCCTTCCGTGACAATATCTCATTCACCCGTCACCCTTGCTTGGCTCAACGTTTGACATCACTGCAATTTTTAAACTCCCATCCTTGTTTTCAAATTCCTTCATGGGCCATAACGTCCCTGGAATATCAATCAGCGTCAGATTGTCACTCTGTGCTCACTTACCTGCGCTAAATGTCTTAGCGCCTGTCTCACCCGACCTACCTAAATCGGGCCAGGTTAGGATCAGGAAGCGCAGCGGGTACCTGGGTCCAGCACAAGAGTCCAAAAGCAAGAACAAGCCATGGAGAAGATACGTGGATGGGATTTGGGGTGGGGGCGGGTGGTCAGACATCAGTGAGAGTTGGGGATCGGACATCGGGGGGGGGGGGGTGGATTTAGACATGGTGGAGTGGGGTTTCGGACATGGGAATGTGAGGGGGTTGGCATGGACATAAGGGTTTGGGGGGGGGTCTAGATGACGGAGGGGGGTGTGACACATGGGAGAGATCAGGGGTTGCACATGGAGATGTGGGGGGCTGGACATGTGGAGGTCATGGGCGAGGTCTGGATATCAGAGGGGTGGGGGCCTGGACATTGGAATGGTAGTGTGGGGGAGAGGTCCAGCCAGCTTGGGTCAGGATGTCAGGTCGAGGACTGGGGTGTCCTGCTGGATTCCCAGCCTAGCGCTCTTGTCCGGGGAGGTTAATGCTCCTGGACATTTGCCGGGTAAGCCCTTACCTGGGAACCCCCGAGAGGGATTTCCCAGCTCATCTTTAGGATACCCCTTCCCTCCCAAATACAGCACTGGGGAGCCAGGAGGTTGTACCCCCATTGGAGCCACGCTTTCAGCTAGCTCTGGAATTTCCTCCATAAACCTCCCAGCCTCTCTTCTTTTGAGGTGATTCTTAAAACCTACCTCTTCGATCAAGCTTTCGGTTATCTCTCCAGATTTCTCATGATGTGGCTTGGTGTGAAAGGAAGTCCAAGGTAGTGCCTTGAAAAGTTTCGCCCTGTTAAATGTGTTATATAAATGTAAGCCGCTATTGTTCTGCTGATGTTTATGAACCATGTCAGTAGAATGCTTGATTAAGCACAGAACCTCCTCTCTACCAAACATCCATGGCCTCCATGCATTTCTCACATTACAGTATTTTTTGTCATTTCACAGAAGCCAACCTTAAGGTGGTAATCAACAGTAACACCGCTGAGGTTTTGGAAGGTGATTTTCTTCAGTTTGCCTGTGACATTCATTCAGAAACTGCAGGCTATGGTCAGCTCTCTATTACCTGGCAGTTCATTAACCAACAGAACCAAAACAGTGATATCATTGGAATGAATCGAGATGGTATTCAGGTTACTTATCAACCTTACCATGAGCGTGTCATTAACAGTGATGTCAGAATGGCAAGAGTGAAATCGGATTCCTTCACGTTGGGTATTTATAATGCCCTGACTTCAGATCAAGGGACATATGCTTGCAAAGTGATGGAATGGGAAGCAGAATCTAATGGAAACTGGCAGCTAATCGGAGAGTATGTCAGCAACAGTAAGGCAGTGACTATCAAATCCCTTGGTAAGCAATTCAGTATTGAATAACTATGATACCTCAATTAAAACAATTGCAGCATTCTCAATTGGACGTAGATCGAGTTATTAACAGGATGGTCCTGACGCTATCATACATAGTCACGGCGCAAATTAGTCTTTCATTGGCTTCACTAATTTTGATGCATTTTGCTGTCAACTTAATGAATGGATTAAGGGCAGAACATTTTGCTTGCTTTTCCATTTATAAGATTTTAATAAAAATAAACTCCTCTCTGGGTCCCTTTGTTCCATGCATCATTCCCACTTGGGTGAATGGGTAGGTAACTTGTGCATGAGAATCTTTGGGAGGGGTGAACGAGCCTCTTATTTTCCACATATCACTGAAAAAATGCCCAAAATCCACGGGTGGTCCCTTGTGTTCTGCGTGGCTAAGACAGGAAATCCGCCCAGTGGGGGAATCATGCAGTATCTTGCCATCCTAGGATGTGGGGCGCTGGAGCCCCAGATTATGAGCCTCCATATTGCTTTGTAGAGAAAATATATTTAAATTGAACAACTGAAATAAAACCCCTCAAAGGTTGAATATCAGAAGTATAAATAGAAAATGATGGGCGTACAAAACAGACCAGATAGAACATCTGTTAAAATGGAATGGCAACAAGTAATGAGGGACATCTCAAATGACCTTTAACTTGGGAGTGAGTTTCTGACAAGAAACCACTTGGGCGAGTTGATTTCCCAGCTGGCAGAGACAGCAGGAGATCTCATTTTAAATATTTTGGACCTGAAATTTGGGCATGAAGCAGTGCAGAACAGCCACTGGCATACATGAGCACCATCCACTGACTCCCAGGTAACTAGCATCGACAGATCAACGGCAGGATCTAGTAGAAGGAAGGGGTGTTGGAACCCGGGGCAGGGGAGGCTGCAGCTTTCCCTGTGGAACCAGGATGAGCCCTCTTGCTTTTACTGGCTCAGCAAAGCAAAGTTTCAGAATTCCCTAAAGCGTTTCCTCAGTCTTCAGACAAGCTGCTCATCTGAATCTGTTGAGGGGGGAAAACGGTGGTCTCCACGTTCAAGAAGTCTTTGAATTAGTTAACGGCGCATTATTCTGGTCAAACAAAGCCAGACCTATACAATTTCTAGAATATCTGCCAAGAGAATTGACATCACCGAGAAGTCTTGGGGAAGTTGCTGATATCAATTAATCTTTTCTTTTAATGTTTACAGAAAATAGCTTTGTTGTCACCGCAATGACCCGGTCACCAGCCGTGAGGTACTACGGTACATTTGAACTTCAGTGTATCATTAGGCCTTCAGAGGTTACCCATGTGCCAGCATCTGTATCCTGGAAATTTCAACCAGAAAATTCTAATGACAGCTACCCCCTTGTTACTTTCACCTACGACACTGCAATTAAGTGGGGGGACAAGGCGGAGAACTTCAAGGGAAAAATAATTGTCGTGAAAACTGCGACCAATACTGTCAGGTTGACTATCTCTCGAGCCAGTAGACTGGAAGCTGGGAAGTTCCTATGTATTGCAGAATTATGGGGAAGGCATCATTCAAACCAGTGGGTCAAGAAAACCAGTGCAACATCAAACATCTTGCAGGTGAAAGTTAGACCCCCAGGTAAGGTTGCAGGTTACCTTTTTTGTATTTATAGGATCACTAACGTGGAAAAACAGGCAGTTGTGATATTAAGATATTAAGCTAGCCTTCTAGAAAGGAAAGAAAGGAATTAAAATAATGGCTCCAGTTGATAAGTGCAGTGTGGAAGTAAACCAAGTGGAGCAAAATGGCCCACTTATAACACCAGCTGTGTGCGGGAAGAGAAAAATGAGCTTGGTGATTCTGGGATGGGGAAGGAAAAAGAATGTGCCAAACGTGCAGTGACTCCTACTGGAGAAGTGTGTGGACATCAGAGAAAGATAGCAGCAGGCTCTGCTGCAGGGTCCTCAGTTGTTAAGTAGCCTGCAAACACTTGCTGTCAAGGATCACACACGGATAATGGTGCTTGCAGCATCTCCAGGCATCTGTTGAGTCATATCCCAGCAGGAGTCAGCACCTTTGTGAGAAGGAGAAAAAACTGACGGGGGGAAAGGAAAATGTGACCCTGTGGAAAACAAAATAAATTGACTATAATTAAATATAAGAAAGTTGGTTATAAATAGATTTCAAAAGAAAGTCAACAAAAAGACTTTCGATCATTCGCACAAATCAATTACTTGTGCTCATTCGCATGTAACCAATTATGAAAAAATGCTTGTGCAAATTAGATTACATGTATTTATCTGAGCTACTTTAGTCAAATACATTATTTGAGGAGCTATAATACGTAATTAAATGCACACGCTTCAACCTCTTACCCTAATGTCAACGTAAGATAGCTATATGAAAGAACTGGATGAAGATTAAGGTGTAAATTTAAAATAAAAACATCATTAGTGCCATGAGCTCAACTGTACAGCATGCTCATTAGCACCAATGAGTTCATACGACTAAAGTAATAGTTGGGTATTGGCCGATTTCTGTCATACATCATCTTGAACCTAAATGTTGTAGAAAAATATTGTCAACTTATTTTGACACGCTGTCCTTTCTATTTGTGCAGAAAGTCTTTTGAAACTCACTGAGGAAGTTACAATAATACAGAAAGAGATCAAAGACGTCACTGAACTTGCATGTAACATTTTAGCTCGAACTCAAAATGATTCTCGATTCTCAGTCATGTGGTTCTTCAGTAAGATGCAGGGGGAAAATGTGAAAGGGGAAAATCTTCTGAATATCGATCGCAATGATATTGTCCGGTACTACGGAGAATTGCTAGCTGATTCTCAGAAGAAAATGAAGTTCCAGAGCGCGAAACCCTCTACTGACATGTACAAACTGATTATACAAAAAACTGATGTGAATGATAGCGGAAGTTACTATTGTCATGTGAAGGAGTGGCTTTTGGACCCCAACAACATCTGGTACAAAGTGGGAGAGATTACATCGGCAATAACAATTCTTCAGGTGCATCCAGCAGGTAAACACATTTCTTAAACAGCTCATACAAATTGCGGGACTAGAATAAATGGCTACTTATTCGGTAGTATGAACTGTTCCTTTTCCTGCAACTAAGACACTGAAGTGAAAATAATGAATTAAATTATCCATAGCACAGATACGATAGAGAAAATGACAGGAAGCTACCAGGAATGCATGACTTTTAACATAAGAGCATAATAACTAGGAGCAGCAGTAGGCAATGCAGCCGCTCGAGCCGCACCACCATCCAATACAATCATGGCTGATGTCATCTCGGCCTCATCTCCACCTTCCTGCCCACTCCCCATAACCCTTCATCCTGCTCCTTACTAAAAATCTATCTATCTCTGCAAATTTGTTTAGTGTTCTGGTGTCCACTGCACTCTGGGAAAGTGATTCCTTCTCATTTCTGTTTTAAATCTGCCTCCCCTTAGCCTAAAATTGTGGCCAACAACAGTAAACCTGTCAACCCCCTTCAACATCTTAAATACCTCAATTAGATCTCCTCTCATTCTTTTTAACTCCAGTGGGTATGGGCCTAAACTGCACAATCTCTCCTCATAATTCAAGTCCTTCATCCCGAGAACTTTCTCTGAACCGCCTCTAAAGCATTTCCATTCTTCCTCAACTAGGGGACCAAAACTGTGAGAAATACTCTGGATCTGGTCTCACCAATGCCTTATATAGCACTCCCCTACTTTTATACTCTACTCCATTTGCAATGAATGCCAAATTCCATTTGCCTTCCTTATTACTTGCTGCATCTGAATATTATCTGTGATTTTTGCACAAGGATACCCAGATTCCTCTGCGCTAAAGCATTTTGAAATTTTCTTTCCATTTAGGTAATAAGTTTTATTCCTCTGGCCAAAATGGATAACCGCACCTTTATCCATGTTAAATTCCATCTGCTATATTTGGCCCGCTCACCTAACCTATCCATATCCATCTGTAAATTTCTTATTTCCTCATTGCAACTTGTTTACTCACTTATTTTAGTATCATCTGCAAATTTGGCTATCGTACCTTCTATCCCTGAATCCAGGTCATTATTATAGCTTGTAAATAGTTGGAACCCAAGGATCAAACCCTGTAGCACACCACTAGTTACATCCTGCCAACCAGAAAAAGACCCATTTATCCCCGTTCTGCACGATTAGGCCACGAACGTTAAAGATCTTAAGCAGTTCACACCAAGATTTCCAAGATTGGCTCCCAGTGCTCAGAAAATTACTCCTTTAAGTGTAAACTAAACAAATGTGAATGAAAGAAGTTAACATATAGAACCAACAGGGAGAAAGGTGGGTGATAATTAGGAGAAATATAAGAAAATGTTCAAATTAGTTAGAAGTAGTATAAATGATGGAGAAAAAGCAGGGGTTGTCCACTGACACCTTTCCAGCACTGCTACAGCTGACTCGAGCATCAACAGGCACAAGATGGTTGTTTATTCTGAATCATAGGATAGCGCCTGTTCGGGGTTCCTCAGGAATGAATGGGGTACTCATTCTTGAGCTCCAACTACTCAACAAAAGAAGGCATCAGTCCAGTTTGAGGTTTAAATGGGAAAATTGTAACCTTGGGCGAGATTCTCCCATACCCGGCGGGGCGGGGGACCCCGGCGGGACAGAGTGGTGGGAACCACTCCGGCGTTGGGCCGCCCCAAAGGTGCGGAATCCTCCAGAGCCAGATCGCCCCGCGGGCCCCCGCGCCGCCAGGTCCCGCCGGTAAGGGACCAACTCCAATTTACGCCAGCGGGACCTGCATAGAACGGGCCAGTGAATCACCGGGGGGGGAGCCCGCCGACCAATGCGGCACTATTCTTGCCCCCGCCAAATCTCCGGCACGGGAGAATTCAGCAGCCGGTGGGGCAGGATTCACGCCGCCCCCCCCGGAGATTCTCCGACCTGGCGGGGGTTTGGAGAATCCCGCCCCTGATCTTTGGACTGTTCTATCTCCCTTAAATTCAGGCTTCCGCGATACAGTTGGTTTAGTTCAGTGGGCTAGACAGCTGGTTTTGATGCAGAACAAGGCCAGCAGCGCAGGTTCAATTCCCGTACCAACTGAGAATTCAGAATTCTCCCTCTGTGTACCTGAACAGGTGCTGGAAGGTGGTGGCTAGGGACTTTTCACAGTAACTTCATTGCAGTGTTAATGTAAGCCTACTTGTGACAATAAAAAGATTATTATTATTATTATTATTGTAGAGTGACAGACTCCCTCTTGCTGACATGATACTTGCCTGTCTGAGCTCCATAAATATGGCCTCTGGCTCAAAAACATTGATCAGTGCCAATGAAACTTTGGGATGGCAGAGAGCAGTTTTGTTTTCCTTTTTTAAAAAAAAAATGTCAAAAGAACAAAGAACAGTACAGCACAGGAACAGTCCCTTCGGCCCTCCATGCCGGTGCCAACCATGCTGTCCGTCTAAACTAAAATCTTCTGCACTTCCAGGGTCCGTATCCCTCTATTCCCATCCTATTCATGTATTTGTCAAGATGTCCCTTAAATGTCACTATCGTCCCTGCTTCCACCACCTCCTCCGGTAGCAAGTTCCAGACACCCACTACCCTCTGTGCAAAAAAAACTTGCCTCGTACATCTTCTCTAAACCTTGCCCCTCGCACATTAAACCTATGCCCCCTAGTAATTGACCCCTCTACCCTGGGAAAAAGCCTCTGACTATCCACTCTGTCTATACCCCTCATAATTTTGTAGACCTCTATCAGGTCACCCCTCAACCTCCGTCGTTCCAGTGAGAACAAACCGAGTTTATTCAACCGCTCCTCATAGCTAATGCCCTCCATACCAGGCAACATCCTTGTAAATCTCTTCTGCACCCTCTCTAAAGCCTCCACATCCTTCTGGTAGTGTGGCGACCAGAATTGAACACCATACTCCAAGTGTGGCCTAACTAAGGTTCTATACAGTTGCAACATGACTTGCCAATTTTTATACTCATTGCCCCGACCAATGAAGGCAAGCATGCCCTATGCTTTCTTGACTACCTTCTCCACCTGTGGTGCCTCTTTCAGTGACCCGTGGACCTGTACACCTAGCTCTCTCTGACTGTCAATACTCTTGAGGGTTCTACCATTCACTGTATATTCCCTGCCTGCATTAGATCTTCCAAAATACATTACCTCACATTTGTGAGGTCGAAGCCTTTTTAAAAAAAAAAAAATCTAAGCCTGATCCTTAAAAGATGAAAGTGTTGGAATAAGTGAAAATTAAAGGAAAATGACTCCATTACTTTATTTCTCAAAAGTGTTCACCAACAAGAAAATACTATTTGCTTTTCAAAAACTGTAGTACGACCAACGCTACAGAACATTTTGCAATGAGTAAAGTGGCAATATTTAATCAATTAAAAGGAATGAAGACTAAAAAACTTGTCAACCTTATAGCAGTTGCAAAAGGAGACGGGATATTTATATTACAATGTTTAGAGATTTTCTGGCCATTAAAGAAGTTCCACAGGTTTAGAAATAAACAGATGTAGTGTCTATATCTATCTGACTTCAATAACCACAGGCCAAATAGACTTGTGTTGGGGCTGGGTAAAATAATGAAAATAATACGAAAAAGTAGTTTGGTGTATTAATACCGTACAACTTTGTCTTTTGCAATGGCAAATCTACATGGATTGTCTATCCCAAATTACCTAGACAAGGTGCTTGTGGGTCGTCTTCATGAACTGCTGCAGTCTTAAGAACATAAGAACTAGGAACAGGAGTAGGCCATCTGGCCCCTCGAGCCTGCTCCGCCATTTAATGAGATCATGGTTGATCTTTGTGGACTCAGCTCCACTCTCCGGCCCGTACACCATATCCCCGAGTCCCTTTATTCTTTAGAAAGGCATCTATCTTTTTCTTAAAAACGTTTAAAGAAGGAGCCTCCACTGCTTCACTGGGCAAGGAATTCCAGAGATTCACAACCCTTTGGGTGAAGAAGTTCCTCCTACACTCCGTCCTAGTGGACAACTGCGGGCCCAACACTGATCCTTGAGGGACCCCACTAGTTACAGGTTGGCAACCAGAGAAACACCCATTTATCCCCACTCTCTGCTTTCTGTTAGTTAACCAATCCTCTACCCATGCTACCACTATACCCTCAATGCCATGCACCTTTAGTTTATGCAGCAACCTTTTGTGTGGCACCTTGTCAAAAGCTTTCTGGAAATCCAGATATACCCCATCCATTGGCTCCCCGTTATCTACTGCACTGGTAACGTCCTCAAAAAATTCTACCTTGTAGTGATGTAGTGTTGTAGTGATGATGCTCTCATGATGGTGTTGTGTAGGAAATTTCAAGATTTTGGCACACAGCAATGAACGTTTGGATGTCCTCGTCAGTTCTTCTGTAAAAACTCATCGTTGATTTAGAAGAGGAAGTTTCTGTTTGGTGGTCCTCCTCCGTCTCCCTGCCGATGTTCCAAATTGGCAGAGAAACCTCTTACATTATGATTTATTTGGATTTTCAGAAGGCCTTTCACAAAGTTCCACATGGAGGGATGTTAAATAAAGTGAAATTCATGGGAATCTTCAAGAGAACGTAGGATTTTTTTTAAAAATGGATGAAATGATTATATATTTAAAATAAGAAACACAGAAGACAGAGGGAATTTTCCAACTTTATTTTCCAAAGTGTTAACGCGGGGAGGAAAAGTGGTGTGTAGCCCACTGGCTGTGCTGCTGCTGTTTCCTGCCAGTTTCTTTTTCTTTTTCTTCTTTTAACATTTTGTATTCCCTTCCTACTGTTACAAAGCCAACATTCAGAGTGGACAGGTGAGGCATGATCAATTGGACAAAAGCCGATAGTTGAATCTAACTGAGGCTTTATTGCTCTCAGATGTGTGGCCTCCCACAGCAGCTGGCGAAATGGCTGCTAGCTGGAGGACACGCATATTTATACCCTGCCTCCTGGGCGGAGCCAGCAGGCAGGGACTACTGGCGAACCTGTAGTACAGGTCCTACCATACATCGCCTAATACAGGTGCAACAGTGGTTTACCACAACAGGGCAAACCCTTAATCTATCTCATTGCTTGCTCCAAATACCAATTCAAAACAAAGCCAATTCATGGTCTCCACAAGAGAGACGTACAAGATCCAAGCTGACAAGAAAAGGCATTCCACCTCATCTTGGGCTTGATCTAATGGTTAGATCCAAAGTTCTAAGCAATCACATTTTTGTCATGTTCACCCATGGACACAAACCTGCCCCTCACCCCCTGGCATAAATCATAAATGCCATTTTGGGACTCGCACTCAATTCGCTGTCCCTTCCACCATTCCTGCCCGGGCAAGAAAAATGCCTGCCCGGTAAGTGTGGCACTAGTTGAACTTAACTGGTGGACCACAACATTGTCCAAAGTTTCGCCCTATGTTGACATTATTACGATCCCAGTTGATGCTATAACTGGTCATGAATATCCTGGAATGAAACCCTGGCTCAAAAGACTGTAATTTTAACTATTTTTAGAAAACGTGGAGGAACACAGTCACAGGACCGCGAATTAGTTTTAACAACTACAAAAAAAGCATTTATTAAACATGAAAAGTTTGATTATGATGCAACATTCCTTTACTCCCCCTTTACACAGCCTGCACTGTTTGAAAAAAAGTGCCAAGATCGGCAAGGTCCCAGGTTCCATCCCGGCCCTGGGTCACTGTCCGTGTGGAGTTTGCACATTCTCCCCGTGTTTGCGTGGGTTTTGCCCCCACAACCCAAAGATGTGCAGGTTAGGTGGATTGGCCATGATAAATTGCCCTTAGTGTCCAAAATTGCCCTTAGTGTTGGGTGGGGTTACTGGGTTATGGGGATAGGGTGGAGGTGTTGACCTTGGGTAGGGTGCTCTTTCCAAGAGCCGGTGCAGACTCGATGGGCCGAATGGCCTCCTTCTGCACTGTAAATTCTATGAATGTGCAGGGTAGGTGGATTGGCCACATTAAATTGCCCCTTAATTGGAAAAAGTGAATTGGGTACTCTAAATTTTTTTTTTTAAATAAATAAATAAATATAAAGTGGCAAGTTAGCTTTGTGGAAAACTAATTCAAAAATGCACAAATGTGGGGTACATTCCTGAATAGTGGAGTATAAATCTTCACAGGTTATGTTGAAGGTTGCAATGCCTCAGTGGGAATATTAACCCTGATTTTATGAGGCTCTGCCAACAGCACTGAACCTCCATGCTGGTTAACATGTGTACGAAAATCTATTTTGAGGTGGACAGCATTTTTGAACAAATGATTTCCAAGGGTAAAAATTCTCAAGCCTCATTAGCATTGAATATCCATTTAAATTTGGACCCTTGAATAAGCAAACTGAGTTCATGGTTTATCCTGAGTTGCTTTGCGAAGATGATAGTCTGTCCTTTTGAGCTACTACAAACCAGGCAATGATGGTGCTTCTATGATGACATAATATAGGGAGCAGGTAGTGACAACAAAGGGATGTGGTGTGCGTCCAACTTAAGATGTGCGTGACATGAAGCGGAACTTGCAGGCGATGGCGCAGTTGTGAAATCGTTGCTCCTGTCTTGCTTGGTTGGCAGTGGTCACAGGAAAGTCATAATGATACCAACAAATATATTTCTCCATTGCAGCCAAGTACGAGGGATCTCCTTCAAGCAGCTCACACCACTGAGTTCACCGGAATATAACTTTCAGCCCCAAACATGTCTGCTTTCCTTTACACACCACCTGCAGCAACCTAGCCGATTCTTCAGCATCAATTCCTGCCCAGTATGTGTTGGGATTTATCCCCCACATGAGCAGTATTGTTATCTCATATGCCCTTATTCAACAGATTGAAATTCCAGAATCAATATTCTGACTGGTTATCTTTATTGTTAGAATGAGCTGGTTAGTCTAGTGGGAGTTGGAAAGGGTTTATACCTAATTAGGGTTTCGTATAGATGAGAAAAATCCATTTCCCTGACATTTTTAATACAAATCATTGGTCAGGTAGAAAGAGATCAATTCTCCACTGGCTGAAGTGTGTAGGTGGTTATCACTTCTTGGGAAGCAATGGTAAAGTGAAACATGTGTATTGATAATTCGATCAACAGATCTTCAAAGCAGAGCTTATTGTTAAAGCCTGAAGAAAATAAAATTCTAACTTCTTGTAATGTGCATATTCTCTCCGAGTGCAACAACAACATGCACTGTAATTGTTCTCACTTCCAAGCAAGGCCTTATTACCTTTCTTTGCTCTTGTGTCACTTCTACAGATGCAAACCTACAACTGGGGGACAATAATGTATCTGTATCGAGCAGTGAGGATGATGTTGTTGAACTTGAATGCCATATTGTCAACCAGACACAGACTCAATCACAATTTTCAGTTACCTGGTACTTCCAGCGTAAAGAGGATTCAAAGGCTAAGGAGATAGCGCTTCTCAAAACCGATCGACATAATATCCCGCAGTACTATGGAGACTTGCTTACAGATCCTCAGAAAAAGATGAAATTCCAAAGTGTGAAGGCCTCCCATAACATGTACAAGTTGATAATACAGAAGGCAGCACAAAGTGACAGTGGTGTTTACTTTTGTAATGTCGAGGAATGGGTCTCGAACCCTCGGAATGAATGGGTTATACAAGGACATGCTCGCTCTGGATCAACAATTCTTCAAGTCCAGTCACCAGGTAAGATCTGGAACCATTTCACCGGAATCCTACTTCCTTAATTACAACACCATTTTCTTTCTCCTGGGATAGGTTTTGGAACCAGACTGTATAGAAATGATGAAGGACATGTCAGCATCTAGAATTGGATTCTTGATTATGTATATATTAGAATATTGACTTTTTCTTTCTCTTCACTGGCACAAAGCTCAAATTTAACCTACTACATGACGAGTTGCTTAGGGAGCAGTGTGATAGAATATTATCTAACTCTTTGATGCAAGTTGACAACTATCTAGACAGGAAGCTAAGGGGCGGGATTCCCCGCCGCGCCACATTTCTGTTTCACCTCGCCGGCAGGATGCTCCGTTATGCCGATTGGTCAATGGGGTTTCCCATTGTGGGGCAGCCCCACGCTGGGAAACCTCTGGACTGTCGGCAAAATGGAGCATCTTGCTGGCGGAGAATCCAGCCTAAGGTTTCCGCTCTGATATTTGACAAGAGCACTGAAGTAATAATGCCCAAATGGTTCAGAGAAACGGAGGAGGGGGCGGAGGAGGGGGGGGCGGGGGGGCGGAGGAGGGGGGGTGGGGGGGGCGGGGAGGAGGGAGGGGCGGAGGAGGGGGGGGAGGGGGGGCGGAGGAGGGGGGGCGGGGGAAGCGGAGGAGGGGGGGCGGGGGGGGAGGGGGGGGCGGAGGAGGGGGGGGCGGGGGGGGAGGGGGGGCGGAGGGGGGGAAGGGGAGGGGGGGGTGGCGGGGGGGGGAGGGGGGGGCGGAGGAGGGGGCGGAGGAGGGGGGGGCGGGGGGGCGGAGGAGGGGGGTGGGGGGGGCGGGGGGGAGGGGGGGGCGGAGGAGGGGGGGGAGGGGGGGCGGAGGAGGGGGGGGCGGAGGAGGGGGGAGGGGGGGCGGAGGAGGGGGGGGGCGGAGGAGGGGGGGGGCGGAGGAGGGGGGGGAGGGGGGGCGGAGGAGGGGGGGCGGGGGGGAGGGGGGCGGAGGAGGGGGGGCGGGGGGGAGGGGGGGCGGAGGAGGGGGGGGCGGGGGGGGAGGGGGGGCGGAGGGGGGGGAAGGGGAGGGGGGGTGGCGGGGGGGGGGAGGGGGGGTGGCGGGGGGGGGAGGGGGGGGGGGAAGCTGTCGATGACAAGAAGGCCAGAGTTTTTCCGTGACCTCTGGAGAAGCACTGTTATTGCTCCTCCCTTAAAAGGGGGGGTGAAAAAAGCCTTGGCAGTTTGGGAGTCTTCTGACCCTGGCTCCTTGCCCTGCTGTCACCTTCCTCAGCTGCGTGCAGCTTTCTGGCAGATAAGTAACTGGCCAGTTTTGTTTCCTGCTGATCTGCCTGGCTTCTGCTGGGTGGTTAGTGTTGAAGATTCCCCTGGAACTTCAGTTTAGCTGGCTCACAATTAAGGTCCTGTCAGTTGGCTGCGTGTTCTGGAAGCCGCAGGCTGCTCCTGTCTCCACAATGCATGAGTTTCCCATTTCCCTGAACTCGCCTTCTTTAACTGGAAAATGACAAAGAAATATACTGGCAGAGCAGCCAATGTATAACACAATTTGAAGGATGCGCAAGATGTTTGCTTCACCACAGACACTAATTATGCACATCTGATTATAGAGAGAACTCAAGGTTGGAAACGTGAGGTAAGATGTGGATCCACTGCCTACCAAACACAAAAGCACGTTCCTGTGTTTTAGAGCATGTGAGGGAGTTGCTTTTGGAGTTGCTCTTGGAGTCACTGCAGATTCAAATTTAAGGGTTCCTTGAGTCTAATAGGGAATCAAAGGGCATTGAAAGGAAAGAAAGATTGCATGTGGAAGTGGTAAATGGCTTTTCAGAGTCGATCTCATCAATAGCAGAGATATCGGAGTTCCATTTCAGACCACAGGTGATAGTGAGATCAATAATGAAAGGCAGTCTAAGGTTTCGGGTCTTGTGGTAGCACTGTACCTAGCTTACATTCACAGCTAACAAATAAGAACAAAGAACAACACAGCGCAGTAACAGGCCCTTCGGACCTCCAAGCCTGCGCCGATCACATATCCTATCTAGACCAACCGCGTGTATCCTTCTATATCCAGTCTGTTCATGTGTCTATCCAGATAAGTCTTAAAGGTCGCTAGCGTATCTGCCTCAAACACCTCACTTGGCAGTGCATTCCAGGCCACCACCACCTTCTGTGTAAAAGACTTCCCCCTGCAAATCTCCACTGAACCTATCGCCCCCTCACCTTGAATTTGTGCCCCCTTGTAATTGTCATTTCTGCCCTGGGAAAAAGCCTCCAACTGTTCACCCTATCTGTGCCCGTCATAATTTTATAAACTTCTATCAGGTCGCCCCTCACCCTACGTCTTCAAGGGAGAACCATTCCAGTTTATTCAATCTCTCCTCATAGCTAATACCCTCCATACCAGGCAACATCCTGGTAAACCTTTTCTGTACTCTCTCCAAAGCCTCCACGTCCTTCTGGTAGTGTGGTGACCAGAATTGGACACAGTATTCCAAATGTGGCCGAACCAATGTTCTATGTAACTGTAACATAATTTGTGATCTTTTATACTCAAAACCCCATCCTTTGAAGGCAAGCATGCCATATGCTTTCTTTACCACCTCTGTGCTGCCACTTTTAAGGATATGTGGACTTGCATGCCCAGATCCCTGTGTGTCTATGCTCCTGATGGCTCTGCCAATTTTTTTATAGCTCCCACCTGAATTGGATCTACCAAAATGCATCACCTCTCATTTGTCTGGGTTAAATTCCATCTGCCATTTCTCCGCTCAATTTTGCAGCCTATCTATCTCCTGCTGTATTCTCTGACAATCCTCATAACTATCGACAACTCATCTTGATATCAACCTGCTAATCAGACCAGCTACATTTTCTTCCAAGTCATTTATATGTATATTACAAACAGCAGAGGTCCCAGTACTGATCCCTGCGGAACACCACTATTACAGACCTTTATTCAGAAAAACACCCTTCCACTGCTACCCTCTGTCTTCTATGGCCGAGCCAGTTCTGAATCCATCCAGCCAATTCGCCCCTGACCCCATGTCATTTAATCTTTTGCACCATGCTGCCATGAGGGACCTTGTCAAATGCTTTACTAAAGTCAGTGTAGACAACATCCACAGTCCTTCCGTTGTCAATCATTTTTGTCACCTCCTCAAAAAGAAATGTGGAATTTCATACAAGAATTATTCTGGGTTCTGCCGCAGATGGTATTTTACGTATTTGTTCATGGGATTGGGATGCGTCTGTCACTGACAAGACCAGTACGAAGTCTTACAACACCAGGTTAAAGTCCAACAGGTTTGTTTTGATGTCACTAGCTTTCGGAGCGCTGCTCCTTCCTCAGGTGAATGACAAGACCAGCATTTATTTTCCACCCTTAATTGCCCATGAGAAGGATTAAAAAAAGATATTTCCCTGAATAACAACAAAGCTGACTTCAAAAAGACTTAATTTGTTGTAAAGCACTTGGGAATGTTCCTGAAGTCATGCAAAGTGCAATAATAATGAATATTCTTTTTTTCTTTCCTGTCTATTGTCCTCCATCATTAACTCTAGTTCCATGAATGCCGTTGCCTTTTTCCACAAGTAATTGTAACATAATTTGCGAGCTACTCTGCCCCATCTTTAATGGACTCTGACAATAATGAAAGTACTGGTTCAATAACTGTTATTAATCCATTAGTGGGGGTAAAAATTCCAAATTCAGGAACCTTTCAAATGGATTTTTTAAAATAGTCAATGAATTTTTACTTAATTTGCATCAAGAGCTGGTCGTGACTTCATTAGTGCATGGCCATATGAACGACATGTAATTCATTCTATAATTATAGTGAGATACAGGTAATGCCGAGATTGTCTTGGGGCTCCAAAAACATGAACCGAAGCTAAGTCTGTTGTTCTAATTGGCTTTTGTCTCATGATTTAAGTAGTTCTGCCATAATATCATCTGGAGTGCACAAAATGATTCAAAGAACTGTTCATTACATGCTATGTAACATTACTGCAACAGCCACATTCTGCTTTAATCATCTCTCCATCCCGATTCTAGTACAAAATATAATTCCATCAGGCACAATGGCATCATTGAAAGCAGAAGACGTTATATTTTTAAGGGTAGCAGTAATTGAAGAGTACATCTGTTGTGCATTTTGGCTTTATTGCTTGCCTTTATATTAAATCAGGAAGTTGGAGTTTTATCAACTCTTGTCTGCATTTTGTATTGTGGTTAGAACAATGAGGCAGAAAATCCCCTCCTGGAGCAGTTGAGGTTTTTGTGGTCTCGGAGACTTCAACTCATTTAAGTAATAATAAATAAATGAAATGAAATGAAATGAAAATCGCTTATTGTCACAAGTAGGCTTCAATGAAGTTACTGTGAAAAGCCCCTAGTCGCCACATTCCGGCGCCTGTTCGGGGAGGTTGGTACGGGAATTGAACCGTGCTGCTGGCCTGCCTTGGTCTGCTTTAAAAGCCAGCGATTTAGCCCAGTGAGCTAAACCAGCCCCTGGTTTACATAGCTGTCTATGATCTCAGCAAGGAGCAAGACCAGAGGGACAAGGAGAAATTCCAGAAGCAGATCCAAATTAAAGGGCAGCGGTGCGCAGGGGCCTTCTTGGAGGTGAGTAGTGAGTTTAAAAGCACTTACCTTTACAGGAGCAGCCCTTTGGATTTCGGCGGCAGCGGTGCGCAGGGGCCTTCTGGGAGGTGAGTAGTTAGTTTAAAAGCACTTACCTTTACAGGAGCAGCCCATTGGATTTCGGCGGCAGCGGTGCGCAGGGGCCTTCTTGGAGGTGAGTAGTGAGTTTAAGAACCTTACCTTTACAGGAGCAGCCCTTTGGATTTCGGCGGCAGCGGTGCGCAGGGGCCTTCTGGGAGGTGAGTAGTGAGTTTAAAAGCACTTACCTTTACAGGAGCAGCCCTTTGGATTTCGGCGGCAGCGGTGCGCAGGGGCCTTCTGGGAGGTGAGTAGTTAGTTTAAAAGCTCTTACCTTTACAGGAGCAGCCCATTGGATTTCGGCGGCAGCGGTGCGCAGGGGCCTTCTGGGAGGTGAGTAGTGAGTTTAAAAGCACTTACCTTTACAGGAGCAGCCCATTGGATTTCGGCGGCAGCGGTGCGCAGGGGCCTTCTTGGAGGTGAGTAGTGAGTTTAAAAGCACTTACCTTTACAGGAGCAGCCCTTTGGATTTCGGCGGCAGCGGTGCGCAGGGGCCTTCTGGGAGGTGAGTAGTGAGTTTAAAAGCTCTTACCTTTACACGAGCAGCCCATTGGATTTCGGCGGCAGCGGTGCGCAGGGGCCTTCTTGGAGGTGAGTAGTGAGTTTAAAAGCACTTACCTTTACAGGAGCAGCCCTTTGGATTTCGGCGGCAGCGGTGCGCAGGGGCCTTCTGGGAGGTGAGTAGTTAGTTTAAAAGCACTTACCTTTACAGGAGCAGCCCTTTGGATTTCGGCGGCAGCGGTGCGCAGGGGCCTTCTGGGAGGTGAGTAGTTAGTTTAAAAGCTCTTACCTTTACAGGATCAGCCCATTGGATTTCGGCGGCAGCGGTGCGCAGGGGCCTTCTTGGAGGTGAGTAGTGAGTTTAAAAGCACTTACCTTTACAGGAGCAGCCCTTTGGATTTCGGCGGCAGCGGTGCGCAGGGGCCTTCTGGGAGGTGAGTAGTTAGTTTAAAAGCTCTTACCTTTACAGGAGCAGCCCATTGGATTTCGGCGGCAGCGGTGCGCAGGGGCCTTCTTGGAGGTGAGTAGTGAGTTTAAAAGCACTTACCTTTACAGGAGCAGCCCTTTGGATTTCGGCGGCAGCGGTGCGCAGGGGCCTTCTGGGAGGTGAGTAGTTAGTTTAAAAGCTCTTACCTTTACAGGAGCAGCCCATTGGATTTCGGCGGCAGCGGTGCGCAGGGGCCTTCTTGGAGGTGAGTAGTGAGTTTAAGAACCTTACCTTTACAGGAGCAGCCCTTTGGATTTCGGCGGCAGCGGTGCGCAGGGGCCTTCTGGGAGGTGAGTAGTGAGTTTAAAAGCACTTACCTTTACAGGAGCAGCCCTTTGGATTTCGGCGGCAGCGGTGCGCAGGGGCCTTCTGGGAGGTGAGTAGTTAGTTTAAAAGCTCTTACCTTTACAGGAGCAGCCCATTGGATTTCGGCGGCAGCGGTGCGCAGGGGCCTTCTGGGAGGTGAGTAGTGAGTTTAAAAGCACTTACCTTTACAGGAGCAGCCCATTGGATTTCGGCGGCAGCGGTGCGCAGGGGCCTTCTTGGAGGTGAGTAGTGAGTTTAAAAGCACTTACCTTTACAGGAGCAGCCCTTTGGATTTCGGCGGCAGCGGTGCGCAGGGGCCTTCTGGGAGGTGAGTAGTGAGTTTAAAAGCTCTTACCTTTACAGGAGCAGCCCATTGGATTTCGGCGGCAGCGGTGCGCAGGGGCCTTCTTGGAGGTGAGTAGTGAGTTTAAAAGCACTTACCTTTACAGGAGCAGCCCTTTGGATTTCGGCGGCAGCGGTGCGCAGGGGCCTTCTGGGAGGTGAGTAGTTAGTTTAAAAGCACTTACCTTTACAGGATCAGCCCATTGGATTTCGGCGGCAGCGGTGCGCAGGGGCCTTCTTGGAGGTGAGTAGTGAGTTTAAAAGCACTTACCTTTACAGGAGCAGCCCATTGGATTTCGGCGGCAGCGGTGCGCAGGGGCCTTCTTGGAGGTGAGTAGTGAGTTTAAAAGCACTTACCTTTACAGGAGCAGCCCTTTGGATTTCGGCGGCAGCGGTGCGCAGGGGCCTTCTGGGAGGTGAGTAGTTAGTTTAAAAGCTCTTACCTTTACAGGAGCAGCCCATTGGATTTCAGCGGCAGCGGTGCGCAGGGGCCTTCTTGGAGGTGAGTAGTGAGTTTAAAAGCACTTACCTTTACAGGAGCAGCCCATTGGATTTCGGCGGCAGCGGTGCGCAGGGGCCTTCTGGGAGGTGAGTAGTTAGTTTAAAAGCTCTTACCTTTACAGGAGCAGCCCATTGGATTTCGGCGGCAGCGGTGCGCAGGGGCCTTCTTGGAGGTGAGTAGTGAGTTTAAAAGCACTTACCTTTACAGGAGCAGCCCTTTGGATTTCGGCGGCAGCGGTGCGCAGGGGCCTTCTGGGAGGTGAGTAGTTAGTTTAAAAGCTCTTACCTTTACAGGAGCAGCCCTTTGGATTTCGGCGGCAGCGGTGCGCAGGGGCCTTCTGGGAGGTGAGTAGTTAGTTTAAAAGCTCTTACCTTTACAGGAGCAGCCCATTGGATTTCGGCGGCAGCGGTGCGCAGGGGCCTTCTTGGAGGTGAGTAGTGAGTTTAAAAGCACTTACCTTTACAGGAGCAGCCCTTTGGATTTCGGCGGCAGCGGTGCGCAGGGGCCTTCTGGGAGGTGAGTAGTGAGTTTAAAAGCTCTTACCTTTACACGAGCAGCCCATTGGATTTCGGCGGCAGCGGTGCGCAGGGGCCTTCTTGGAGGTGAGTAGTGAGTTTAAAAGCACTTACCTTTACAGGAGCAGCCCTTTGGATTTCGGCGGCAGCGGTGCGCAGGGGCCTTCTGGGAGGTGAGTAGTTAGTTTAAAAGCTCTTACCTTTACAGGAGCAGCCCATTGGATTTCGGCGGCAGCGGTGCGCAGGGGCCTTCTTGGAGGTGAGTAGTGAGTTTAAAAGCACTTACCTTTACAGGAGCAGCCCTTTGGATTTCGGCGGGAACCGGAAGTTCGACCTCTGGCAAGTCCCCCCCCCCCCAATAAATTCTGGTGGAGAGGAAACCCGAGACACTACACGTGTAGTGTCTCCCACCCACCCTCCTCCTCTAACCTAATAATAAGACCCATTGGTGGAAGGTAAGTGCCATATTATATTATATATTATTAGCATTGTGCAGGCCAAGGATTGGAGGTGGAGGAGCAGTCTCTGTCAGCGAGAGAACCTGAGAACATCTCAGAAGGTAAGCAAGTGATTTTTACTTTTATACCTTTTTTCAAATTGTGTGTGTCGGGGGGGGACAGAAAAGCTGTGACCTGAGTGGCTGGTTGGGATTCTAACCTAAATTTTTTTGACTATTTGGGAACTAATTAAACATAATAACTTAATTATAATTTAGAGGATATCTAAGCCAGAGATCGGAGGATATTATAGTTAGCTATCGCATTTCTATTAGAAATCTAGTGCTAGGAAACAGATAGTTGACAGTAACTTTGTAATTTAAAAAAAAAAAAAAAGTATTTATAAAAAAAAGACAAATTTTAATTAATTGACGCAATGTCAGTTAGAGGGGTGCTGTGCTCTGACTGTGAGATGTGGCAGGTCCGGGAGGCTTCCAGCGTCCTGGATGGCTTCATCTGCAGAAAGTGCACCCAACTGCAGCTCCTCACAGACCGCATGGTTCGGTTGGAGCAGCAATTGGATGCACTTAGGAGCATGCAGGTGGCGGAAAGCGTCATAGATCGCAGTTATGTAAGTGTGGTCACACCCAAGGTGCAGGCAGAGAAATGGGTGACCACCAGAAAGGGCAGGCAGTCAGTGCAGGAATCCCCTGTGGTTGTCCCCCTCTCGAACAGGTATACCCCTTTGGATACTGTCGGGGGGGATAGCCTATCAGGGGAAAACAGCAGCAGCCAGAGCAGTGGCACCACGGCTGGCTCTGATGTTCAGAAGGGAGGGTCAAAGCGCAGAAGAGTAATAGTTATAGGGGACTCTATAGTCAGGGGAACAGATAGGCGCTTCTGTGGACGTGAAAGAGACTCCAGGATGGTATGTTGCCTCCCTGGTGCCAGGGTCCAGGATGTCTCCGAACGGGTAGAGGGAATCCTGAAGGGGGAGGGCAAACAGGTAGAGGTCGTTGTACATATTGGTACTAACGACATAGGCAGGAAGAGGCATGAGGTCCTGCAGCAGGAGTTCAGGGAGCTAGGCAGAAAGTTAAAAGACAGGACCTCGAGGGTTGTAATCTCGGGATTACTCCCTGTGCCACGTGCCAGTGAGGCTAGAAATAGGAAGATAGAGCAGACAAACACGTGGCTAAACAGCTGGTGTAGGAGGGAGGGTTTCGGTTATCTGGACCACTGGGAGCTCTTCCGGGGCAGGTGTGACCTGTATAAGATGGACGGGTTGCATCTAAACCGGAGAGGCATAAATATCCTGGCCGCGAGATTTGCTAGTGTCACACGGGAGGGTTTAAACTAGTATGGCAGGGGGGTGGGCACGGGAGCAATAGGTCAGAAGGTGAGAGCGTTGAGGGAGAACTAGGGAATATGGACAGTGTGGCTCTGAGGCAGAGCAGACGGGGAGAAGTTGCTGAACACAGCGGGTCTGGTGGCCTGAAGTGCATATGTTTTAATGCAAGGAGCATTACGGGTAAGGCAGATGAACTTAGAGCTTGGATTAGTACTTGGAACTATGATGTTGTTGCCATTACAGAGACCTGGTTGAGGGAAGGGCAGGATTGGCAGCTAAACGTTCCAGGATTTAGATGTTTCAGGCGGGATAGAGGGGGATGTAAAAGGGGAGGCGGAGTTGCGCTACTTGTTCAGGAGAGTATCACAGCTATACAGCGAGAGGACACCTCAGAGGGCAGTGAGGCTATATGGGTAGAGATCAGGAATAAGAAGGGTGCAGTCACAATGTTGGGGGTATACTACAGGCCTCCCAACAGCCAGCGGGAGATAGAGGAGCAGATAGGTAGACAGATTTTGGAAAAGAGTAAAAACAACAGGGTTGTGGTGATGGGAGACTTCAACTTCCCCAATATTGACTGGGACTCACTTAGTGCCAGGGGCTTAGACGGGGCAGAGTTTGTAAGGAGCATCCAGGAGGGCTTCTTAAAACAATATGTAAACAGTCCAACTAGGGAAGGGGCGGTACTGGACCTGGTATTGGGGAATGAGCCCGGCCAGGTGGTAGATGTTTCAGTAGGGGAGCATTTCGGTAACAGTGACCACAATTCAGTAAGTTTTAAAGTACTGGTGGACAAGGATAAGAGTGGTCCGAGGATGAATGTGCTAAATTGGGGGAAGGCTAATTATAACAATATTAGGCGGGACCTGAAGAACATAGATTGGGGGCGGATGTTTGAGGGCAAATCAACATCTGACATGTGGGAGGCTTTCAAGTGTCAGTTGAAAGGAATACAGGACAGGCATGTTCCTGTGAGGAAGAAAGATAAATACGGCAATTTTCGGGAACCTTGGATGACGAATGATATTGTAGGCCTCGTCAAAAAGAAAAAGGAGGCATTTGTCAGGGCTAAAAGGCTGGGAACAGACGAAGCCTGTGTGGCATATAAGGAAAGTAGGAAGGAACTTAAGCAAGGAGTCAGGAGGGCTAGAAGGGGTCATGAAAAGTCATTGGCAAATAGGGTTAAGGAAAATCCCAAGGCTTTTTACACTTACATAAAAAGCAAGAGGGTAGCCAGGGAAAGGGTTGGCCCACTGAAGGATAGGCAAGGGAATCTATGTGTGGAGCCAGAGGAAATGGGCGAGGTACTAAATGAATACTTTGCATCAGTATTCACCAAAGAGAAGGAATTGGTAGATGTTGAGTCTGGAGAAGGGGGTGTAGATAGCCTGGGTCACATTGTGATCCAAAAAGACGAGGTGTTGGGTGTCTTAAAAAATATTAAGGTAGATAAGTCCCCAGGGCCGGATGGGATCTACCCCAGAATACTGAAGGAGGCTGGAGAGGAAATTGCTGAGGCCTTGACAGAAATCTTTGGATCCTCGCTGTCTTCAGGGGATGTCCCGGAGGACTGGAGAATAGCCAATGTTGTTCCTCTGTTTAAGAAGGGTGGCAGGGATAATCCCGGGAACTACAGGCCGGTGAGCCTTTCTTCAGTGGTAGGGAAATTACTGGAGAGAATTCTTCGAGACAGGATCTACTCCCATTTGGAAGCAAATGGACGTATTAGTGAGAGGCAGCACGGTTTTGTGAAGGGGAGGTCGTGTCTCACTAACTTGATCGAGTTTTTCGAGGAGGTCACTAAGATGATTGATGCAGGTAGGGCAGTAGATGTTGTCTATATGGACTTCAGTAAGGCCTTTGACAAGGTCCCTCATGGTAGACTAGTACAAAAGGTGAAGTCACACGGGATCAGGGGTGAACTGGCAAGGTGGATACAGAACTGGCTAGGCCATAGAAGGCAGAGGGTAGCAATGGAGGGATGCTTTTCTAATTGGAGGGCTGTGACCAGTGGTGTTCCACAGGGATCAGTGCTGGGACCTTTGCTCTTTGTAGTATATATAAATGATTTGGAGGAAAATGTAACTGGTCTGATTAGTAAGTTTGCAGACGACACAAAGGTTGGTGGAATTGCGGATAGCGATGAGGACTGTCTGAGGATACAGCAGGATTTAGATTGTCTGGAGACTTGGGCGGAGAGATGGCAGATGGAGTTTAACCTGGACAAATGTGAGGTAATGCATTTTGGAAGGGCTAATGCAGGTAGGGAATATACAGTGAATGGTAGAACCCTCAGGAGTATTGAAAGTCAAAGAGATCTAGGAGTACAGGTCCACAGATCACTGAAAGGGGCTACACAGGTGGAGAAGGTAGTCAAGAAGGCATACGGCATGCTTGCCTTCATTGGCCGGGGCATTGAGTATAAGAATTGGCAAGTCATGTTGCAGCTGTATAGAACCTTAGTTAGGCCACACTTGGAGTATAGTGTTCAATTCTGGTCGCCACACTACCAGAAGGATGTGGAGGCTTTAGAGAGGGTGCAGAAGAGATTTACCAGAATGTTGCCTGGTATGGAGGGCATAAGCTATGAGGAGCGATTGAATAAACTCGGTTTGTTCTCACTGGAACGAAGGAGGTTGAGGGGCGACCTGATAGAGGTATACAAAATTATGAGGGGCATAGACAGAGTGGATAGTCAGAGGCTTTTCCCCAGGGTAGAGGGGTCAATTACTAGGGGGCATAGGTTTAAGGTGAGAGGGGCAAAGTTTAGAGTAGATG
Source organism: Scyliorhinus torazame (assembly GCF_047496885.1). Lineage (NCBI taxonomy): Eukaryota > Metazoa > Chordata > Chondrichthyes > Carcharhiniformes > Scyliorhinidae > Scyliorhinus > Scyliorhinus torazame. The sequence continues at coordinate 68,496,889 of NC_092714.1, read as the reverse complement.
TACGAGGCAAGTTTTTTACGCAGAGGGTAGTGGGTGCCTGGAACTCACTACCGGAGGAGGTAGTGGAGGCAGGGACGATAGGGACATTTAAGGGGCATCTTGACAAATATATGAATAGGATGGGAATAGAAGGATACGGACCCAGGAAGTGTAGAAGATTGTAGTTTAGTCGGGCAGTATGGTCGGCACGGGCTTGGAGGGCCGAAGGGCCTGTTCCTGTGCTGTACATTTCTTTGTTCTTTGTTAATCACACCTAAAGATCCTGGTATAGGCAAATGCAAATGGACTGTCTCTGTGAGAGCCGAGGCACAGGTTTAATTTGATTAGTGCAACTGAATAGCACAGTTAATGAGTCATCCCGAGAAACATTTTTTATCTTCTTACTCTAGTCAACCCACTGGGCCATTTACTTAGAATCAGACCACATGGCTGCTGTGAGGTTGTGCCAACCCTGCATCAGAATGGTTCTCTAGTGAGCCGCCAGCATGGAAAATCCATGAAAAACATCCTTAATCGAGTTCTGAACCATAGTTATGATACTCCTGAAGGAGCCCACAGCAATGGTTAGGACCTTTGATAAAAGGTGCTCACAATCCACTGGCATATTGTCAGCGAGGGGACAGAGGGCGGCACGGTAGCACAGTGGTTAGCACTGTTGTTTCACAGTGCCAGGGACCTGGGTTCGATTCCTGACTTGGGTCACTGTCTGTGCGGAGTCTGCATGTTCTCCCTGTGTCTGCGTGGGTTTCCTCCGGGTGCTCCTGTTTCCCACCACAAGTCCCGAAAGACGTGCTGTTGGGTGAATTAGACATTCTGAATTCGCCCTCAGTGTACCTGAACAGCCGCCGGAGTGTGGCGACTAGGGGATTGTCACGGTAACTTTGTTGCCGTGTTAATGTAAGCCTACTTGTGACACTAATAAAGATTATAAAATATTACATTAATAATCAACCGTTCAAATTCTATACTCTTGAGCCTCTCCCTTCTATTAATAACTTTCAATATCTACAATCATGGAACTAGGATAAAATGATAACTGTGCCTTGGCAATTGGCCATTTAAAAAGGTACAAGGGCCTGCAGCATGTAATTGGATATTGAAAAATTCTTAATGGCCCAACTTGCCATGAACGATTTCCTGGAAATGTGAAGGATGTCACATGTGCGTTGTTGCAGGGGAAGACTGTGGGTGGATTTTTGGCCCCTCCTGGAGTCCGAGACAGATGAGACCAAAAATAAGCCACGCAAGATCCATCCCACCTTCAGGCCATTGATGCAGAGGTGGGATCGGGGCTGATGGTGCTACCTGCTCACAGGTGGTGGGAGCTGATCAGGTTCATTATGATGCTAATTGAAGAAGGCCAACTGGCAGGGGATGATTTAGGTGCCTGGAAGGGATGGCAGACTGATAGAGCCAGCACTCCCAGGCAGATCTAGAGGCCCCGTCTGTCTGCCTGGTACAGAAGCAGCAGCTGGCTGCCCTGTGGAGGGGTTCCACTCCACAGTTCACCTCTACCCAACACCCCCCCCCCACACACACACAAGAGTGGTGGCCTGGCTGTATTTTTTAATAATTCAAAGATGTTGCAGAGTGGGTGCATCAATCTTAATGTTTACTGTCTCTAACTACCCTTCTATTGCAGCCTGTTGCTCCTCTCAAGCTGGAAGGCCTCTAATTGACCATGAATAGGGTTTAGAGCGTGTACATGAGGAGGGATTAAGGGTGGATCAGAGGGCAGCAAACTTGGGAGGACAGAGAACGTGATAAATGGAGATTGGAATCATGTAAAATGAGAAGTTGATTAGTGCAGAGAATGAGGGGAAAAGCAAACGATACTTTTCTGAGAATTTTCTAATGGTACTTAGATGGGGGGTAAGGGACAGGCTTCATGGGCGTGATGCTCCGGCCTCGTTACTCTCTCGCTCCAGCAAAAATGAGGTCAGTGAACAGCGGGAGAGGCTGAAAATGAGAACCACCGCCAGCACCAAACAATTTGTGATGCAAGGGGCCCGCTCCCATAGGCAAAATTGAGATCTCACCGTAGTGTGGCGAGAAACCAATTATCACCACTTAAGCCCTATTTCGTTACAATTAACGGGAGCCATCCCTTGTCCAGCGGCCTCCCATCATTCATCGGCCTCCCCAGCAGGTGGTTACGCTGGCGCCTATTAGAATTCCTTTTAATAAACGTGAACCTGCCGTAAGGACTTCCGTGGGAGCTGAAGTGCTGAGTAGCCATCTTGGCTCACAGGCAAAGAGCCTGGGGCACTGGGCTTGCCACCTCAGTGCTTGGCGGGGGGGTTGGGGGCACTCGGCTCTGGGAGGGACACCCTCTGCAGGGGTGGGCCATAAAAGTGAGGGTGGGAGGAATTGCTGGGGGGGGAACCATGGGGTAACTGCTCGCGGCACCACCATGCCAACCCCTGGACCTTGTGTACCCATTCTGGGGACAACCCTTGTCCTTGCCCATCTGCCCCACCGACCACCCATAACCCCCACTGACTGCCGAGGCCCTCTGGCAAGTGGCCATTTAAAATGGTACAAGGGCAGGGCAGCATGGTGGCACAGTGGATAGCACTGCTGCCTCACGGTGCCAAGGTCCCAGGTTCGATCCCGGTTCTAGGTCACTGTCCGTGTGGAGTTTGCTCATTCTCCCCGTGTTTGCGTGGGTTTAGCCCCCACAACCCAATGATGTGCAGGGTAGGTGGATTGGCCACACTAAAATTGCCCCTTAATTGGAAAAATGAATTAGGTACTATAAATTCATTTTTAAAAAGGTACAAGGACTATTGCTGACAGTGAATTGGCAGTCGTGGTTAAGTGAGCACTTCACTCAGGCCAAGTGGATTCCCATGGGTGGGCGGGCCTTGTAGCATGTGGGTGCCATTGCCTAGCATCCCATTCAGACTGTGATACCTGGACACTGTGCCCGAACAATGTGCGTGCCAACATCACATACACAGCAGCCAACACCCGAACACCCAGGGGATGGGACACAGCTCCGGGGACATGTCCACGACTGGAGGGTGGGCGAGTGCCACGGGGAGGAGACCATCACCCGGTTCAGGTGATGTTAGGAGCGGGTGTCCTGGGTCCAAGGACTGGGGTCCAGTGAGGGAGGCCCCCTGTGGCCGGGTGTGTGTGGGTAAGGCATTCCGGGTGGGGGAGAGAGGGAACCAATGGCAGAATGGAGGGTCCAGGGATTGGAACCACCGCTGTCTGTCAGCCTAACACCCTCTCCCAATGCCTTACAGATATTGAATGCTGTGGCAGGGATTTTTACCCAGCAGATCTTGCCCTAGTGGTGCTGCTGCTAGGCCAGGCAGCCAGACGCCGGAACGGCGGCAGCAGCAGCGTCTGCAGATGGTCGAGGCGGCGGACCCTGTGCCGGACCCTGCCCCACACCCTGAGGACCCGGCCACCCATCAGGCCAGGGAAGGGCCCAGACAGGGCGGTCTGCGACGGCCATGGCTATACAGACATCGCTAGTCATTCGAACAGATGACAGACAGCGTGTGCCGCAAGGGACCCCGCCTCAACAAGGAGACGGTGCGGCATTTGTGCCATATCCTCGCGGACCTGCCACCACATGGAGGAGGACACTCGCTCCCCATGGCAGTCAAGGTCACTGCAGCTCTTTTATGCCTCAGGATCTTTCCAGGGCTCGAACGGTGTCCTGTGTGGTGTCTCACAGCCCACAGGTGTGTCCAACAGGTCACAGATGCCCTGTTTGCCTGGGCATAAAACAGCATTATCTTTGACATGGACCAAGCCGAGCAAAATGCCTGGGCAGCAGGTTTCTCCACCATCGCTGGGATGTCCCAGGTCCAGGGGGTAATAGATGCCATGCATGTTGCCTTGCACACTGGGCCACCTGGGAGTGCCCTACATTAACAGAAAGGGGTTGCATTCCTTGAACATCCAGCTCGTGTGCGACCACCACATGAAGATCATGCACGTGTGTGCATTCTTCCCAGGGTGCGTCCACGACAGCTACATCCTGGGGCAGTCATTCATCCCCGGTCTCTTAGAGGACCACTCCAGGATGGATGGCTGGCTCTTGGAGGATAAGGGGTATCCGCTGAGGACCTGGCTAATGATGCTAGTGTGGAGGCCGGAGACCGAAGTGGAGACCCGATACAACGAGGCCCATGTGGCCACCCGGGCTGGGATTGAGCTGTGCATCGGACTCCTCAAGATGCAGTTCCAATGCCTCAAGTACACCGCTCGGAGAGTGGCCCGCTTTGTGGTGGTCTGCTATGTCCTCCACAACCTCGCACAACAGCGGGGCAATGAGCTGGAGGTTGGTGATGAGGAACGTGTGGCCACCTCCGAGGATGAGGACGAAGATGAGGATGATGAGGCAGTGCCGGACCAATTGGAGGATGAGCCCAGGGAGCAACTGGAGAACCAGCCAGAGGCTGCAGGACAGGTGGCAGTGGCGAGGGTCAGGCAAGACCGGAGGGCCAGGAAGGCCCTCGTACTCACCCGATTCACTTAGGACATGGCCTGGCCCGTCATTGCCACTCCCATTTTGCACCCTCCCAAGGTCTGTGTCAAATCACTCCAGGGTTCTGGGACAGTATCAACACCATAGTGCGCCACTGTCGAGGGCAGGGAGGTTATGATAACCCACAGATGGCACATTGCTGTCTCACGGCGCCGAGGTCCCAGGTTCGATCCCGGCTCTGGGGCACTGTCCATGTGGAGTTTGCACATTCTCCCCGTGTTTGCATGGGTTTCGTCCCCACAACCCAAAGATGTGCAGGGTAGGTGGATTGGCCATGCTAAATTGCCCCTTAATTGGGAAAAATGAGTTGGACACTCTAATTTTTTTATAAAATGATAACCCACAGGGAGCTGAGTGGCAGTGCTCCTCAATCTAGGCCATAGTCTGACCCCTGCCTGTCTGCTGAGTGCTCGCTCACACCCATCACCTGCATGAGGTGTACCTGGGGTGTGGGGGGATACCTGGAGAGATGGGCCAAGGGTTCGGAGGTCGGCCCGCATTGTGGAAGAAAGTGGCAGAGGCATCATACTGGTTGTGCACACGGGTGTCTATTGCGTTTTTGTAATTCCCCACTCCCCCTCCCCTCCCCTCCCCCTCCCCTACGCCAGTGCCCTCAGTGATCCTCGATGTGCTTTGCCCACCTTGCTCTGCCGCTATTTGATTTGATTTGATTTGATTTATCATTGTCACATGTATTAGTATACAGTGAAAAGCGTTGTTTGATGCACAGCAGAGGTGGAGGCAGCCAGCTGCTTACCATGTCCCACGGCTTTCAATGTCCCTGGCAGGCATCCTCTGGGGTCGGAGGGCCCCGGCTCACTTATCAGCAGCACACGTACAGCCATGCCACCCTGTTCCGGGTGCGAGACGCGGCCTCACCAGAGTTGTGGAACTCTGAGGGACTAGTGGCCACCGTCACCACTCCATAGCACAGGTCCGGGTTCGTATTCAACGCCCCCTCCTCCCTGTCTGTGCCCAAAGGGCCCTGGGGTTCACCTTGGGACGGAAGGACAGCTGGTTCGAGACCCGGTTGCCCCTGAATCATCTGGCTCTGCCGGACCTTGTGGTTCCTCATGTTCTGGATTATTGTGGCGACGCCCACAGCAATGTCCCTCAGTGACTGGGACATGCTCTGCAGCGCATCGGCAATGCCCAACCACGACTGGGATGAGCTCCGCAGCACTTCGGTCATTCCCATCTGAGAGCAGGACATATCCTGCAGAACCTCATCAAGGTCAGCCTGCAACTGGGTCACATCCCCCAGCGAGGGGGACATTCTGTCGAGACCCTCTGCCAAGGCCACCATCAACTGCTCAATGCCTTGGACACCTTCACTGATGGTGCCGAAGTCATGCACCAGGCTCTCCACTGTGGTCGCCACCCTGGCAGTGTTGGCCTCGGTGCCATGCATTGCTGGCAACATCTCCTGTTCACGTAGCCTCTGGGACACCTCCAGTCAGCCATGGGTCTGCTGGAGTGTTGTTGACATATCCCTCTGAATGCCTGACTGCTCCCGATCATCTCCAAGGGAGGGGGGTGCGGACGGAGGCTGGGGGGGGATTGAAGAGAGAGTGGGTGGAGGGAGGGTTGGGGGTCGCATGGAGGAATTGGGGGGTGGATGCTCGCATGGAGGCAGAAAAGTCTCAGGAGGTGGGTGGGGGGGCGTTAGTGTCGACTCACTCGTGCTTCCTAGTGTAGGTCGTTGACCTTTTTCCAGCACTGGAGGCCAGTCCTCCTGCTCACACTCCCAAGCTCACAGCTGCTGCCACCTTATCCCACTCCCAAGCTCACAGCTGCTGCCACCTTATCCCAGGCAGCACGGCTGCCCTGTGACTAACCCTCCAGACCCTAGGGGGAACAGGACATCCTTCCTGACCTCCACCCCTGCATCCACGAGACTTGGGGTTGGTCTCCTGGGCACCATTATTGCAAGCTGGCTGGGGTTGGCTGTGCAAGTGCTGTTTAATTGCTGCTCAATCTTGTTAGCGTGGGGCTGGTGAGCGCGCTGTTGGTGAATCAGCTGGTGAGCCTTCATTTGCGGCGAGAAGCCCGTGGGGCCTCGTTAAGTGGACCACTTAACGATGGATAGCGTTGCCGGCCTCACTGGGCTGAGCGCCGGGAAGCTCCCGCTCGTGATCACACTTAGAATTCTTTCTGGAGACTCCTGCCCGATATACAAGCTGGACTTCTTCTATCCTTTCATTTTCTAAGTCTCTTATTGATTCAGAAAAGCCCATGGGCTGGATTCTCCATCAGCAAGATCCTCCATTTCATCGGCATCGCATTCACACCCGCGACTTTCCTGATTCTATGATAATCTTTTCCCCACACAGACGGATGTGAACGGTGCCAAAGAGGCCCGGCCAACCACGCCCACAAGTTCTGATCTTGCCCCAGACTTGCTGGGTACTGGACAGCCGTCTTTGAGGCAATGTCCAAAGTGGCGGGGGTGAGGGTGGGGCCATGCCCGAGAGAGGCAGTCTTCGGGGTATCAGGCCAGCCAGATCTCTTCATGGGGAGGAAGGCCAATGCCCTTGCCTTTGCCTCCCTGATCACCCGCCGTAGAATCCTGCAGACTGGCTGTTCAACCTATCAGAATTTCTCCAAATGGAGAAAATCTAATTCTCCATCCGGGGGTTGGAAGATGGCTTCCTCAAAACATGGGAGCCATTCACCCGACTGTTCTTGGATCTGTTTGCGGCCAACAAACAAACAAACAAATAAAGAAATAGACAAGTAGCCAAGAGCCAGGGGAAAGTAGCCAGGACATGATAAAAGAGAGGAAAGGGAGAGAGTATTGGGAGACAGGGTTGGGGGAGGGGGGGTGGTAGTGGTGGGGTGGGTGGGTGGGGGGGGGGGGGGGCGGTGGTGCAGGGAGGGAGGGAGGACGAGGGAAGGAGAACAACAGAGGGGAGCCAGAAGGGAGGAAAGAGGAGGGAACACAAACTGGGGGCAGAGTGGAGGAAACGACAACGACCACAACAAGCACAGCAAGGCGAAAGAGAGAGAGAATGAACAGGAAGAAGAAACGATAGATGGCCAAGGCTAAGGCAAATGGACAAAATAAAAGACCAAGAGATGCAAGTGACATCAGGGACACCACCCAGGTGCCCCTTCCGCCCGGTTTTGTTTTGCTTGTTTTGTTTTACTTCCTCTGTTTTTTGTTTTCTTGTGTGTACATTTGTAAGTATATCATGTATAAAACCCAATAAAAACATTTTTTTAAAAAAAAAATATATATATATATATTTTTTTTTCCCCCTCACAGACCCCCAGGAATGGGGATCAGCTTTAGAGCACTTGACCCATCCGTACCTCATAAATATCTCCCTTATTCTTCAGTTATGAAAATCAGGCATAGTACCGAAAGATCTAGGTGTACAGGTCCACAGGTCACTGAAAGGGGCAACACCGGTGGAGAAGGTAGTGAAGAAGGCATACGGCATGCTTGCCTTCATTGGCTGGGGCATTGAGTATAAGAATTGGCAAGTCATGTCGCAGCTGTATAGAACCTTAGTTAGGCCACACTTGGAGTATAGTGTTCAATTCTGGTCGCCACACTACCAGAAGGATGTGGAGGCTTTAGAGAGGGTGCAGAAGAGATTTACAAGGATGTTGCCTGGTATGGAGGGCATTAGCTATGAGGAGCTGTTGAATAAACTTGGTTTGTTCTCACTGGAACGACGGAGGTTGATAGGCGACCTGATAGAGGTCTACAAAATTATGAGGGGCATAGACAGAGTGGATAGTCAGAGGCTTTTCCCCAGGGTAGAGGGGTCAATTACTAGGGGGCATAGGCTTAAGGTGCGAGGGGCAAGGTTTAGAGTAGATGTATGAGACACGTTTCTTACACAGAGGGTAGTGGTTGCCTCGAACTCGCTACCGGAGGAAGTGGTGGAAGTGGGGACGATAGTGACATTTAAGGGGCATCTTGACAAATACATGAATAGGATGGGAATAGAGGGATACGGACCCAGGAAGTGTAGAAGATTTTAGTTTAGTCGGGCAGCATGGTCGGCACAGGCTTGGAGGACCTGTTCCTGTGCTGTACTTTTCTTTGTTCTTTGTTTTCTAGTACAAGACCATTTGTGATTGAGATTCTTGGTAACTATTGTTCAGCATTACCTGGAACCATTAAATGTTGGAGACTCCTAGGTCCTTTTCAACCCCTTGATGTAGTTGCTGAAGAGAGCACAAATCCAGAAAATGGGCACCCTTCCTCATACCACCTTAGGGTTCTCACAGGAAAAGGAGCATTTCCCCCCCCCCCCCCTTATTTCTTACCAAATTTACCACAACTTGAAAAGACCACGTGAAATTAGAAAACAGGAAGTAGCTGCTCCAGTATTTTTCCTCCACTGTATGAGATGATCTGAGCTCTCCTCGGCACAGATGTGGTAGGGTGCTATGTAAATGGAATTTCTTTCATCCTTAACATATGAAGCACTGAAATATAGAATATGTGAGAATCTTAATATTTAATAATCGATTAGAATGCAGAGTCTAATGGGAATTTTTAATAGTGAACTCGAAAATAGCAAATGTTATTAACTTGAATCAAAGTGTGTAAACTGAATGTTTCATGGTAAATTAGAATAATATATTTTTTTGTACAATCCAAATTATTATTTGTGATTAAAAATCTTCCCTTCCAAGACGAGAAAGATCTTGACATGTGGATTTAACTTCACTATTGGGGCAGCACGGTGGCACAGTGGTTAGCACGGTGGCTTCACAGCTCCGTGGCCCCAGGTTCGATTCTCCGGCTTGGGTCACTGTCTGTGCAGAGTCCGCACGTTCTCCCCGTGTGTGCGTGGGTTTCCTCCGGGTGTTCCGGTTTCCTCCAACAGTCCAAAGATGTGCAGATTGTTTTGTTATGTTTCCTTTGTAACATAAGCGGCTTCCTTGTGTTGCATTTGTCAAGGAAGGTCGAGACGTGTAAATAATTTCAACTCATTTATTTACACTATGTGCACTTTTATAACTTGAGTTCGACACTACTGCTAATCCTATTGTAGCTACCTAAACTGACTGACCAGCTGCTGTCTTCCACGTGGTGGGTGTGATAATGAATCAACCCTGTGCCTCTCCTCACTGACTGTCTCCACTGGCCGAAAAGGCTGATCATGTGTGTGGTGTCCTTTATGTATGGGTTGGTGTAATGCCCCCCTGTGGTCGTGTCACCTCCTTGTGTATCGTGAATGTCCATTGGTCGCCTCCCATCTAACTTATCTATTGGTTGAGTGTGTGTGTGTGATGTTTCTGGTGCTCCTTCTAGTGTCTGTCTAGCTTACATGTATTTACAGTGATGCACATCACCACACAGATTAGATGGATTGGTCATGCTAAATTGCCCTTTAGTGTCCAAAAAGGTTAGGTGGAGTTATTGGGTTACAGGATAGGGTGTTGTGTGGGCTTAAGTAGGGTGCTCTTTCCAAAGGCCGGTGCAGACTCGATGGGCCAAAAGGCCTCCTTCTGCACTGTAAATTCTATGATTCTACGATATTAAAAGTGGAAAGTTGTCTTAATTTTTCTAATAAACTCAGTAGTTTACACTTCCCCATTAAACAACATGTCCTCATATAACTCGAGTAATAACAATTTTAATGAGGTATTTTTTGGCATTGTAAACAGTAGAATTACAGAACGAGAAAACAAAAGGACTGTACAGTAAACAAAGTACATAGTGCAATTGCCGTAGCCCGTCCCGCCGAGATCTGCCTAATTGACCCCCGAGACTACATTCCCCTGATTAATTCTCCGAAAAGAAGTCAATGAATGGTTGCCACCTCCGGGCGAACCCTAACAACGACACTCTCAAGACAAACTTGATTTTCTCTGAGCCCAGGAAACTCGCCATGTCTGACAGCCAGGCTTCCGACTTCGGGGGCTTTGAGTCCCTCCAAGCTAGAGGTATCCGTCTCCGGGCTACCAGGGAAGCAAAGGCCAAGACGTCGGCCTCTTTCTCCCCCTGGACTTCCGGGGCCTCTGAATCCCCCAAAATCGCCACCTCTGGACTCATTGCCACCCTCGTTCAGTACTCTAGACATGATGTCCTCGAACCCCTGCCAGTATCTCCTCAGTTTTGGACAAGCCCAAAACATGTGGACATGGTCTGCCAGTCCTCTCAGACACTTTACACACCTGACTTCTACACCGAAGAATCTGCTCATCCGGGACACTGTCATGTGGGCCTGGTGGACGACCTTAAATTGAATCAGGCCAAGCCTGGCACATGTTGCAGTCCCATTGACCCTGCTCAGCGAGTCCGCCCACAGGCCTTCCTCAATCTGCCCTCCCAACTCCTCCTCCCATTTATGCCTCAGCTCCTCGGTCTGCGTCTCCTCCGCCCCCATGAGTTCCTTGTAAATATCCGAGACACTTTCCTCCCCCACCCATCCTCTAGACACTACCCTATCTTGGATCCCCTTTAGTGGCAAGATTGGAAAAGATGGCACCGGCCTACGCAAAAAGTCCCGCACCTCAATATACCGGAATTCATCCCCCCGCGTCAACCCCAACTTGGCCTCCAGCGCCCTCAAGCTAGGGAAGCTCCCTTCCAAAAACAAATCTCCCATCCGCTCAATCCCTGCCCTCCGCCATACCCGAAACCCCCTGTCCAACTTCCCCAGGCAAACCGATGGTGGTCACATATCGAGGACCAAACCGATGCTCCCGTTGCTGAAATTCGGCAGTGCAAGACCCCCTTCCCCCCCAGTTCTATAAAATTTTTATAAAATTCTACCGGGTACCCATCCGACCCCAGGGCTTCACCTGACTGCATGGCGTTTAAGCCCTCAAATATCTCCTCAGCACTGATCGGGGCGCCCAGCCCTTCGACTAGCTCCCTACCCACTTTTGGGACTATCAGGCCGCTAAGAAGCGTCTTATCCCCTCCGGCCCCGCGGGGGGCTCCGAGCCAGCGGGTCTGCTATAAAAGTCCTTGAAAGCCCTGTTCACACCGGCCGCATCCCCTACCAAGTTACCGCCTCCATCCACCACTTTACCTATTGCCCTAGCCGCCTCGCTCTTTCTGAGCTGCTGAGCCAGCATCCTGCTGGCTTTCTCTCCATGTTCGTATACCGCACCCAGTCGCCTTTCTGAGCTGCTCCACTGCCTTACCCGTGGACACCACCCCAAACTCCGCCTGCAGCCTCCTCCGTTCCCACAAGAGCTCCGCACTCAGGGTCCCTGCATACCTCCTGTCAATCTGCAGGATCTCCGCTAACAGTCGGTCCATTTCTGCCCTGCCCGTCTTGTCTCTGTGAGCCCGGATTGAAATCAGCTCCCCTCTCACCACTGCCTTGAGCGCCTCCCACACCACCGCTGCTGAGACTTCCCCTGTATCGTTGACCTGCAGGTAGATTTGTATACACTTCCTCACCCTCTCGCACACCCCTTCGTCCGCCAGCAGTCCCACATCCAGCCTCCACTGCGGGCGCTGGAAGCTCTCTTGTCGAGTTATATTCTGATGGATTTTTAATGCTGGAGTTGCAACTCAAAAGTTAACCAGTCAGAAAAACTTGTTTAAAAGTTCCAATCTCTATTCCGAATTGTGTGGTCTGTGATTATGTTTCCAGTGTTTCAAAAAATGTTCTGTTTCTAACTCGTTTTTGTTTTCTTTTTCTCTAGTTGCTACACTTCACTCGAAGGCCTGTGCATCTTCGTCTCTCTTCTACTTCTTATTTGTCTATCCATTTATAGTCTTCGCAGCTCTGACCATTGTTGTAGTTTATTTTTGCCTGAGGCCGAAGAAACCACAGAAAACAGCTCATGAAAAGAGTCTTTGGACACCAATCGAAACATTAATAGTCGATCCTAAGAGTGAATAAGAAGACGATGTAATATCACATTTTGTATTTCCTTATTTTTGTAACTCTCGTTTGTTGCTATAGGAACAGTCATAAATAGCAGCAAAATGTCACTTGCAGTCAAGAACATGTTCTCACTGATTCCCAGCCAAACAAAATGTTAAGACAAAAAATGCAATTTGAGGGCATTGGCGCAATTTTGCACAGTGATGATCATTTTCTTTTAAATTAGCATTGGTGAACCTTGCCTAAGAAGAAATTTGTGACTACGCTATTCACTGAATGCCACATATGCTGGAAGGCTCAGCTTCTCTGTTGGTTCAAACAACCCAACTCTTGCTTCGCTTCTGATTATTGGCAACATTTAATTTTTGTGAACGTCCTTCTTCCTAATACCTTTCAGTTCCTTAATTCAAACCTAAAACAGGCAACTAAATCTCATCACCAATTTTGCTTCCCAATCCTTTCCAAGTATTTAAGTCCTTTTCGCTGTAGCTCCTAAGCTAGAACAGCAGGGAGTCAAAAATGACAAAATAACCAGAGCTTTAGATTTTAAAAATCTAACTGGTTGAGCACTTGGAGAACAATGTAGTGTTATAATAGATTTTTTTTTGCTCAGGGCTGTACTTGTCAAAAATGCTGAACCAATTGTTAAATCAACAAGAGAATAAGTTGCTGGATATTATTCAACACTTGCAAAGTGCATGGTCGAATCATAGCATTGGTACAGTGGTCAGTTTTGTTACTGGAATACAAAGCAATCATTCAAACCCTGGAGGCCGTAGAGATAGGCCACAGCATGAGACTGGATTAACTTTTGTCAATCAGCCTTGAAGGAGGTGGTTGAAAGATGTATGCAAGACAGTAAAAAGTATGGTAAAGGTGTACTGAAAGCACCATGTTAAATTAAACCTGGAGAGAAGAGAAATGAATTCAAACTGTGGTGAATGACGTAGCGTAGGAAGTTCTTGCAAAGAATGGTCAACATTTGGAATTAAATCTTGAATGGAATAATGCTAGTTCAATGCTGGGACAAGAAATAGTGGTAGCAGAGTTCTGGATGGAATATTGGAGATGGGTGAAAATAGCCTTCACGATTTGTATGTATCCTGCGATCTTGCAATCTCAGACAGAAAGATAATTGTGTTGACAAATAGATGAGAGGCAAGTTTAATGTGTTTGTTTCTGAAAGATCAGATCAAGATATGACTGGAGATGGGATTATTTTCTATATGTATTGTGCTAAAGGTCTTGCACATAACACGTGGTGAGGGGCAGCAATTGCAAGACAAAATTTCTGGGACCAGGGAAAGGCTTTACTGGGACAGTATTATGTGTGACAGTGTGTATATTTGTGCCAGAATGTTTATGTGCTCTGATGGCATTGATCTAGCCATGCATGAGAAGTAGTTTTTTTTAAAAAAATCTTATTTTAGGTGTATATGGTGGAATGGATGGGCAATTCAGAGAACTTTTATTTTTTTTCAAGGTTTTGATTGGATATGAAGCTTTTTTTTATTCTCATTGTTTTCAATAGCTTATTAATCTTTTTTTGTCATTTGTACAAGTAGGGAATGTGTGTGCAGAGATGAATATTATGCACAGAATTACCAGACATTTAATTAAAGTTGAACCAGTTACAAGAGTACAGTGAAACAAGAAACAGGTTAACGAAAGAGGATAGGAAAGGGGTTCTAAAACAACTTTCACTGTAGTTCAGGAGCAGTAAGGTTACAGAAACCTCTGCCAGTTGCCACACAAATGTAAAATTAATGATGGGGTGTTGCTTTTAAAGTGTTCCAAAAGTATTATTTTAGCCGCAAAATACTTTTAGATTAAAGAAAGCATGCCAAGGAGCATCAGTTGGCATTAGAATTCAATGCCCAGAGACCCATCATGTCACCAACCATATGTAGGTATGGCACAACTGCTCAAACTGCAGGTTGGCAGAGATACAGTTTCAAAGATATGCCATCTGCTAAAAGACATCTAAAGCCAATCTGTATAATTAATGGCATTGAAGATCACTAGCATCGTTAACATTTTTATGTCCAACTCTTTCCAGGCTAGCGCCAGATCCAACAGTTTCTCGTTGTTCCTGCTGGAGACAATTGATAAGAACAGGATTAGACACCGATATAATGCCTTTGAGCAAATAGTCCTCTGATACTTGCTGTCCAAGTTCATCCAGACAGAATCTGTAAAAATCTTTCATGATTGTGGTTTGTTGGCCATCCCTAATTACCCTTGAGCTGAGTGACTTCCCACTTAAGTTAAGAGTCAACCATATTGGGTGGCACAGTGGTGCAGTGGTTAGCACTGCTGCCACAGTGTCAAGGACCGGCCTTGTGTCAGGTCCAAGTGGAGTTTGCACATTCTCCCCCATGTCTGCATGGATACATCCCAAAGATGTGCAGGGTAGGTGGATTGGTCACACTAAATTTCCCCTTGGAATTTATTTTAAAATACGAGTCAACCACATTGCTGTGGTTCTGGAGTCACATGTACTCCAGGCCATGTAAGAATGGCAGATTTCCTTCCCTAAACAATGTTGGTGAACTGGATGGGTTTTTATGACAATCGATAATAGTTTAATGGACATTATTGCTGTGGCTGGTTTTCAGTTCCATTTTATTCAGTGGATTCACATTTGGGACTTGAACCCAGATCCCTTGAGCATTAATCTGGGCCTTTGGATTCATAGTCTATTGACATTACCAATATGGCACTATTTCCCCAAGTCATATAATCCCCACAATGCAGAAGGAGGCCATTTGGCCCATCGGGTCTACACCGATCTCTGAAAGAGCACCCTAACTAACCCCATAACCCCACTTAACCTTTGAACATTATGGCATTTTATCATGACCAATCTGCCTAACTCGCACATCTTTGGACTGTGGGAGGAAACCGGTGCACCCAGAGGAAACACACACAGACACTGGGAGAATGTACAAACTCCACACAGACAGTCATTCGAGGCCGGAATTGAACCCGGGTCCCTGGCACTGTGAGGCAGCAGTGCTAGCCACTGTGCTGCCCTAAAGGAATCAGTGATGTTTTAGAGAGTTGCAATGTTTATGAAACCATGGAGGGAGATTTTAACTTGATTCACCCTATGGGCATGGATCTGTAGCTTCATTCCCATGTCCCACCTGGCGCTATTTGGCCTTCACAAATGAAATGAAAATTGCTTATTGTCACAAGTAGGCTTCAAATGAAGTTACTGTGAAAAGCCCCCAGTCGCCACATTCCGGCGCCTGTTCGGGGAGGCTGGTACGGGAATCGAACCGTGCTGCTGGCCTGCCTTAGTCTGCTTTCAAAGCCAGCCATTTAGCCCTGTGCTAAACCAGCCCCTAAACAAGCACGCAAGACCACAATTTTCTAAAAGTCAAAGGTACAAATGGGCAGAGCATGAATGGTCCATGCGCCTTTTTTGTAGGCAGCCTAACCACAAAATGTTTAATCTCCATTTTTGTCAGATTTCCTGGGTTCACACACACAAAACAAATCTGGGCTGCTGTGCTACCGGCTACCAGCCCCAACCCCCACCCACCAGCTCTAAGTGGTAGTGTAGGAGATGGTCAATCTCCTGTCTCTCTGAGCTGGTGAGTTTAAACAGGGTACTATCCATTTGGTACGTGCAATTCACCAACTGAATGCAAATGAGGCCTTTTTGCTAGTAGTTAAAATTGCCCATCGTAAGCCTTCAAAAGTCAGTGTTTTCAGAAGAAAAAGGGAGAAAAAAATAATTACTGCTATGGTGGAATTAAGTTGTATGAAATAATCTCCTTGTATTACTATTTTTGTCTGGCTTCATTTGTGTAAAATAAGAATTTTAAAATTTATAATATACAGAGAAACCACCTTTGACAAGTTAACCTCAATGGAAAGCTTTCCATTATGTATGGCTTTTAATTCAAATTTACTGACATTCTTTGTGTTTGCTAAGAAATATGCTGAAATTTGTACCTTTCAAAAAAATAAAGTAAAAATGAGAGGGTGTTTGATCACTGTCACTGACTTTAGAGAGGATGGCTTTACATAAACTGAAGTAAAGCAAGTGCGAAGGAGCACATTAAGGGAGCATTCTCAATGGAACATCATTCCAATTTACACTCTCAGATCAGCTACGCTTATGTGAAATGTGCCTAATTATATTGTGATAAAGTGACTATGATGGAGTACCTGAGTTCGACATCCAAGTTGAAATCCTGCAATGCCAGCACCTATGGTTAAATCCCTTAAACACAACGTAGGTTGCAACTTACAGCTCCAGAGCGCACTGGTTTCAGTGCTATAGGAGCCTGGATGGGGTTTCTGCTTGCAGAAACATCTGGCATGACACAGGCCAGCCTGTGCCTCCACTGAAAGCATGTGGAGCGGGCAGTTGGGTTTTTAAAAATAAATTTAAAGTACCCAATTATTGTTTTCCAATTAAGGGGCAATTTAGCGTGGCCAAGCCACCTACGCTACACATCTTTAGGTTGTGGGGGTGAGACCCACGCAGACACTGGTAGAATGTGTAAACTCCACATTGACAGTGACCCGGGGCCAGAATAAAATCCGGTCCTCGGTGCCATGAGGTGCAGTGCTAACCACTGTGCCACCGTGCTGCCCCCCCCCCCCCCCCACCATACCATCCCCATTGAGTGGGCAGATTGTGATGTCAGTCAGAGTTTATTGCCAATATTATGCCTGACGTGCCATTTTGGGCCTGACTTGTTGACATGCTCTCTGTAACACACACACACACACATCTGTTCAATTCCACAAGCATTACTGCACATGGCATCATGATATTTTCTGGTGGTGTGGTTTTGAAAATAAGAGGCGAGACAGTCACACCATCTGTAGCTTGTAATTTGTACCAGATCACAGCTGGGGGCATAGTGGATGGGATTTGAGAAAGTGCGTAAGGCAGGAACGTACGTTGATTCCAGATGGTTGCAGCAACGCTAGTGCAAGTGCCTCCGTAACCACCCAACACCAAAGTCTGAGTCTCAAAATCAAACTCCTTGCAATGGCCATCTGTTCAGATTCCTTTTAAAGTATGTGTCTTGTGGGCCCCCAGGTCCCTTTCAGAGAAATACTTTCCCTCCTCCCTTCTACCTCCTTCACTAAGGCCTGTAGCACATTGGAGATGGAGCTTGCTCTCTGATCCTCTGTTTTCTTATTCCCTCCTGCTTTTGAGAAACGCTCTCCAATCCAATTCCAACACCTGCTGCAACCAAAATGCATCTCCTCTTCTCGCAGGCACGGGCGGGCTTTACGGTTAACCTGCATTTCTTAAAACTAACCTGTGCTCATGCTTTCATTGCGCAAACGTGGGCATCCTGCCAATGTATTTGGACGACTCACAAGCTTGGAGATGAGGCGGCAGCACAAAGCTTACATGCTGTCTGCATTACCCTGATCTAATAGGGGCAATTGCACATTGGCAATCCCCAAGCCCATAAATGTGCCATGTCCAATTTTCAGCCCACGGTGTTTAATTAAACAAGGGAGCACATTTTAAAAAATTACTTCATGCTGTTGGCTTCCTTCTCTCTAAGCACTGCAAAAATTAATGGCAGCCAGGACAGGTTTTATAGAAACAAAGAAAATAGCAGCAGGAGGAGGCCATTCGGCCCTTTAAGCCTGCTCCGCCATTCATTATGGTCATGGCTGATCATCCAACTCAATAGCCTCCCACACCCACCTACCCCCTCCACATCCTTTGATTCCTTTCACCCAAGAGCAATATCTAACTCCTTACTAAAAACATACAGGGATGGATTATCCATTTGGGAGACTGGTGTTCCCGTCTGAACGGAATCACGTACAATTTGTGTTCCGCTGAGGGGGTGCTATTTAATCCGAAATGCAGGTGATGCCAATGGGCCAGCACCCAACCAACATGAATGGCAAGCAATTCCCACCCCTGCTAGAATTGGATTCGCTGGGGCCTCAATTCGCTTTAAAGAACCTGAAAAGCTAGAGCTTCTTATAAACGCTCCACTCACCACACACTCTAATATAGCCAAGGAGATGACTCAGAGAAGACCTCCCTGAAGCCCCCCACCCCCCGATTTTGGGAATCTTAAGTGGATCGATTGCTCAATGCCATTGAGAAGAGGAGGGATCCCCTCTTTCCCCAGAGTGGGGTGGAGACTCGAACCTGCCCTGAACAGCACCTGGGAGGATGTGGCAGAGGCAGTCATTGCTGCCAGCATCACCAGGAGGATTGGCATGCAATGCCGGAAGAAGGTGAACAACCTCCTTGATTCGGGCATCCTGGTGGGCCTGGTCCAGATTGAAGGTGATGTAATCTTGGGCGGGATTCTCCGACACCCCGCCGGGTCGGAGAATCGCCGGGGGCTGGCGTGAATCCCGCCCCCACCGTGTCCCGAAGTCTCCACCACCAGAGATTCGGCGGGGGCGTGAATCGCGCCGTGCCGGTCGGCGGGGGCGGGAATCGCGTCGCGCCAGTCGGCGGGCCCACCCCCGCCGATTCTCCGGCCTGCGATAGGCCGAAGTCCCGCTGCTGGAATGCCTGCCCCACCAGCGTGGGTTAAACCACCTTTTGAACGGAGGGACAAGGCGGCACGGGCAGGATCCGGGGTCCTGGGGGGGGCACGGGGTGATCTGGCCCCGGGGGGTACCCCCACGGTGGCCTGGCCCACGATCGGGGCCCACCAATCCGTGGGCGGGCCTGTGCCATGGGGGCATCTTTTTCTTCCACCTTTGCCATGGTCTTCACTAAGCGGAAGAGACCCCCTCCCCTGCGCACGCGCGGGGATGACGTCAGCAGCCGCTAACACTCCCGCGCATGCGCCGACCTGCGTCGCCCGGTGAAGACCTTTCGGCCCCAGCTGGCGTGGCGCCAAAGGCCTTTCCCGCCAGCCGGTGGAGCGGAAACCGCTCCGGCGTGGGCCTAGCCCCTCAAGGTGAGGGCTTGGCCCCTAAAGATGTGGAGACTTCCGCACCTTTGGGGCGGCCCGACGCCGGAGTGGTTCCCGCCACTCCATTACGCCGGAACCCCCAGCCCCGCCGGGTCCGGGAGAATCCCGCCCCATATGTCTGGGCGCATAGGGTATCTATCGAAACTCAGGTGCACCTGCGTACGGACGTTTGCGAGATCCCACACAGGTCTCCGCTCGAGCCCTGGACAGAGCCAGAGGCATAAATGTTAAGGTCACCTTTTTAAAAATGTTTTTATCAGGTTTTTGTTATGCATAGCGCAATATAAATACACACAAAACAATAAGAATTTTGCAAGGGGGAGCACCTGGTGGGGCTCCTAATGTTATTTACATTCCAGTTGTTTTTTGTTATTTGCATGGGTTTAAATTGTTTCTTCTTTTTGTTCTTTTGTTTTCTTTCCTCCTTGCTGCATTTGCTGTGGCCGATGTGGTCCCTGTGTCTCCTTTCCTGCCTGTGTTCCCCTCTCTTTTCTCCCTCCTGGCTCCCTCTGTTGTTGTCCGCCCCCCTTCCCCTCCCCCACCCCCTCACCTCCCCCTCCCTCCCTGCTGCACCCGGCTCTCCCGCTGGGTTTTGTTTTGCTTCCTTGTTTCCCCGTGCCCACCTCCCTCTGCCCTCCCTTTCCGTTTGTGTCTTGGCTACTTTGTCTTTATCCCTGGCTACCTAGTTACTGGCCACAAACTGATCCTGGAACAGCCGAGTGAATGGCTCCAATGTTCTGTGGAAGTCTTCTTCCAACCACGGATGGTGAATTTGATTTTCTCCATTTGCAGAAATTCCGATATGTCGGACGACCAGTCTGCAGCTTTAGGTGGTGCTGCTGACCGCCAGCTGAGTAGGATTTTATGGCGGGCGATCAGGGAGGCAAAGGCAAGGGCATCTGCCCTCCTCCCCTTGAACAGATCTGGCTGGTCCGAAACCCCGAAGACCGCCACTTTCGGGCATGGCTCCACCCTCATCCCCATCACTTTGGACATTGCCTCGAAGAAGGCTGTCCAGTACTCCACAAGTCTGGGGCAAGACCAGAACATGTGTGCATGGTTGGCCGGGCCTCCTTGGTGCCGTTCACATCTATCCTCCACCTCCAGGAAGCACCTAATCATTCGGGTTCTGGTCAAGTGGGCTCTATGTACCACTTTTAGTTGTGTTAGGTTGAGCCTTGCGCATGTGGAGGTGGAGTTGACTCGATGCAGTTCTTCGCTCCAGAGTCCCCACCCTATTTCGAACCCCAAGTCCTCCTCGCATATCTTCCTTGTCACGTCCAGTTCGGTGTCGGCCCTCTATCAGTTGCCTGTACATGTTGCTTCAGTTCCCTCTGCCTAAGATGTCTGCATCCAGTAATTCTTCTACTAGTGACTGTCGCAGCGGTCGTGGGCATGTCCTTGTTTCCATTCGTAGGACGTTTTTAAGCTGCAGGTACCTGTATTTGTTGCCCCCTGTTCGTTGAAATCGTCCCGTCAGTTTGTCCAGTGTTGCGAACCTACCGCCTGTGTGTAGACCTCTAACTGTCAATGCCCCCCCCCACCCCCGTTCTGCCTCCACCTTTTAAAGGAGGCATCTGTGGGCACAGGCATGAACGTGTGGTTGTTGCAGATGGGGGCCTTATTGGACATTTCGATTAGGCCAAAATGTTCTCACAGTTCGTTCCACGACTGGAATGTTGCCACCATCTCTAGGCTGTTTGAGTGCTTCTTGGGTGGGGATGGGAGTGCCACCTTAGCTAGGGTGATCGTCACCTTGGCGGCCACTGGGAGCAGGTGACCTCCTCCATACCCCCACAGTGCCAAGTGTGCCACAGGTACGTGGTGGGGCAGTCTACATGTGCTGCCAGTCACCTCCAGGCTAAGAGGCTTGTGTACAGACTGGTCCCACAGCTGGGAGTGAGGGAAGTGTACGTTTCCTGGGAGCTTAGCTGCAGTGTGATGTGGAGCCTGGGTGTTACACACTATGACAGAAAGCTGGTTGGGTTTCCTGGCTGGTGGCAGGATAGACGGGAGCAGCTTCATAGTGGGCAGGCGTGGCTTGGAGGCAACTAGTGATCCTGAGGGGTGGGCTAGCTGATAGTGTTACTGGTGGGGCCTCTATTCTGAGAGGGGCAGTGTGCCAGGGAGGGTTTCAAAGGCCACGGTGCAGATGTCCTTCGGCTGGGGTGAGCTCTGTTAATCCTGTTTCCCCTGCAGTGGAGCTGCACTTCTGAGGAGTGCCAACACCTGGGGGGCCAGCGACTGAGCTAAGCCACGCCCACACTGTTGATGATACTATCGGGGTATGCGGTTTTCCGGGCAGGTGGGTGGGTTCCCACAGAACCAGAGGCTCACTGAGTGTTTACAGGATACAGTGGGCAGTCAGCCATGTGAAAATCCAGGAGCCTGCAGGTTGCACCAAAGGGGTGCATTTAAATAACATACTGCAGCAATGGCTGTCTGAGCCAGGTCACCCCAATTCCGAGGCGTACACCCTGAGTGTTCAGACTTGGCACCAAGTCATTCCCCACTACTCCCTGTGGCCCAGGCAGCCATTTCCCAGCAGGCCTGACAAGTTGAGAGATCTTTCTTATGTTCTCGTTCCCCTTCAACAGTCATCGCGTCCAGGCTCTGCTTGTGAATACTTGCATAAATTCACGCCCGCGTGACTTCCGCATGAGGGGGGGGAGCATCGCGGAGGGGTGGAGCATACTGTGTCCAACCTGCGAATGACATTCAGATCCATGCAAATGACAGTTTTGCATAGGCCCACCAGCGCAGGGCACAAACCTGGTCAACACCGTTAGCGGGAGTCCGGAGCATCCCATCGAATTCAGCGCCAGGCGCAAATCGTGATTTGCTCCGCCCGATCGTGAGTCTAGCTGCCAGCGCAGGGAGCAGAAAATTCTGCCCACAATGTTTTGGCCTCAACTTCTTTCTGTGGAAGCGAATTGTACAGGCTCACCACTCTCCGGGTGAAGAAGTTTCTCCTCATCTCAGTCCGAAATAATCTGTCCCATGCCCTCAGACTGTGAACCCTGGTTTTGGACTCCCCCACCATCGGGAACATCCCTCCTGCATCGACACTGTCCAGTCCTGTTAGAATTTTCTCGGCTTCTGTGAGATTCTACCCATTTCCAGCCACAGCGTTTAAGGAGCAGTAAAGGGAGCTGCACTAGCCCAATTCCTAATTCCAGTTCAGAAAGACCTCTGACCCGTCAATAGTGGTCAGTAGTGTATTCTAATCTGTTAAATACTACAGGGTGAAAATAACGAATGAGAAAGAAAAGGCACAATTTATGTTAGAAGTAATCTATTTTCACCCACTGCGACAGAGACAGACCATTATGTTCTATGTGTGGTTTTTTTTTTTGTAGTTAACTTGTGCAGAAAACCTTTTCCTTTGTGTTTCTGGATTCTGGCTGAAATCGTGCAGTTGCTTATTGCGGTGGAGTTAATGTAACTTACATCTTTCATTTTGAGTTCTACAGCTTAACAGAAATGAGATCACACAATCTCTTATCCCGGCAGCAGGAGTTTTCAGAAAGGTTTGTGGTTTTTTATCATGACCATAATGCTAAGCAGAAGCTTCAGGCAGCATGCACCAAGAAGCATGATTAATATATTTATCATCAAGATGTCACCTGATGTCCTGGGCAACATGTACAACGAGAAAAGAAATGCATAACTTAAGCTTAATGCCAAATCAAGCGCACATCAGTTCCAAAAGCCCCCGCCTCCCCCGTTGAGTGATTCTCGTCGACGCGCCGTTGCCGGCAGCGGGATTCTCCATTCCCGCCGCTGACCAGTGGGATTCCCCATTGTAGCCACCCCCACACCCCGGGGAAACCTGCGGGCGGGGCTGCGCTGCTGGCGGAATGGAGAATTCACCCCGCACAGGGCAATATGATACTAATGCTTTCAGCTAGAAGTCCCAGCATCAGTGCTGTTTTATGGGAACATGTCGGGCGGGATTCTCCGGCCGCGTTCGCCCGGCAACCAGAGAATTCCACCCCCCGAGGTCAATGGAGTTCTCCACTGTACGCGGCTCGTCCATGGCGTTATTGCGGGGGGGTGGGGCGGAAGAATCCAGCCTGTAATATTTACAGGTTTGTTGCTGGTTTCACATTTTCAGCTGTTGGTTGGCATCTGGGTGCTTTTGCCCTCTTTTCTAATCCAGGAAAGTTAGGCTTGACAGCTGAGAAGATGATTTCGCCGGTGTTACATGTGTGGTCTGATGGGGAAACAGCAAGGAAGAGTGGGGAAGTATGAGCTGCAGCAATAAGAAGGCTAGAGCAGAAGGAGACTTTATCCATAATATGTATTCAGCAAGCACTTCCTCTACTGTGGTGATTGTGCCTTTAAGAGCAACGCGGCAGAGTAAGGGTCACCTGGCCTGGGTGACCAATTGGGACTGAGTGAGGAATCACCCAGGGGCAGGGGTTCTCCTAAGCAGAGGTTAAAACTGGTTGTAAGCTGTAGCCACCTGGGTTGGCCAACTCCCGACGTAAAATGGAGAACAGCAAAGGCTGAAGGGAAATTCAGCCAACAGAGGCAGAAACTAGCAGGTGCAAGTTTACTGTGTATTACACTCTGCAAAAGCCTAGACAACATTGATACAAGCAGCCATCTGCATAATAAAGTAGCAGCCATCTACATACTAATGAGCAATCCCCGGGAACAATCAAAACATTTGGGATAAACAAGGCCAAGCCAGACTCCTCGGCCCCAGCAGGAGCCAACACAAAAGAGGTTAATGGACACCTCAAGACCGCCCATCGATCAGGGAACCGCTCCAGTATTGGAGAAATCGAACCAAGCGATTGGAACGAAGTCGAATCACCTGGAACCAGGTACAGGGTCCGCCCCGAAAGGCGGGAAGCCCCTGGGGACTATAAAGTTAAGCCCCCAAGATCAAATCGTTCTCCTTGACAGGGTCACTCAGCAACGCAAACCAACCCTTGACCGTGACCTGTTCAGCTGCCGCCAAAAGACCGTAAGTCTTAAGTCAACGCTCACTACGATATAGGCACTCCTAGCTACCAGTCCATACCAGCTTTTGAATCCTGCAGACTCAGAACCCGAACGAAAGGCCATTTGTTCCCCTGAGCTGGTGGGCCAGTCCGAAGCTAAGTATAGGCCTGTTAGTTGTAGAAGTAGCTTAGAAGTAGAATTTATGCATGAGTAGTGATTTACTGTGTATAATAAATGTGCTTTGATTTGAATCTTACTAATTGGTGTATCGAGTTATTGATCATAACTTGAACATGAACCTCATGGCGGTATCATAAAGATACCTGGCGACTCGAGAGCAAAGGTTATAAAACAGAGCCAATTGAACCAACCAAAAGTTAGCAACATATTACTGGCGACATCTGACCCAATCTAGAAGTGGCTTCACCACTCCGGTAGAACCCAAAAAATTTGAATGAGAGATCTAATTGGGAACAGAAAACCACAAGTGTTCAAGCAGTTCTGATCAATCCTCATAATTCAGAAGTGTGTTAAATGCATGCGTAACTAACAGGGCTATAAGGTAAACTGATAGATTTTTTGTTGCGACAAAACTGTCGGGGGTTTGTATTCTGGAAAATAGCGAAAGCCATACCCATAATTTCAGCACCGCCTTAATACCCCTCGTTCCAAATTTAAGAAAGCATTCAGAGAGGAAAGATGGCAATGCAGGCAATGCAACGCCTCATGAACCCAGAAGAATTTGTGGCCGCAGCGACCAGCAGCAGTAGAGTAGGACAGTATCCCGTTTGGGAAGAGGAAATCAGGAAGTACCTCAAAGGGGAAGGATGGCCCCTTTGGAGCGAATTCTGTAACAATGAGGAAACAGGTCCCAGGAGTATAGGACATACTTGGTGGGAGAACCTGAGCGAGATTCACACGAAGAGCTCAGGAAAAGCTCGCAAGCCGATGGCAATCGTGTCCTGCTTGGCACAATTGCGAGGCACAGAGGAGGTCGTTAGGACGCTCCGGAAAGAGATAGAAGGCAAACATCGAATGAGCAAGGTCGATGTCAGTGAGGTAGAGAGACAGAACGCAGCGTTAAGGAGGAAGTTGGCAGCAAAGGACGGAGAGGTGGATGATGCCAAGCGGGCACACCAGTCTTGTCTGCAGAAAATACGGAGGCTGGGGATTGAGGGTGATTAAGAGATGTGGATCAGAAATTGGCTGGCTGAAAGAAGACAGAGGGTGGTGGTTGATGGGAAATGTTCAGAATGGAGTTCAGTCACAAGTGGAGTACCACAAGGATCTGTTCTGGGGCCGTTGCTGTTTGTCATTTTTATCAATGACCTAGAGGAAGGCGCAGAAGGGTGGGTGAGTAAATTTGCAGACGATACTAAAGTCGGTGGTGTTGTCGATAGTGTGGAAGGATGTAGCAGGTTACAGAGGGATATAGATAAGCTGCAGAGCTGGGCTGAGAGGTGGCAAATGGAGTTTAATGTAGAGAAGTGTGAGGTGATTCACTTTGGAAGGAATAACAGGAATGCGGAATATTTGGCTAATGGTAAAGTTCTTGACAGTGTGGATGAGCAGAGGGATCTAGGTGTCCATGTACATAGATCCCTGAAAGTTGCCACCCAGGTTGATAGGGTTGTGAAGAAGGCCTATGGAGTGTTGGTCTTTATTGGTAGAGGGATTGAGTTCCGGAGTCAGGAGGTCATGTTGCAGCTGTACAGAACTCTGGTTCGGCCGCATTTGGAGTATTGCGTACAGTTCTGGTCACCGCATTATAGGAAGGACGTGGAGGCTTTGGAGCGGGTGCAGAGGAGATTTACCAGGATGTTGCCTGGTATGGAGGGAAAATCTTATGAGGAAAGGCTGATGGACTTGAGGTTGTTTTCGTTGGAGAGAAGAAGGTTGAGAGGAGACTTAATAGAGGCATACAAAATGATCAGGGGGTTGGATAGGGTGGACAGTGAGAGCCTTCTCCCGCGGATGGAAATGGCTGGCACGAGCGGACATAACTTTAAACTGAGGGGTAATAGATATAGGACAGAGGTCAGAGGTAGGTTCTTTACGCAAAGAGTAGTGAGGCCATGGAATGCCCTACCTGCTACAGTAGTGAACTCGCCAACATTGAGGGCATTTAAAAGTTTATTGGATAAACATATGGATGATAATGGCATAGTGTAGGTTAGATGGCTTTTGTTTCGGTGCAACATCGTGGGCCGAAGGGCCTGTACTGCGCTGTATTGTTCTATGTTCTATGTTCTATGTTCTATGTCTGGCGCACTTAAGCAGCTTCCAATCCCAACACGAAAAGGCCTATCAGGACACGCAACGTGCAGTCCTGTTACGAGAGGAAACCGAGAAGCAGGTAGAGGCATTGCAGAGGCAGTGTAGTGACCTGAAGGCAGCGTTCAGAGCACTCCATGCTGCCACCACAGAGCAAAGACAAAGCTCACTAGACCACGCAAAGTGCCGGAAGCAGATTGCAGAACTGCAATCTCTGCTTTCAGTTCAAAAAGGATTCCAGGAAACCTTTGGATCAAAGTTAGATGAGTAAGACGGCCCTGATTGGGAAGAGTTAAATGAGACAGCGCAGAGATATGTTCAGGGAACATGTGTGCAGGGAAAGCCCCAGAAGAGAAAACCCCCCAACCCCCCACAGAGCAGATAGTTCACGCTCCAATTAGCCCAGTAACCACCCACCGCACAGCCACATCGGACAACACGGAATTTCTGTACACTACCCCCTTAACAGTGACCCAATTACGGGACGCATGCAAGAAAATCAAAGCGTTCCTCCCCACCTCAGAGCCCCACCACTTCTTTGCCAGAGTAAAGCAGCAGGCGACCATGTACGGCCTGGATGAGCGTGAGCACGTAAAGCTCACAGTTTTGAGTTTAGACCCTTCGGTCGTAGCAGCCCTTCCCGGCCACAGAATGTAGGAGGAGGCACCCTTGCAGAAATGCATACCGCGATCCTAGACGCGATCAGGTATAACAGGGGTGACCCCGTAGATGGCTTCAATAAGTGCAGGCAAAAGAAAACCGAGCACCCCACAGCGTTTGCTGGACGCCTGTGGATCCATTTTGCAGCAGTTTTCGGAGACTTAGACCGCGCCCATTTGTCCCCAGACAACATGGCCAAATGGACCCGCACCCTTATTTCCCATGCCACAGAAACAGGACAAAAAGCTTGTGCGAATTATGATCCCTCAGAGGAGGCTCAAAATGAGAAATGGGTCGTAAAAAGATTGTCCCACGCCAGTCTGTACAAAACAAACCCGCAGTTAAAAATCCCGAAGAACAGCAGGCTCAAGCAGACATACAAGCAGTTAAAACACACCAGGACCCCGCATGGGTAAATTAAGGCAAGAACAGCCCCCCACCAAAGTCACAGGAGTGTTACAACTGTGGACAGTTAGGGCACTTTGCAAGAGAATGCAATGCCCCATGAAAGCCACAGAGAGCCCAGCAGACAGGCACCCTGAATAAGAATAAGGCGGAGACCATACATAGTGTGAGCACCCGTTCAGACCAGACGGACCTGAACGGAACGGACTGACGGTGTTCGGGCTCCCCCAGTTGGGTCTGCGACACCCTTTGGGATAGGTCCGGCCGACCGGTAGTTGCAGCAAAAATACGGGGACAGCCCATCAAGTTTCTCTGGGACACAGGAGGGTCCCGCACCACAATAAATTCCTCCACCATGTTTCAAAAGGACACATGGCCCACTACAGCCACCATCACCCTCAGCGGCTTTACAGGCCACTCACAGCAGGGACACATCACAGCCCCTGTACCCTTTCAAATCGGCAACACCACCACCAAGCACCCCATAGTTTTAGTCGATCTACCCCACAGAGCAGAACCCATTTTGGGCATAGACTTTATGAATTCACACAATCTATCCTTTGATCCAGTCAACCAATGTGTCTGGAAAATGGCAAAATCTGCAAGAGCCCCCACTCACCGTAGGGGAATACGCCAACAAAATTAGCGCAGTAGGCAAATTTTGGTTTAACCCGACTACAATTAGCACAGACAAGCAGGTTAGGGCAGTGTTACAAAAGAACAGGACAGCATTCGCGACCCACAAACATGACTGTGGCCGGATGACTGGTTCAGTACAAATCACAGGACCTGACCCTAGATCCCAAACGCAATATGGATTTCTAAAGAGGCAGAGGGAGAAATCGCAAAAGTAATCGACAGCTTATTAGAGCAGGACATACTTAGATCAGTAGCCTCCACTAATAATGCCCCGATTTGGCCAGTGAGAAAGCCCGATGGATCATGGCGACTGACCATCGCTTACCGGGAACTCAACAAAGTCACCCCCGCAGCAGCCCCCACAGTAGTAACAAGTCCCGAGACCATGCTCAAGCAGGGACACAATTCCCAATATTTGACGGTTTTGGATATCAGTAATGGATTCTGGTCCATTCCATTGGCAAAGGCGTGCAGTACAAATTTGCTTTCACATTTATAAATCAACAGTACACGTGGACATGTCTTCCACAAGGATTCCACAACTCCCCCTCCATTTTCCACCGACAGCTGGCAAATGGTTTAGCCAAATTTTCTCGCCCCGAATGTCTGGTCCAGTATGTAGACGACCTACTACTGCAGACAGACACCAAGGAAGAGCACATCGAGCTTCTGTCCGAATTCCTGGAACTCCTACAAGCAATTGGATGTAAAGTTAACCCCAAAAAGGCTCAGATTTTGGAAAACAAGGTGATATATTTGGGTACAATTATCACACATGGTAAACGCGAGATCGAGCATAAAAGGATTGACTCAATTGCCAAATTGCCATTTCCCCAGAACGTTTCAGCCCTCCGGTCGTTTTTAGGACTGGTTGGCTACTGCCGAAACCACATTGACGGTTTCGCCAGCAAGGCAGCACCCCTCTCAGACCTCCTAAAGAAAGGAGCCCCCTGGGAATGGCTTCCGCAGCATACGGATGCTGTGGACTCGTTGAAAAGAGTACTCATAGCAGCCCCCGCACTACAAGTTCCAGACCCGCTTTCCCCCTATGCGATAGAGGTAGCAAGCATAGACCGCACCCTTTCAGCCATGCTCCTTCAGGAACGGCATGAACAGTTAAGGCTCAGAGTTTCAGATGCTGTGGAGCAGGGATTTTCAGCTTGTGAAAGGCACCTGCTCGCAGTTTTTTGGGCAGTGTAGTATTTTTCGCACATAACCGGACTGAACCCCATCACAATCCTCACAGAACACACCCCCACCCAACATTTACTGGACGGATGACTCAAGGACAGTACAGTTAGTCAGATAAGAGCAGCCAGATGGACCTTTTTTTTTTGCAGGGACGGGCTATTACTGTTAAAAGGACAAAAACCCACACTTTTTTAGCCGATAACCTACAGTACCCCGGAACCCCCTATAAATGTGAAATTATCTCTCCACACCACAACACAGGCCCCTTTATGTTCAACCCAGAGCCCCAAGCACACAGACAAGTGCGAACCCATTAGGATATATATGGATGGTTCTTCCACAATATTAGAAGGGAAGCGCATAACAGGATGCGGCATTTACGTCGAGGACGCGCAGGGATGCGCCCTAGAAGAAACAGCAATAAAACTTCCAGGACACTTAGGCGCGCAGGCGGCAGAACTTGCGGCCATCGCATACATAGTAGAACACACAGATTCCTTCCCCAGCCCAGCAGACATATATTCGTATAGCCTCTATATCTGTAACAGTCTTACGGAATTCCTACCCCTGTGGAAAGCAAGAGGATTTGTTTCCGCAGACGGAAAACTCCTCCCTTCAGCCCCATTGCTCCGTCACATTTTAGAGCGAGCACAGAACAGGACTTTTGGAGTAGTTAAAGTTCGAAGTCACCATCGTTCCTCCCCCCCTGGAAATGTAAAAGCCGACGCACTGGCTAAAGCAGGTTCCAGGCACGGATATTTTTGGACACCCCCAGAAAGCGCACCAGTGAATGCAGTTCAGGTCTCGCAGACTAATATCGAGGATTTAGTGCAGGCCCAGAAGCAGGATAGCAATCTCAGGGAGATTTTGAACGGAAACTATCCAGCCCCCTATGATAGGTTTAAACCGCTCTGACCACACATGACGGTGTGGTGTTAAAAGACACCCTTTATATGGTTCCTGAACAGGACAGGAATCAGCTCATTTGTTTGTTCCATGACGGTCATGGACATCAGGGAATCGATCCCACTACAGCTCACCTCAGGCAGCTCTGTTGCTGGCCGAGTTTAAAAGACGATGTAACACACTAAATTGAGAATTGCCTTATCTGTGCCCAGAACAACCCGGACAGATACGCCAAAAAAGCTCAACTCAGTCACACCCGACCCGTTAATGGCCCCTGGACTAACCTCCAGATTGATTATATTGGACCTTTGCCCCCTTGCAGGAATGGTTATAAATATGTACTCGTGGTGATAAACACGTTTACAAAATGGGTGGAAGCATTCCCATCCAGAACGAACACGGCAAAGACCACAGCCAAGATTTTAACCCACCACATCTTTACGAGATGGGGACTCCCCCGCAGCATTGAATCCGACCAAGG
The DNA here is from genome assembly GCF_047496885.1 of Scyliorhinus torazame. Taxonomy (NCBI): domain Eukaryota; kingdom Metazoa; phylum Chordata; class Chondrichthyes; order Carcharhiniformes; family Scyliorhinidae; genus Scyliorhinus; species Scyliorhinus torazame. The sequence continues at coordinate 68,466,112 of NC_092714.1, read as the reverse complement.
TTCCCATTTTACGGGACGTGTCATGAAGAACGTCCTCACGATATTTGGCATTACCCAAAAATTCAACATTGCATACCACCCCCAGTAAGCGGTATCGTGGAGCGCATGAATCGGACCCTAAAATCCACCCTCAGAAAAATGGCCCAGCAAAACAACACCACTTGGGATTCAGTCCTCCCTTTTGCGCTGATGTTTCTGCGAAATACGGTTTCCACATCCACAGGTTACACCCCACACACTCTCATGACCGGACGCCCCATGAAAGGCACAGAATTTTTATTAGGATTAGATTTGACCAGCCCCGAAGTGACGGCCCTCACACACGAGAAAGCAGTAGAACAATTAGTGGCGAATGTTAAAACGGCTCAGCTCGCAGCCGCTGTGAAATTGGACACAAGAAAGAAACAGAGCAAGGCCTGTTTAGATAAGACACTGCATGCGACTGAGTTCAGTGTAGGACAGCAAGTCATGCTCTCCGTATACAACCCCAGCACATTCCTGTCACCAAAGTATTCGGGTCCGTACTCCATTGCAGACAAAGTAAGCCCTTCCGTCTACAAAATAAAGTACCCCAATGGAAAGACTGCGTGGTTCCATATCAACCAGATGAAGGCATATGGAACAAAGTCTAACCACGCACACCACGTCATGCTCGACGCAGCAGACCACGCCCCGCCCACAGCCAACGTAACCCTACCCTCCCCCAACACGTCCAGCCCAGCCACGGACTCAACCCCGAAACCACCCCCAAACTATACACTCTGCCCCGGAATGCCCACAGACTGCAGCAGCAGCGACAGCAACTGTGACCCGGACAATAGCCACAGCACGCCTCCCTACTATCCCCATGCAACAGGACCCACACCCAGCGAATCTGACCACGACTCGAGTGATCCCTTCATGATCACTTTCCTAAACAAACCCCACCACCGACCACCGACCTACAATGACGACCCTGATTCCATCACCACAGAACTAGACACTACCTTTTGGCACCAAGATAATTCATAGAGACTCGTCCGGAATGACGAGAGCGATCCCAAATCACATCAAGCAGCCCCTATCAGCCCCGATACACTCGAGAGTGTGGCATCCGGGAGAAGGCGACGACTTTGAGTCTGACTCCCAAGACGAGAACCCCTTTGCGACCCTGTTCGCAACCGATAACTGAGGTGTCCAGATGATGTTTTAAAAGGAACCGCTTGGGAGAAAACGGTGTCCTTTCTGATGGACCCTGCAGCATGGTTGATTTTGTTTGTACTTGTACTGTTAAATGTTGTATGTTAGACCGGAATTTTTTTTCCACGGCCGCACAGACTCCCGTTCGTAACTGCCCTTCTGGTTCGAAGGAAGAACCAATACGGCAACCCCCCCATGATGACTACATTTCTTGCCCGTTCTTGTTGGTAACTCAGGCAGTGGAGAAATTGCATTTTTCTTCCACGGCCGCACACCACCACCCTTCTGACGCCCACTGGCAGTCAGAGAAAATAGTTTGACCAGCCGCTAGTTCAGAGGAACTAGTTTGTCCGCAGAGACTTGGTAATGTCCCAGACGCCAGTTCAGAGGAACTCGTCTGTCGACTGAAACACAGACTCCCGTTCGTAACTGCCCTTCTGGTTCGAAGGAAGAACCAATACGGCAACCCCCCCATGATGACTACATTTCTTGCCCGTTCTTGTTGGTTACTCAGGCAGTGGAGAAATTGCATTGGGAAAAAAAAATGAGGGAGTCACACATAGTGACCAATTATAAAGGGAGTAATTGGCACTAAAGGACAGACAGGCTGTCGGACGAGATATTAGACCAAGATGGTAACAGACACTATGCTTGATCCCACAGAACTCCAGAAGCTCCAGGACCAGAGAAGAGAAGAGAAGTGAAAGAAGAAGAACCACGAGGACACCCCCCGCGTGGCTCATCAACATAATGGACATTTGGTTGCGCGCGAACGCGAACCCCCTGACCTCAATTCCCCCAGCCGTTAATGATTCACTTCCCCATAGTACCCAGAGCCCAGTCACAAGCGACACCACACCATCTTGGTGTGACATGTTTATAACCTGGTACTCCCTGTCCTACTTGATAGAATCCCTACTAGTATTGGCGATACTCTGCTGCATCGTGCAGACTATTCATCTGAGAAAATGGAGAAGGAGAGCCTACCGCGCTCGCACCCCGGTATATAGGATAAGATCCCCTATTTTTGGATATGACCAGACCCCCGACCCCCGCGAGCTATAATAAAGAACATTCGTTTGCGTTTTTTTGTGCATAAAGAAATGTTTCATGAGCGACTGTACAATCCTGAGCTTGACTGCCAAGCCAGGAAAAATGTGTATAATGCTGCTATGATTTTGTGTGTATTGTTTAGGAAGTTAGTATGATTGAATGTTTGAGTAAGTGTAGTTTATTAAGGATAGTTAGAGGTTCCGATTTCTTATTTTGTAATGCATGTCCCTGTTTGACATAGCGCCCCTCAGAATTGTCAGTTAAAAATTTTCTTGCATAGTTATGGTCAGTGTAGAGGCCATAGAAGAGTGCTCACCAGTTCAGGGAATGAAGAACAACGCAGTTATGTGATCCTTCACGCTTCGCGTTAGGATCACAAGGAGGGTGTGTAGCCACCTGGGTTGGCCAACTCCCGATGTAAAATGGAGAACAGCAAAGGCTGAAGGGAAATTCAGCCAACAGAGGCAGAAACTAGCAGGTGCAAGTTTACTGTGTATTACACTCTGCAAAAGCCCAGACAGCATCGATACAAGCAGCCATCTGCATAATAATGTAGCAGCCATCTACATACTAAGGAGCGATCCCCGGGAACAATAAAAACATTTGGGATAAACAGGGCCAAGCCAGACTCCTCAGCGCCAGCAGGAGCCAACACAAAAGAGGTTAATGGACACCTCAAGACCGCACATCGATCAGGGATCCGCTCCAGTATTGGAGAAATCGAACCAAGCGATTGGAACGAAGTCCAATCACTTGGAACCAGGTACAGGGTCCGCCCTGAAAGGCGGGAAGCCCCTGGGGACTATAAAGTTAAGCCCCCAAGTTCAAATCGTTCTTCTTGACAGGGTCACTCAGCAACGCGAACCAACCCTTGACCGTGACCTGTTCAGCTGCCGCCAAAAGACCGTAAGTCTTAAGTCAACGCTCGCTACGAGATAGGTGCTCCTAGCTACCAGTCCATACCAGCTTTTGAATCCCGCAGACTCAGAACCCAAACGAAAGGCCATTTGTTCCACTGACCTGGTGGGCCAGTCCGAAGCTAAGTATAGGTCTGTTAGTTGTAGAAGTAGCTTAGAAGTAGAATTTATGCATGAGTAGCGATTTACTGTGTATAATAAATGTGCTTTGATTTGAATCTTACTAATTGGTGTGTTGAGTTATTGATCAGTACTTGAACTTGAACTTCGTGGCGGTATCATAAAGATACCTGGTGACTCGAGAGCAAAGGTTATAAAACAGAGCCAATTGAACCAACCAAAAGTTAGCTACAAAGCAAATGCAACAATGGGGATGGGGGAGGGGAAAGAACAAAAGGGAAGGTTTGTGATGAGGGGCGAAATTCTCCGGAAACGGCGCGATGTCCGCCGACTGGCGCCCAAAACGGCGCAAATCAGTCGGGCATCGCGCCGCCCCAAAGGTGTGGAATGCTCCGCATCTTTGGGGGCCGAGCTCCTACCTTAAGGGGCTACGTCGGCGCCAGACGTATTTCCGCCCCGCCAGCTGGCGGAAAAGGCCTTTGGTGCCCCGCCAGCTGGCGCGGAAATGACATCTCCGGGCGGCGCATGCGCGGGAGCGTTAGTGGCCGCTGACGGCATTCCCGCGCATGCGTGTGGAGGGAGTCTCTTCCGCCTCTGCCATGGTGGTGACCGAAGGCGGAAGGGAAAGAGTGCCCCCATGGCACAGGCCCGCCCGCGGATCGGTGGGCCCCAATCGCGGGCCAGGCCACCGTGGGGGCACTCCCCGGGGCCAGATCGCCCCGCGTCCCCCCCAGGACCCCGGAGCCCGCCCGCGCCGCCTTGTCCCGCCGGTAATGTAGGTGGTTTAATCTATGCCGGCGGGACAGGCATTTTAGCGGCGGGACTTCGGCCCATTTGGGCCGGAGAATCGCGGGGGGGGGCCCGCCAACCGGCACGGCGTGATTCCCGCCCCCGCCGAATATCCGGTGCCGGAGACTTCGGCAACCAGCAGGGGCGGGATTCACGCCAGCCCCCGGCGATTCTCCGACCCGGCGGGGGGGTCGGAGAATCTCGCCCGAGGTGTGGGCAGGAGAAATTAAATTGTGGTATCAGGATGTTCAGGGCTGAAAGGGTTAATGTGCGGGACTGGAGAAAGAATACAGCCCACATGATGTTGCAGAAGAGAAGCACTGACGAAGAGTACAGAAAGGGGAAGCTCATAGCTTAGAAAGAGTAACCTCCATTGGGTGGAATTTTATGGCCAAGTGGGATTTCCCAGTGACGCTGAGGTCAGTAGACTTTTGAACAGCTCGCCGCATTTTCCAGTAAAATTCCACCCATGGTTTTGTGTATCCGTACATGGTTATGTTCATCCAATAAAGCAGTTATTGGTCAGACATATCTATGTCCATGCAACTGTTCCTTCACCAGTCAAAACCAAGATACAGTATGGTGGGATCTTACAGCATAAATGACAAAAGAAATGATAGTGCAAAGCGTGGTATGGGGGAAGTAAAGGAACAAAATGTTAGGGGGCGGGGTTCTCCATCAGCTGACGCCGGAATCGGGAAATGCGATTTGGCGGAGATCCGGTTTTGATGCCGAAATTGTGGCGGAAGATCTCGCTCAGTATATCAACTTCAATGTGGACCGAGCCCAACAGGATGCCCTGACAGCAGGGTTCCCCGCCATCGCCAAGATGCCCTGGGTCCAGGGGGTGATCGATGGGATGCATGTCACCCTACGAGTACCTGCAGATGACAGGCCACTCTACACAAACTGAAAGGGTACCACTCGATGAATGTGCAGCTGGTGTGTAACCATCAGATGTGCATCATGGACTTCTGTGTTCAATACCCAGGCAGTGTGCACGAGGCCTTCATCTTGGCACACTCGGCAATTCCCGGCCTCTTCGAGGTGCATCCCTGGCTGGGAGGTTGGCTCCTGGGCAACTGATCGCCTCCAGATTCACCAACTGGGGGCAGGGGGGAGACTGACCAGGGGTACGAACACCGCATTTCCCACCCCCCCAAACCCGGTCAACCAACCGCCTGCAACCTACTCTGTGATACATACCTGCTGTACTATGGGGTGCAGGCCCTGGGTCGACATTATCAGCCGGTCTGCCCCATGGGATGGAGGATGATGATAACCCGCTCTGCGATGAGCTGTGGTGCTCCTCATCATTTGACAAAGTCTGAACATTGCCCACGGTAGCACTTTCCACCGTCCATCTGGGTGGTTCCTGCACCTGAGCTGGCCATTCCATGACATGGGAGTACATCTTTAGTTTCTGATTCTGATATTCACACCTTAACTTTCTTCAAACCGCATTTGTATCTTTTACTGCCTTGTGGTCACAACTATGTAAGATTGACCAGAGTGATGAAGGATATTTATGGTATCTTTCAATCATCTCGTTCAACCTCATCTAAGACTCACCCTAAAGCCTAACTCTTTGACCGAGCATTTCACATTTGCTTCTGACATAGGGCCTGGATTTTATGACTCTTCCTACCTGGTGGGATATTACAGTTCCACCGTATTAAACGACAAGTTAAATGGCCTGCCATTTCTGTCTGCCCATGGCGGGCCAGTAAAATTCTGGCAAAGGCTTTTGTCTAACCATTCCTTTGTGGAACTCCTCAGACATTTTGCTTTATTAGTCAAAAGCAGAATGTTCATTTCGACATGTATGCGAATGACATCCAGTTCCCCCTCACTACCATCACTCTAGACTCCTCCACTAGACAGAATTTCACCCAAAGCACTGGCGGGAAACACATTCCCGCCAATGCTGGCTGTTCCTCAGTGATTTAATATTTCACAGAACATTAGTTGGTTGTAATACCAGCAGCGCCAACAGGAGGATTGGCCACTGTTGGAACTACATCTATTTTCATGAGTCTAAATGCTGAAGCCAGGGTGGAGTTAAGTGCTGAGGGGTGTTGCAGTGGAGTAGTGAGGGGAGGTCTGGGAGGGGATATGGTTATTGATGGAGAGGCCAGGTGAGGGGAAGGAGGACCAAGGCCAGGGCAGGAGTGGAAAGGCTTGGAGGAAGGGGAGGTGTGTGGGGGGCACTATCTTAATCAGGAAAGGAGGGCTATTTTGGAGGGCTTCTGTTCCTGCATGAGGCCTGATCAAAATTAAAACTGAGTGTGAAGTGACCATTAAGTGACCTTCTCTGCCATTAAATGGCCACTTAAAGGCCTCAGGCCGAGGGTGAGCAGCCCGCATGGGGCTTCATCCCCTCCCACTAAAATTTCAGTCAGGTCGCGGGCAGACCGGAGACTAGTGGGCAGGCCACCAGGGGAATTTTTCAGACGCCCCCTGCCCCACCCCACTACCCGAAAACACACCGGTGGGAGTCCATCAAATTCTGCCCACTGTTGCTAAACTATCAAATTGCTTATCCAACATCCAGTACTAGGAGAGCAGAAATTTTGCCACGTTAAACAATGGAAAGATAATTGTTTTCAGTCCCCTCTTGATCCTATTCCCAGGCTGTCAATTTCATCCTTCACCTTGGCAGCAGTCGGAGATTAAGCCAATCTGTTTGCAACTTGGTGTCACATTTGATCCCAAGATGAGCTAATGGCCTGATATTCATGCTATCACTAAGACTGACTACCTCTACCTCCGTAACACCACTCATCTTTGCCCCTATCTCAGCTCATCTACTGCTGAAACCTTCATTCATATCTTTTTTACATCTTGACTTGACAATTCCACTGAGTACCTGGCTGGTCTTCTACACTCTACCCTGTGTAAACTTGAAGACATGCAAATCTCTCCTGCCCATGTCTTAACACACACCAGGGGCGGGATTCTCCATGGCCGGCCCGCCGATTCTCCAGCCCGGATGGGCCGAGCGGCCGTACGAAAAGAGCAGAGTCCCGCCGGTGCCGTTCTAACCTGCTCTGGGCCAACGGGACCTCTGCGTGTAAGGGTCGGGTGGCGGCCTTTGGGGTGGAAGGGGGGGTCGTGGGGGGGGGCCTCCGATGTGGCCTGGCCTGCGATCGGGGCTCACCAATCGACGGGCCGGCCTCTGTGGCTGGGGGCCTCATTTCCTCTGCGCCGGCCCCTGTAGTTCTGCAACATGTTGCGTCGGGGCCGGCATGTTGGAGGAGGCCGCTGCGCATGTACACGTTGGCGCTGGTGCCACTGCGCATGTCCTTGTTGGCGCCGGCGCAACTGTGCATGTGCGGATCCCGCGGCGCACAGTTCGCGCTGGGATCTGCAGCTGGAGTGGTGGGAACCGCTCCAGTGCCATGCTGGCCCCCTGTAGAGGCCAGAATTAGTCGTGGGAGCGGCCCGTTCACGCCGTCTTAAAACGCGACGACGTTTACGACGGCGTGGACACTCTGCCGTGGGATGGGAGAATCCCGCCCCGGGTCTCATTCTATCACTCACGTGCTTGTTAACCTACAATGGCTTCCAGTCAAGCAACATCTTGATATTAAAATTCTCATCCTTGTTTTCAAATCCCTATCTTTGTGATCTCCTCACAACCTTCCAAGATACCTACACTCCTCTAATTCTAATCTCTTGGGCATCATTGCTTTTAATCACTTCTGTAACCAATGGAATACCCTCCCTACGTCTCTACACACCTCACATTCCTTCTTTATGACACTTCTCATCTGACCTAATATCTCCCTATGTGGCTTTGTTTAATAATGTTTGTGAAGCTGCCTGGGACATTTTATTACATTAGCAGTGCAATATAAATATAAGTTGCTGTTGTCAGTACAAATCCTGGTTGTTATGGTTGTAGCATTTTTTTAAAAACTTAGAATCCCCAATTTTTTTTTCCCCCCAAGTAAGAGGCAATTAATGTGGCTAATCCACCTACCCTGCACATCTTTGGGTTGTGGGGGTGAAACCCACGCAGACACGGGGAGAATGTGCAAACTCCACACGGACAGTGACCCAGGGCCAGGATTCAATCCCGGGTCCTCAGCGCCGTAAGCAGCAGTACTAACCACTGTGCCACATGCTGCCCTTTGGTTGTAGTATTCTGACAGAACTGTGTTACAGTTTCTGCTTTTAAATATCACAGGGGATACATTTTACAGGCCCTGTATTGGCTGGCTGTAGAGTCATCGGAGCCATAAGTCACCCCCAACACCCTCAAAGGGCCTGATCCCCTTCTCTCTCTCAAATAAGTATGCATTTTCACAGCTCTTGAAGACATCTTCATGTTGAGTTACTGGTCATAGCATCATGAACCTGCCCACACCATCCTTAATAGGATGGTAAGTGCAATGGTGTCCAGTTTGGAGACTGTAACCAGGAAAATAACTCCCCCTTTCTGTCTTTGGGAAAGTGCAGGCTTGTGATTCCCATTTGATCCCCACTTGGGGGCTGTATCCTGAAGCTTGCAGGGAAAATCTTATACATGATGAGGGTTGGTATCCATGATGTGGCGCACACAGGCGATTTCCTCTTCTCAGCTGAGCCTCCAAAGATCAAAGCAAAATGCAGGAGGTGAACCGTGAACACAGAAAATAAGCTTTTAAAAAACTAGCATTGCGCCTTTCAATACAGGTACCAAACCCAATACCCGGCATCCCAAAACCTAGGTCTTGCCCTGAAAACTACAGGCCATCAGGCATTGCTGTCCTTCACATCCCCCCCCCCCGCCACCCGTACCTCAGGATGACCCAGCTTCATGGCTGCTAGAGTATTTTCTTGCAGTCACTGTTGTGATGTGGGGGAATAAGCAGCCAAACTGCACAACAGGGGAAACCTGAATTTCCCCTTAAACAGGGGAAACCTGAATTTCTAGGCCATTATCTCCAACAGTGCAGCACATCCTCTGATTCTGAGGTAAGAGTGATTCCCTTGAAACCAGGCTAATCTCCAACACCATTCTTGGGTGCCGACTATAACCTGCTTACAAAACGGTATTGGGGAAAGAACAAAAACTGCTTCCTCTTTGAAGGCAAAAGTTCCATGTGACAAGGAGAATTAAAACGGAAAAGTGGTGAAACAGCATCGCCGGTCTACAATGTGGGGGAAATATCTGCACATAAATATTGAAATGTAGTTCTCAGAAAATATTTTAAATGTGATTATGTTGTATTATTTTGTTATGTATTGGCTCAAGTATGAGAAGTTCTATTCTTACAACATACTCCTGATAAAGAGCCGGGTTAGTAAAATTATTGCCTTTTTGTTTGTATTATCAAGTTCTTTTGTGACTGTGGTGGTATGTATTAAGGGTAATACGGTACACCATGAATGCCGAGGAGCCATTGGAGGACAGATGCTGGATCCCGATTCGATCCGCCGCCTACTGGGCTCCACCCAGATAGGCGGGGTATAAGAACCTGGGTTAATCCCCGCAGCTGCATTCTGTGACTGAGCTGCTGGGGAACGAGTCTGAACAAGTCTGCTCAATAAAGCCTCGATTGAAGTTCTTTACGTCTCGCCTCGTGTGTGATCGATGGTGCTACAGTGACTTCTTTGGAATGCTCAGTAATCTTTGAATTATACTCTGACTCCTGCTGAATTATGATCCTGTGGACAGTGCATCTCCTGTGCATCGCCACATCATAATCCTTTGGACAGTGACTGTCCTCACATGTCTAACCCAAAGTAAGATAGCTCACATGTCTTGGAAGGTCTCACAGTCAGTACTAGATAACAACACATTTTCTAACAGCCATTAACGGGCAGCAATTAGAGGAAATCTGGCTGATTTTCTCCTCCTGGGCAGAGGTGTCGAGAGCAATTACAGTGACTGTCCTAGACAAGACTTGTGTGTTTGCTCACTTAGCACAAACATGGATTAATGGTGTGTAACAACAAGCCACCAGGCAGAATTCTTACCCATTAGGCCAGCAGGGGAGCTGCTTTTCAGAATGCTTTTAAGCAGTCAAATCCCTGCCTAATCCTTTGGGAGTTTTGTGCAATGTGCCAAAAAGTAGCATTTAACTCCTCAGAGGTTGCAGCAAAATGGGTTAGTGCACACGAGTGACCCACAGTCAAAATCTACCATGTAACAGAAAAGCAAATGGCAATTATCCTTTAAAAAGCTAATAGCATTCGCAGACCCCTGGCAGCGACCGGACTTTGTTTCTGGGTGAAACTTTCATCATTCAACAATTCCTATCACGATATGACAACTCAGCAGAGAAGTCACACAATTCTGTTATTCCTACAGATTGGCACATATTATGATATTTCCAAAAACCCTGGAGCCACTCCTAGAATTCATAGAATCCCTACAGTGCAGAAGGAGGCCATTTGGCCCATCGAGGCTGCACCAATCCACATCGCCCTAAACCCGTAATACCATAACTTAACCTGCACATCCCATGACACTATGGGGTCTTTTTGGATGGCCAGTCTGTCATAATGTACATCAGTACATTATGGTGCAATTACATACACACACTGATGGACATGCAGTAGGACCAACCAGCATGCATAACACCGCAGCCAATCACCAGTGAGAGCACAAGCACTATAAAGACAGGGGACAGGATTGTTCCCGCTCATTCTAGCAGCAACCAGCTCAGAGCACAGAGCTCACAGCCTGCAACACAGACATTCACCATGTGCTGAGTGCCTCACCATAGCTAGTGATAGGAAAGGGTCCACAGTTAAGCTGGTATTGCTTATACCCACGTTTACAGTATGTTAGCATAGTTGAACAGTTAATAAAATAGCGTTACAACACTTCCAGCATTGTTGGCTTGTTTGTGAACCAGAACACCCAACACGACATGGTACAAGGAGTGGCCGCAATCGTGCACTTGTGAGACCTACCTGCAACTTCTCAGCATTCCGGCATCCTACAGCATGGAGAAGATCAACCCGCCGCTGCCACTCCGCATTGCTGACAATCTCGGGGTAAATTGGAAGATATTTAAACATCGCTTCCAGCTCTTCCTCGAGGCCTCGGACAGGGAGAATGCATCGGACACCAGGAAGATAGCCCTTCTTCTCTCCACGGCTGGGCAACATGCCATCCACATCTTTAACTCCCTGACATTCGCGGACGACGAGGACAAGACCAAGTACAAGACGGTGCTCCTCAAGTTCGACACACACTTCAGTGTTGAAGTCAACGAAAGCTTCGAAAGGTACCTGTTCCAGCAGCGCTTGCAGGGTAAGGACGAGCTTTCCAATCCTATTTAACACACCTCTGCATCCTCGCACAATCCTGCGGCTACGGGCCCACCTCCGACTCCATGATACGCGACCAGAATGTTTTTGGGGTCATGTCAGACACCCTACGTCAGCAGCTCCTTAAAGTTAAGCAACTAACACTAGCGACGGCCATTGAGACCTGTGTCCTGCATGAGAATGCCACCAGCCGGTACTCCTACATTCAGGCAGGTGAAACGGTGTGGCAAGGGCCCCATGAGGCGGAACGGGTCCAAACGATTGAACACCACCCGGGCCGCAGTCTGGAGGAGGGCGGCCATTTTGCGTGCTTTCCGAGGTCTCCCGCGCTTGTATACGCCAAACGAGGGGACGGTGACGTGGAGGAACGCGATGCGCAGGCCCGCACCACGCAAGATCATACCGCACATGCGCGGTGGCAAAACGAACGCACTGACGTCATGACGTGCAACAACTGTGGCTCCGCCCACTTAAAGCGGCAATGCCCTGCAAAATCGCGACAGTGCCTACGCTGTGGCAGGCTTGGCCACTATGCTGCCTGCTGTCGAGCAGCCCAGCCTGCCAACTCGCAATGATTTAACCAGCCTCCCAGAAATGTTCGGGCAATCCAACCCACCTTCACCGAGTCCGACCCTGACTTCATGCAGACCAGTGACACCGAGGACAGGGAGCCTTTTTGAGTCGCTGTCATAACCAAGAACAGGCTGTCCCCGAATCGAAAGCACCAGCCGCTGTTGGTGCACAGCATTGATCCGGACGACGAGTGGTGTGCCACCCTGACGGTCAACCGATCCCAGATCAGATTCCGTCTGGACATTGGTGCTTCCGCCAGTCTCCTCGCATGGTCAGCATTTCAAACCCTGGGGGTCAAACCAACAATTTTTCCATCCAATGGCCAACTGGTCGACTATAATGGTAACGTCATCCCCGCCACCGGGTCATGCCAACTCGAGGTGACGCACAACTCGCGAAAAGTCACCCTACCCTTCGAGATCGTGGGCTCCTCAAAGGACTCCCTGCTAGGCGCACAGGCGTGCAAGCTCCTCAACCTCGTGCAGCGCGTACATTCCCTCTCTTCAGAGGACACGCCTGACCTCCAAGATGCGGACTTCAGGGGGCAACTAAGTGCCATCATCACTCAACACCGAGATGTCTTCGAAGGCATGGGCATACTTCCCTACACATACAAAATCCTGCTCAAACAGGACGCCACGCCTGTGGTTCATGCACCTCGCAGAGTCCAAGCACCCCTCAAGGACCGCCTCAAGCAGCAACTGCAGGACCTCCAGGACCAAGGAGTGCTTTCCAGAGTGACGGAACCAACCGACTGGGTCAGTTCCATGGTGTGCGTCAAGAAGCCTTCCGGCGAGCTCCGGATCTGTATCGACCCGAAGGATTTAAATTGTAACATCATGCGGGAGCATTACCCTATCCCCAAGCGTGAGGAGATCACGTGCGAGATGGCTCGAGCCAACATATTCACCAAGCTGGATGCATCAAAGGGCTTCTGGCAGATTCAATTGGACAAGTCCAGCAGAAAGCTGTGTACTTTCAACACCCCATTCGCCAGGTACTGCTACAACAGAATGCCATTTGGAACCATATCAGCATCTGAAGTGTTCCACCGCATCATGGAGCAGATGATGGAGGGCATTGAGGGTGTGCGCGTCTATGTGGATGACATCATCATCTGGTCCACCACCCCGCAGGAGCATATCAGTCGCCTCCAATGTGTTTTTAAGCGAATACGGGACCAAGGCCTGCGCCTCAACAGAGCCAAATGTTCTTTCGGCCAGACCGAACTCAAGTTTTTAGAAGACCACGGGCGAAATTCTCCGGAAACGGCGCAATGTCCGCCGACTTATTCATCTCAATCAGGTCACCCCTCAACCTTCCCTGCTCTAAATAAAACAACCCAAGCCTATCTAGCCTCTCTTCAAATCCCAAATGCTCCATCCCAGGCAACATCCTGGTGAGTTTCCTTTGCACCCTTTCCAATCACTTCCTTCCTAAAGTGATGTGACCAGAACTGCACACAGTACTCCAACTTTGGTCTAACCAAAGTTTTGTACAGCTCCAACATAACCTCCCTGCTCTTTTCATCTATGCCATGACTGATAAAAGCATGTGTCCCATATGCTTTGTTAACTACCCTATTAACCTATCCTGCCACATTTAGGGATCTGTGGACAAGCACCCTAAGAGCTCTCTGTTCCACTAAGCTTCCTAGTGTCTTGCCATGGACAGGAGACACTTGTCTCTAAATCCTCACCAGGAACAATTGCCTTTAAGGAGGGTGAAAGGGGGCCATCTCCAATCCCATTAGCAAAGCATCCAGACAATCACCTGCATATTTAACTTGGTGGATACAATCAATTATGCATAATCACTTGGACAATGGGGATCCAGGACATGAAAGGATTTGCCCAGACATAATTTAATCATGTAAACCAGGCGACTGAAATCCAGCAGCTATCACTTGAGTCACTGGACAGTTGGAATAAATAGGTCATGTGACATGTCAGCTAACCCTTTGTGTGTTTAGCTGTTTTCTCTGTAGACCAGTAAATCAGACTGAAGAAGCAAAATCCTTGTGTGGGTCTCTCTCTCTCTCTCTATCCATCCAACTGGAGACGTTCAATCTTGGCTACTGTTTTTTTGGCTCTCTCTGTGCCGCAGACAGAGATTTTTTAAAAGAACTTAACCCTGAAGCTGCTATCTTCAGAAGATCAGATGATTTGTGCATCTTTAAACTGCCTCAATGCCAAATCCAGAAGAGCAGAGCAGTGCCACAGTGTTTAGCACTGCTGCCTCACAGCGCACGGGACCCAGTTTCAATTCCAGCTTTGAGTGACTCACTGTGTGGAGTTTGCAAATTCTCCCTGTGCCTGCGTGGGTTTCCTCCGGGTGCTCCGGTTCCCTTGTCAAGTGTACCGAGGTACAGTGAAAAGTCATTTTCTGCGAGCAGCTCAAATAGCTCATTTAGTACATGACAATACAATAAAAAGAAAATACATAATAGAGCAACACAAGGTACACAATGTAAGGTTAGGTGGATTGGCCATGATAAATTACCCCTTCGTGTCCAAAAGATTATGTGAGGTACTGGTTTATGGGGATAGGTTGAGGGAGTGGGCCTAGGTAGGGTGCTCTTTAGGAGGGTGGGTGCAGACTCGATGGGCTGAATGGCCTCCTTCAACACTGTAGGGATTCTATGATTCGATAAAATACCGAGTTCAGCCTGAAGTCAGCCAAGTCACCAACCACCAAGAGCGAACCACCAGGAGCCCTTTAACTTCACTGGACTTTAAAAAAAAACATTTTTTATTCTCCTCCTTTTTCACATTTTCTCCCACATTTACATCCATCAACAATAAACAATAATCAGCAAGCTATGTCAGTCCCCATAATAACAACGATCCCATCTACCCACCAACCCCCAAACCTCAACCCGCATGTTTACATAAACAAATGGCAAAAAGGAATCAGGGATTACCCGCAGTCACCCTTAATCTTACACAGCTCTCCCCCCCACCCCACCGCAGATCTCCAGCTCCTCCTGTCCACTGCCTCTTGTAAAACTCCTCCTCCCAACCTCGGTTCCTTCCCCCCAACGTTCCACCCCGGCTAGACCACTCGGACCCTGTCCTGCCAGGCTCCGATGGCCGCAGCCCCTCCCCCCACCTCACTCCCGTTCACTGGCCGGCTTAAACCGGCCAGCGTGGAGGCCCCCGCCCGGGTTCCTTTCCCACTTGCCCGGCCCTAGGAAAGCCCAAAGATCCCCTTTTAGCACACAAACCCCGCATATCCACCTACACCCCAAAGAACTCTCATTTCGAGTGAAAGTCCCGTCCCTTCCCTTGTCCAAATATATATCACATTGGCTCCTTTAATCTCTACACGCGCACAGTGATACAAAAAAGAAGAAAATACAGTCATGAGGTTACATCGGCACATGGCCATTCCTCAATTTGTCAGTTCTGCCACAGTCCTTCTGCTTTCGCAAACTCCTCCACTGCTTCCGCCGTTCCAAAATAAAAGTCCCTGAGCTTGTAAGTCACACTCAGCTTCGCTGGATATACAATGCCGCACCACACCTTGCTAATGTACAGTGCCCTCTTCACCCGGTTGAAGGCAGCCCACCTCCTTGCCAGCTCCACCGTAACGTCCTGGTATACACGTATACCAGCTCCAGCCCACTGCGCCACCCGCTTCTGCTTGGCCCAGCTCAGGACCTTCTCCTTCACACTGTACCTACGGAAGCACAGAGTCACTGCCCTTGGTGGCTCACTCGCCTTTGGTATAGGCCTCCACGACCGATCAGCCCGATCCAGTTCATATCGGGAGGGATCCTCTCCCTCCCCCAATAATTTTGCCAGCATCGCGGCAAAGTACTCAGTCGGCTTCGGTCCTTCAACTCCTTCGGGCAGCCCCACAATCCTCAAATTCTGTCGCCTGGATCTGTTTTCCAGGTCTTCCATCTTTCCTCGCAGATCCTTGTTAGTATCCATCACCTTCCACATCTCTTTCCTCATCGAGGCAAGTTGATCACCGTGCTGCAATAACGTCTCCTCCACTTCCTTCAGCGCCTCCCCTTGTTCTCGCACCTCCGCCACTGCGCTCGCCACCTCTGTCCTCACCGGGGAAACTGCCTCCTCCACCAGCACACTCAAAACCTCCCTCATCTCCTTCCTCACCGTCTCCATGCATTTCGCAATCTGCACCAACTGCTTTTCAAATTCCGCAGCCATCACCTTAGTTATTTCTTCAGCCGTAAGCAGTGCGGCCTTCCCTCGTGCTCCAGCCTCCATTTTTCCTGGTGACCCCGCTGTGACCTTTCCACTCCCCGACGGACCTCCAGCTGGTTTTTCTTCGGCCGTTTTCTTGCTCACCCTCGATATTTTTCTTTGTTCCTTTTTTCCTCCTGTGTCTTCACTGTGCCTCCTCCGTGCCTTCTCCCTTCTTCTGCCGCCTCCGCGGACCCTGGGACCAGGCTTAAAGCCCCGAAAATGCCGTTGCCGAACGGGAGCCCTCCATTGTGCGTCCGCCTCCCGCCCGCCGTCACCGGAAGCCCCCAGAACTGACAACAAACCTGACCATAGCTACTCGGAAAACACTAGGCTGCTCTCCTATGTTCTCATAGTTGATTATTTTTCCAGCTATCCCGAGGTTGTACGCCTGCACGACATCACGTCATCGGCTGTTATCCGTGCCTGCAATGAGACATTTGCTCGTCACGGCATCCCACTCACTGTGATGTCGGACAATTGCCCCTGCTTCGCGAGCCTGGAATGGTCTAACTTCGCCAGCAGGTACAACTTTGTACACGTGACGTCCAGTCCCCTGCACCCCCAGTCAAATGGCAAAGCAGAAAAAGGCGTCCACATCATAAAGAGGCTCCTCTGCAAGGCTGCTGATGCAGGATCCAACTTCTGCCTTGCCTTGCTGGCCTATTGCTCGGCTCCACTGTCCACGGGCCTGTCACCAGCCCAGCTGCTGATGGGTCGCACCCTCAGGACCACACTACCATCCATTCACGTCCCAGACCTCGACCATGCTCCAGTCCTTCAGCGGATGCAACAGTCTCGCGCGCAGCACAAGGCGGCGCATGACGCTCGAGCGACTGATCTTCCTGCTCTGGCGCCAGGTGACAACGTCCGAATCCATCTTCCGGAGGGTGGCTGGTCTGCCTTCTTCGGTTGGTGGCTCCCCGCTGATTCCTGGTTCGTCTGCCTGCTGGCTCCATTTGCCGCTGCAATCGGTGTGCCCTGCGTCTGGTTCCATGCTAGCTACGCGATCCTCCACCGGTGCCACGCCCTCCTGTTGTCCCCGACCTGGACTTTGTAGAGCTTCCGGATACTCTGCATCCTCCTCACTTGGCCGTGGCCCGGCCCGATCCTCAGCCGGTGGCTCCTGACCCACCCTTGAGACGGTCAACCCGAATTCGTCGCCCACCTCAGAGACTTGATTTATGAGCCTCACAATGTTGGACTCAATGCTTTGTTCTTTCATCCTGTTTCAGCATTTCACTAGTTTGTGTATAGCATTCGTTATTCGTTTTGTTATTGGTATAACACCTTGTTTTTCTTTTCTCTGCACCAGGCACCTTCCCGTGTATGTAGACTAGCCTCATGTACATAGTTATGTAAATACTGCACACACATGGTCAGATACACTCATTACACGTTATTTATTCTCACATAGGCACATGTTCTTTGTAAAAAGGGGGGATGTCATAATATTCATCAGTACATTATGGTGCAATCACATACACACACTCATGGACATGCAGTAGGACCAACCAGCATACATAACACCGCAGCCAATCACCAGTGAGAGCACAAGCACTATAAAGACAGGAGAGTTCCCGCTCATTCTAGCAGCAGCCAGCTCAGAGCACAGAGTTCACAGCCTGCATCACAGACATTCACCATGTGCTGAGTTCCTCACCATAGCTAGTGATAGGAAAGGGTCCACAGTTAAGCTGGTATTGCTTATACCCACGTTTACAGTATGTTAGCATAGTTGAACAGTTAATAAAATAGCGTTACACCACTTCCAGCATTGTTGGCTTGTTTGTGAACCAGAACACCCAACACGACACAATCTGCGCATCTTTGGACTGTGGGAGGAAACCGGCGCACCCGGAGGAAATGCAGACCGACACGGGGAGAACGTGCAAACTCCACACAGACATTGACCCAAGGCCGGATTTGATCCCGGGTCCCTGGCGCAGCGAGGCAGCAGTGATAACCACTGTGCCATCCTATTGGGAATCTTAATTGGTGGAATTTTAACTAGAGTTGGTTAAAGAGGAGGTAGTGAATTAAGTGCAGGGAACTTATCGCTGTTGCTATGACAGTGGAAGCGGCATTTGCCTAAATCAAGCTACTCATTGCTACAGCGTTAATCGTGCTCCTCTGGTCTTCTGAGTGTGATGTCTTCTGCAACACACCCATCCATGAAAGTTGAAGAGGCAAAGAAGGGTGGGATTTTCCAGACCGCCCATGGTGGGTTTTCCCACCGCAGAGCTGCCGCGCCATTGGCGGGATCTTCCAGTCCTGCTGATGTCTACAGCGTTTTCTAAAATAAATTTAGAGCACCCAATTATTTTTTTCCAATTAAGGGGCAATTTAGCATGGTCAATCCACCTAACCTACACATTGTTGTGTTGTGGGGGTGAAACCCATGCAGACGCAGGGAGAATGTGCAAACTCCAGACAGACAGTGACCCAGGGCCGAGATTGAACCTGGGTCCTCAGCAACCTAGGCAGTGCTAACCACTGGGCCACCCTGCTGCCCGTCGACAGCGTTTTGCGTGGCTCCCCCGTTCTGCCGCTGGAGGACTCATGTGGGTGGTAGCCTTCGGAGGCACTTGCTTTAAGCATTCTCATCCTTGTTTTTAGAACCCTTTACCCTTCCTATCTCTAATTTAACAGCCACACAACCATCTGAAATCTCTAACCTTGTGTCCTGAACATTCCCAATTTTAATCACTCTGTCTTCAATGGCTGTGTCTTGAACTGCCCAGGCCCTAAACTCCTGAATTTGATCGGTAAATTTCACACCTGAAATGCCAACTGTGCTTCAATATACATAAGTCTGAGCTGGTACAATTTTGCCAGAAGAATAAGGAGGCCAAATGTGTTTCAGACAGTAAGCAGTTAAATGGGGTAGAGTAACTGAGAGATCATGGGAAACAAGTACACAAACCACTAAAAGTATAAGTTAATAATGCTATACAAAAGTCAGGTGAAGACCTAGGTTTCATTCTGGAGGAATAAAATCGAAAAACGGAGAAGATATATTGAATTTATATGGAATCTTGGTTAGAGTACTGTGAACAGTTCTGGTCTCCATATTATACAAAGAATATAATTCACTTGTAAATGTAGTGCCCTAAATGAAACAAGCCAACAAGACCATGAATTGAAAATGATTTGACATAGCTTCTCAATTGTCACAGGAGCTGTAACATTACCCATGATATGTGCTTCCAATCATTTTGAAAGTTCATCTACAATACCAAAAACATATAGTTCATGAAAGGTCCTGCAAAGTCCACAAGCAGTCTGGAACATGGCCTATCAGGCCAATCCCAAGGATGAAGTGGTGCTGGTGGTACCATCATCTGGTACCATTAACATGCCAAACAGGATTTCACCTTGTTCTCCAAGTTCAGATCCATATTAGGCCACCGAACAAACACTCTGGCTTGACTTTTCATTCTCCATTTTCCAGGCACAATGTGTGGCGTATCTAGGACCACAAAATCACTGCACATTGCTTACCTCCTGTGGAAGGGCGATGGAGTTTTTAAGAGACAATGGACTGGCAGGAGAAGGTAGACATTGAACTGTGGAGGAGGGGTGTGGAGATGTTTGCTTTTTCTGTCTTTATTGCTTTTTGGTTGTTGGCGAAATTCTCTCCTTTGAGATGTTTTGTTCGGTTGGGTGGCGGGATGTTTGGGGAGCGTTGAGGGTGAGTGCACCTTTTTTTCTTGTTCCATTGGTGTTTGTTCTATGGAGGTGTGTGAGCGGGGGTGGGGGTGGAGTGGGGGAGCGGAATCAGTGGGGGGGGTAGGAGGCTCAGGCGCCTTGGGCGGAGGCTGCCAGGCTAGCTGGGCGGGCAAATTAACAGGAGCACAGTGGGGGGTGACCAGATGGTGAGCATAGTAGAGCGGGATCTGATTGTTATTTGGTTCAGGGGAGGGGTGGAGAGGGGTGGGGCTGCTGACAAAGGTTGGTTGCTGTGGAGCAGCAAGAAAAGATGTGGTGACGGTGGGCATCCGAGGGTGGGCCTGGAATGGGGAATATTGTGGCAGGTACGGGAGGGAGGTTTGTGGTGGTGAATGGGAAGCTGGATGGGATGCCGGTGGTTTTGCCCCAAACTGGATTGATGTGGAGTTGATGAGGGGGGTGCTGGGGAAGATCCCGGACCTGGACTCGCACCGATTGATCATGGGAGGGGTCTTTGACACGGTCATTGAACCAGGTCGAGCCTGAGGTCGGGGAGGGTGTTGGCGGTGGCGAAGGAGCTGAAGGGGTTCATGGAAGGCATGGCGGGGTGAACCCGTGCATGTTTGGGAGGCCGAGGGCGGAGCAAATCTCATGTCCACAGGGTGTACTCTTGGATTGATTTTTGTGTGGTGGACAAGATGCTGCTGGTGGGGGTCACCGCCTCGGGGTACTCGGCGATCGTGGTTTCCGACCACGTGCCACATTGGGAGGACTTGCAAGTTGGGGGGGGGGGGGGGTGCAGAGCCCACAGTGGAGACTGGACACAGGGTTGTTAGTAGATGAGGAGGTGTGCGAGCGGGTGAGAGCTGTCGTGCGAGCGGGTGAGAGCTGTCGTCGGGGGTATGTGGAACCAAATGATACAGGGGAGGTCTCGGCCGCCACGCTATGGGAGGCGTTCAAGGCAGTGGTTAGGGTGGAGTTCATATCGATCCGGGCGCATAGGGAAAACGTGGAACGAGCAGAGATAACAAGGTTAGTGGACACGATTTTGCAGGTGGGTAGAGGATATTCCGAGGTCCCGGAGTTGGGATTGTTGAAGGGGAATCCGAAGCTTCAGATGGAGTTTGGGTTTGGGGAAGGCAGCAGGGCAGTTGCAGAGGGCCAGAGGGGCAGTGTACGAGCAAGTGAAGGAGGTTCATAGGATGCTGCCCCACCAACTCAGGAGGTGGCGAGGGAGATTGGAAGGGTGAGGGAGGGGAGGTAGTGGAGGCTGTGGGCCCTCATTGGACTGGTAGAGGTGATGGAGGGCATGGGGGTGATGCAGGCAGGGAAGGCCGCGAGCCGGGATGGGTTTCCTGTCGAATTTTATAAGACGTTTTGGGGAACCTGGGAACCTGCTGGTGAGGGCTTAGAATTAGATGAGGGAAAAGAGTGAACTGCCCCTAAATTATTGCAAACATCCATCTCTCAAATACTAAAGAAGGATAAAGATCCGGGGCACTGTGTATCCTTTCGCCCAATATCGCTATAAATGTGGATGCCAAGCTGCTGGGAAAAACCCTGACCTTGCGAATTGAGGACTGTGTGCTAGGGGTGATAGGGGAAGTTCAGGCGGGGTTTACAAAGGGGAGGCAACTGAAGGTGCTGTTGGAACGGTGGTGAGGGGAGGTGTTGGTCTTGCCAAACATAATGAATTATTATTGGGCAGCAAACACTGCTATGGTGAGGAAGTGGGCAGTGGGGGAGGGGTCGGCATGGGGGCGGATGGAGGCAGCCTCTTGCAGGGGTACGACTTTAGGGGCTTTGTTGACGGCGCCTCTGCCGTTCTCGCTGGCCAAATACTCCACGAGCCCTGTGGTGGTGGCCCTGTGGATGTGGGGACAGTGGCGCCAGCATCTGTGATTGGGGGGTGCTTCGATGTGGGCACCGATTTGCGACAATCACAGATTTGCACAGTGGGTGTGTATGGGGGGGGGAGAGGGTTGGATATGAGGTATCTGGGGTGGCAACAGGCAGGGATCTAGCGGTTTGGGGACCTGTTACTGGGGGGCAGCTTTGTGAGTTTAGAGGACTTGGAGGAGGAATATGAGCTGCCCAGTGGGAACCGGTTCAGATACTTGCAGGTCCGGGACTTTGAGGAAGCAGGTGCCGTCCTTTCCCGATTTGCCACCCTCGGGTCTATAGCATGAGGTGTTATTGAGGGATGGAGTGGGTGAGGGCAAGGTGTCTGAGATCTACAAGGACCTAATGGACTGGGAGGGAGCCCTGACAAGGGAAGTCAAGTGGGAATGGGAGGAGTAACTGAGGGGGAAATGGAGGCAGGGTTATTGGAAGGAGGCTCTGAGGTGAGAGAGGCCGATGTTCTGGCCTTTGCCTCCCTGGTAGCCCGGAGACGGATTTTGCTGCAAAAATCAAATTTGTCTCAAGAGGGTCTGTTGTTGGGTTTGCCTGGAGATGGAAGCCATTCATCGACTTCTTCAAGGAGAATTGAGGCGTCAGCTGGGTGAGGGGTGAAGGGGGAATAAAGGGGCTCAAATGGGGAAGGCAGGAGAGGAGAGGAATGGCCGGGGGTTGAGGTGTTGGTTAGTTATTTATTTATAATGAGGCTCCTGTTTGTTCTTGCTCTTGTGTTGGTTTGCATTTGCTGTTCATATAAATGCCTTAATAAAAATATATTTTAAAAGAAGAACAATTGTACTTGGAAAAAGCCCTAATGCATGTTGATGGTCATGCTGTGGTTCAAATCTTCCTCTAGAAAGAATTCTCAATGCTTGGCTCATGTCCAATTTTGACAAGGTCTTGCCTCCCTCAAGAGTTGAAAACAAATCTTCCACCCTAGGTAATAGATAAGCATCTAACTTGAAAATCTGGTTCATGATTGAAGGCTATTCTATCCTCCTCCACTTTCCTTCTCACGGCATAGGGCACTGTCCTGTGTTTGTAAAAGCGAGAAGTAGCCTGAGGATCTATGTACAATTTCACTGCTCATGGAATGCAACCTCATATTGCCACACTGAACATCGATACACTTTGTTTTCTTTCCAAGCGGTGCAGTGATTGGCACTGCTGCCTACGGTGCTGAAAACCCAGGTTCGATCCCGGCCCAGAGTCACTGTCCATGTGGAGTTTGCACATTCTCCCCGTGTCAGCGTGGTCTCACCCCCACAATCCAACGATGTGCAGGGCAGGTGGATTGACCACACTAAATTGCCCCTTAATTAAAAAATAACAATTGGGTACTCTAAATATTTTTTTTAAACTTTGCTTTCTTTCCTTGCCATTTTCTCATCACTAAAAATGCGGTTACTTGAGATCACAAATAAGATAGTCAAATGCATCGTTCAAAAGAAGGAACTTCTTTCTATAAATAATTAAATAAGTTTAACAATAACAGTATAATTATGAAAACAGCAGCTCTAGTAAAACAGGTTTTACTTACAGGTCACTCCTGAAAGACTGCAAAACCCTACCTAAGGCTCACACATGCTCAGATGCCAATAAAACAATCACTGTCCTTTGGAAATACTTTTATTGGACATTTTTAATTTATATACAAATACAAAAACAACACAAAAACAAGGACAGCCTCTCAAACCCCCTACCCCCCCAACCCACCCCTAACAGCTGACAGCTATTTAAAATACATTAACAAACAGTTGCCATCATACACAGTGTAACAATATGAATATTGTATGGGAGATAAAGGGTTAGCAATTGCATGTAAATGCTTCTTACCACCAGATGACCAGATGGTGATCAAGAGCAGTCACATATATATCACGTGATGACCCTTGATTCTGGGAGAAGATGTTTGGCGTGAGATAGAGTAGTTGTGTATTTGAGAGTTCTGTAGTTAGTGATATAACATAGTTTATTTTAACAACCTTATACTTAGGAATATGTTCAAATTGTTTTTAAGTAGTGTTAATAAATCAGCTTTGTTAGCTTGATGTTCTTCGTTCAACGCTACGCATTCAAGACACCCAGACAAAGAAAACAGAGAACATCACATATAGAACCTCCCAATTGACCCCCTCGGTGTGTATTCAACTTTCTCCAAATACAAAAATTCCAGGAGGTCCACGAGCCACAACAAGGCACTGGGCGGAGAAGCTGACCTCCACTCCAGCAGAATCCACCTGCGAGCAGTCAGTGAAAACATCTGTCCTCGCTCTCTCCTGCAACTCCAGCAGCTCTGACATCCAGAATATGACCCCGAAGGGACCCGGCTCCAGCTACCTGCCTAAGATCGCCGACATTGGGCGGCACGTGGCACTGTGGTTAGCACTGCTGACTACGGCGCTGAGGACCCGGGTTCGAATCCTAGTCTTGGGTCACTGTCTGTGTGGAGTTTGTGCATTCTCCCCGTGTCTGTGTGGGTTTCACCCCACAGCCCAAAGATGTGCAAGTTAGGTGGATTGGCCATGCTAAATTGCCCTGTAATGGGGAAAAACAAAAATTGGGTACTCTAAATTTATTTTTAAAAAGATCGCCAACATAATGTTGAAGAAAGAGCCCCAAAGGTTTGCTAGCTTAGGATATGCCCAGAACATACGTGATGCTCTGGGCCCCTCGCACACCATTCACACTTATCGTCTAACCCCTCAAACACCCGAATCATCCTTGCCCTCGTTAAGTGTGCCCGATGCACCACCTTCAGTTGTATGAGCCCGAGACTCGCACACAACGACATGGCATTCTCCCTCCGTAAGGCCTCACACCACACACCCTCCTCCACTTCACCCTCTTGCTCCTCCTCCCATTTCACCTTAATCCCCTCCAGCGAGGCCCTGTCCTCCGCCAGCAGCCTCCCATAGATAGCTGAAGTTTTACCCTCCACTAACCCGGCCAACGACAGTATCCGCTCCACCAAGGATGCACGACCAGAAAACTCAAATAAACTTTCCTCGCAAAATTCCAAACTTCCAAGTACCTGAACGCCCCGGCTGCGCGAGCCCGAACGTCTCCATTAACTCCTCCAAACTCACAAACCACCCCTCCAGGAACAAATCTCCCAATACTACCACCCCCTTATGCTCCCATCCCCTAAAGCTGCCGTTCACCTAGCCAGCTCCAACAGATGATTGTCCCTGATCGGTATCATTATCGGCCGTCTCCACGCTTTAAAATGCTGCCGTAAAATTGACTTCCGGGTGCGGCGATGACCAGCTGAGTCGCACGTTTCGGCAGCTCCCGGTGAAACGGACTTTTGGGCTCTTGATAGGAGCCCCAACGGCAATTTTGACGGCTAAAAACACTGTGCGGTAAACCAGAAGGGAATCCCCCCTGGATACGGATGAAAAAAGGAGGAGAAAGTGGCCGGATTGCAGTGGATCCTTTAGAACAGCGGCAAGGAAGGCAAGCAAAAACCAAGATGGCGTCGGAAGGTGGCAGTTTAACATGGGGCCCTGAACGACAAGAGTTCTTGAAATGCTGTGTGGAAGAGCTCAAAAAGGAAATGAAGAAAGAGCTGTTGGCCCCGATACTACAGGCGATCGAAGGGCTAAAGGAGGAACAAAAGACCCAGGAGCAGGAGCTTCGGGTCGTGAAGGCAAAGGCAGCGAGAATGAGGACGACATACAGGGCCTGGTGGTGAAGACGGAGATGCATGAGGCACATCAGAAACGATGTGTGGAAAGATTGGAGGCACTGGAGAACAATGCAAGGAGGAACAACCTGAGGATTCTTGGTCTTCCTGAAGGTGTGGAGGGAGCGGACGTTGGGGCATATGTGAGCACGATGCTGCACTCGTTAATGGGAGCGGAGGCCCCGGTGGGTCCGTTGGAGGTGGAGGGAGCATACCGAGTGATGGCACGAGGACCGAGAGCAGGAGAAATTCCCAGAGCCATAGTGGTGAGATTCCTCCGTTTTAAGGATAAAGAAACGGTCCTTAGATGGGCAAAGAAAACTTGGAGCAGTAAATGGGAGAACGCGGTGATCCGCGTTTATCAAGACTGGAGTGCGGAGGTGGCGAGAAGGAGGGCGAGCTTTAATCGGGCCAAGGCGGTGCTTCATAAAAAGAAGATAAAATTTGGAATGCTGCAACCGGCAAGACTGTGGGTCACATATCGAGGAAGGCACCACTACTTTGAGACGGCGGATGAAGCGTGGACTTTTATTGTGGAAGAAAAACTGGAATGAGCGGGTTATTAAAAAGAAAGTTTGAACAAAGTGGTGGGGCGAATGTGGGGGGCGAAGAGGGGGGTTAAAAAGGGGGGAAAGAGGAGTTTTATGTACTAATCCTGCGATGTGGTAACTTTTCTCTCTTCCACAGGTGGTGATGGGGGGAGGAGGGGAGGTGGAGGAGATGGGGCGTTGGCCATTGGGGGCGGGGCCAAGGGAGAAGCGCGGGCTTGGTTCCCGCGCTATGATAATCATGGCGGGAATAGAGAAGCAGGAAGGAGGGGGCGTCGCACGGTGCGAGCCGAGGTCACGGGGGGAAGCCGAGGTCGGCCAGAGTTTGCTGACTTCTGGGAGCAACATGGGGGGAGTAATTACGCTAGCGGCGGATCTAGCGGGGGGGTGGGAGGGGGGAATTACTGGGTTGCTGCTGCTGGGGAGAGGGGGGAGCTGGTATGGGAGGGGATGGGCGGGGGGGGGGGCACCGCCTGGGGGAGATACAGCTGCGTGGGAACCGGGTGAGGAGCTGGAAAAAGGGGATGGCTAATCGACAAGGGGGGGGTGTAGGAAGCCCCCCAACCCGGCTGATCACGTGGAACGTGAGAGGGCTGAACGGGCCGATAAAGAGGGCACGGGTACTCGCACACCTTAAGAAACTTAAGGCAGATGTGGTTATGTTACAGGAAACGCACCTGAAACTGATAGACCAGGTTAGGCTACGCAAAGGATGGGTGGGGCAGGTGTTCCATTCGGGGCTAGATGCGAAAAACAGGGGGGTGGCTATATTAGTGGGGAAGCGGGTAATGTTCGAGGCAAAGACTATAGTGGCGGATAACGGGGGCAGATACGTGATGGTGAGTGGCAAACTACTGGGGGAGACGTTGGTTTTGGTAAACGTATATGCCCCGAACTGGGATGATGCCAATTTTATGAGGCGGATGCTAGGACGCATTCCGGACCTAGAGATGGGAAAGCTGATAATGGGGGGAGATTTTAATACGGTGTTGGAACCAGGGCTGGATAGGTCGAAGTCCAGGACTGGAAGGAGGCCGGCAGCAGCCAAGGTACTTAAAGATTTTATGGAGCAGTTGGGAGGTGTAGACCCGTGGAGATTTAGCAGACCTAGGAGTAAGGAGTTTTCGTTTTTCTCCTATGTCCATAAAGTTTACTCGCGAATAGACTTTTTTGTGCTGGGAAGGGCGTTGATCCCGAAGGTGAGGGGAACGGAGTATACGGCTATAGCCATTTCGGATCACGCTCCACACTGGGTAGACTTGGAGATAGGGGAGCAAACAGGAGGGCGCCCACCCTGGAGAATGGACATGGGACTAATGGCAGATGAGGGTGTGTGTCTAAGGGTGAGGGGGTGCATTGAAAAGTACTTGGAACTCAATGATAATGGGGAGGTCCAGGTGGGAGTGATCTGGGAGGCGCTGAAGGCGGTGGTTAGAGGGGAGCTGATATCAATAAGGGTACATAAAGGGAAGCAGGAGAGTAAGGAACGGGAGCGGTTGCTGCAAGAACTTTTGAGGGTGGACAGACAATATGCGGAAGCACCGGAGGAGGGACTGTACAGGGAAAGGCAAAGGCTACATGTAGAATTTGACTTGCTGACTACGGGCACTGCAGAGGCACAATGGAGGAAGGCACAGGGTGTACAGTACGAATATGGGGAGAAGGCGAGCAGGTTGCTGGCACACCAATTGAGGAAAAGGGGAGCAGCGAGGGAAATAGGGGGAGTGAGGGATGAGGAAGGAGAGATAGAGCGGGGAGCGGAGAGAGTGAATGGAGTGTTCAAGACATTTTATAAAAAATTATATGAAGCTCAACCCCCGGATGGGAGGGAGAGAATGATGGGCTTTTTGGATCGGCTGGAATTTCCCAAGGTGGAAGAGCAGGAAAGGGTGGGACTGGGAGCACAGATCAAGGTAGAAGAAGTGGTGAAAGGAATTAGGAGCATGCAGGCGGGAAAGGCCCCGGGACCGGATGGATTCCCAGTCGAATTCTATAGAAAATATGTGGACTTGCTCGCCCCGGTATTGACGAGGACCTTTAATGAGGCAAAGGAAAGGGGACAACTGCCCCCAACTATGTCTGAAGCAACGATATCGCTTCTCTTAAAGAAGGAAAAGGACCCGCTACAATGCGGGTCCTATAGACCTATTTCCCTCCTAAATGTAGATGCCAAGATCCTGGCCCAAGGTAATGGCAATGAGAATAGAGGAATGTGTCCCGGGGGTGGTCCACGAGGACCAAACTGGGTTTGTGAAGGGGAGACAGCTGAACACGAATATACGGAGGCTGTTAGGGGTAATGATGATGCCCCCACCAGAGGGGGAAACGGAGATAGTAGTGGCGATGGATGCCGAGAAAGCATTTGATAGAGTGGAGTGGGATTATTTGTGGGAGGTGTTGAGGAGATTTGGTTTTGGAGAGGGGTATGTTAGATGGGTGCAGCTGTTGTATAGGGCCCCGATGGCAAGCGTGGTCACGAATGGACGGGGATCTGCATATTTTCGGCTCCATAGAGGGACAAGGCAGGGATGCCCTCTGTCCCCATTATTGTTTGCACTGGCGATTGAGCCCCTGGCGATAGCATTGAGGGGTTCCAAGAAGTGGAGGGGAGTACTTAGAGGAGGAGAAGAACACCGGGTATCTTTGTATGCGGACGATTTGTTACTATATGTGGCAGACCCGGCGGAGGGGATGCCAGAAATAATGCGGATACTTGGGGAGTTTGGGGATTTTTCAGGGTATAAATTGAACATGGGGAAAAGTGAGTTGTTTGTGGTGCATCCAGGGGAGCAGAGTAGAGAAATAGAGGACCTACCGTTGAGGAAGGTAACAAGGGACTTTCGTTACCTGGGGATCCAGATAGCCAAGAATTGGGGCACATTGCATAGGTTAAATTTAACGCGGTTGGTGGAACAAATGGAGGAGGATTTCAAGAGATGGGATATGGTATCCCTGTCACTGGCAGGGAGGGTGCAGGCGGTTAAGATGGTGGTCCTCCCGAGATTCCTCTTTGTGTTTCAGTGCCTCCCGGTGGTGATCACGAAGGCTTTTTTTAAAAGGATCGAAAAGAGCATCATGGGTTTTGTGTGGGCCTGGAAGACCCCGAGAGTGAGGAAGGGATTCTTACAGCGTAGCAGGGATAGGGGGGGGCTGGCACTACCGAGCCTAAGTGAGTATTATTGGGCCGCTAATATTTCAATGGTGAGTAAGTGGATGGGAGAGGAGGAGGGAGCGGCGTGGAAGAGATTAGAGAGGGCGTCCTGTAGGGGGACTAGCCTACAGGCTATGGTGACAGCCCCATTGCCGTTCTCACCGAGGAACTACACCACAAGCCCGGTGGTGGTGGCTGCACTGAAGATTTGGGGACAGTGGAGACGGCATAGCGGAAAGACTGGAGCCTTGGGGGGGTCCCCGATAAGAAACAACCATAGGTTTGCCCCGGGGGGAATGGATGGGGGATATGGAATGTGGCAAAGAGCAGGAATAACGCAACTGAAAGATCTGTTTGTGGATGGGAAGTTCGCGAGTCTGGGAGCGCTGACCGAGAAATATGGGTTGCCCCAAGGGAATGCATTCAGGTATATGCAACTGAGGGCTTTTGCGAGGCAACAGGCGAGGGAATTCCCGCAGCTCCCGACACAAGAGGGGCAGGACAGAGTGATCTCAAAGACATGGGTGGGGGATGGTAAGGTGTCAGATATATATAGGGAAATGAGGGACGAAGGGGAGACTATGGTAGATGAACTAAAAGGGAAATGGGAAGAAGAGCTGGGGGAGGAGATCGAGGAGGGGCTGTGGGCAGATGCCCTAAGCAGGGTAAACTCGTCGTCCTCGTGTGCCAGGCTAAGCCTGATTCAGTTTAAGGTATTACACAGGGCGCATATGACTGGAGCACGGCTCAGTAAATTTTTTGGGGTGGAGGATAGGTGTGCGAGGTGCTCGAGAAGCCCAGCGAATCATACCCATATGTTTTGGTCATGCCCGGTACTACAGGGGTTTTGGATGGGGGTGACAAAGGTGCTTTCAAAAGTAGTAGGGGTCCGGGTCGAACCAAGCTGGGGGTTGGCTATATTTGGGGTTGCACAAGAGCCGGGAGTGCAGGAGGCGAGAGAGGCCGATGTTTTGGCCTTTGCGTCCCTAGTAGCCCGGCGTAGGATATTGCTAATGTGGAAAGAAGCCAAGCCCCCGGGGGTGGAGACCTGGATAAATGACATGGCAGGGTTTATAAAGCTAAAGCGGATTAAGTTTGTCCTAAGGGGGTCGGCTCAAGGGTTCACCAGGCGGTGGCAACCGTTCGTCGAATACCTCGCAGAAAGATAGATGGAATGGGAAAAAGAAGGCAGCAGCAGCAGCCCAGGATCGGAAGGGGGGGGGGGGGGGGGGGGGGGGGGGCGGGGGCGGGGGGGGAGGGGGGGGGAGGAGGAACCAGAAGGACTCTCAGGGTTGTTAATATATACTGTATAATATGTATAGGTCGTTGCTACAGATAATTATATATTGGACTGTTAAATTATATTTTTGGAGAGTGTTACCTGTGATAAGGCAGTTGCCAATTAGGGTTAGTTTTCATTTTTGTTAATTATTATTTATTCATTTTCTGTTTATAAAATAGGTCATTGTTATTTGTGTTGTTATAATATTGTGTAAAGGATGCACAATGTATTGTGTTGGTTGACAAAAAATTTTCAATAAAATATTTTTTTTTAAAAAAATGCTGCCGTAATTGCTTCCATATTTTTAGCGTAGTCACCACCACCGGGTTCCCCAAAACTTCCTCGGGAAGAACGGGAGTTGGGCCATCACCAGCACCCATAATCCTGTCCCCTCACACGACCTGGCCTCCATCTTTACCCAAACTGACTCCTGACACCCCCCCCCTCCCCCCCCCCCCCCCACCCCCAACCCCACCCCACTGCACCAACCCAACACTTTCTCCACATTCGCTGCCCAATAGTAATAAAGCAGGATCTTTTGCCTCAACTGGTAAGGTAGCACAGTGGTTAGCACTGAGGCTTCACCGCTGGGTCGATTCCCCGCTGGGTCATTGTCTGTGCAGAGTCTGCACGTTCTCCCCGTGTCTGCGTGGGTTTCCTCCGGGTGCTCCGGTTTCCTCCCACCATCCATAGACGTGCAGGTTAGGTGGATTGGCCATGATAAACTGCCCTTAGTGTCCAATAAAGGTTAGCTGGGGTTACTGGGTTACGGGGATAGGGTGGAGATGTGGGCTGAAGTAGGGTGCTCTTTCCAAGGGCCGAATGGCCTCCTTCTGCACTGTAAACTCTATGATTCTATGAACCCCCCTGACCGCCAGTCCCTCTGTAGGACCACTCTTCGAAATCTCACCACCTTCCCTGCCCAAATAAATGACAAAATCATGCTATCCACCCCAACAAAGAAAGCCTTTGGTAGAAACAGCAGCAGGCATTGAAACAGAAACAAGAACTGGGGCAAGATGTTCGTCTTCACAGTTTGTAGGCGGCATGGTGGAGCAGTGGTTAGCACTGCTGCTTCACGGTGTCGAGGACCCGGATTCGATCCCGGCCCTGGGTCACTGTCCATGTGGAGTTTGCACATTCTCCCCGTGTCTGCGTGGGTCCCTCAGGACAGCACGGTAGCCTTGTGGATAGCACAATTGCTTCACAGCTCCAGGGTCCCAGGTTCGATTCCGGCTTGGATCACTGTCTGTGCGGAGTCTGTACATCCTCCCTGTGTGTGCGTGGGTTTCCTCCGGGTGCTCCGATTTGCTCCCACAGTCCAAAGATGTGCAGGTTAGGTGGATTGGCCATGATAAATTGCCCTTAGTGTTGGGTGGGGTTACTGGGTTATGGGGATAGGGTGGCGGTGTTGACCTTGGGTAGGGTTCTCTTTCAAAGAGCCGGTGCAGGCTTGATGGGCTGAATGGCCTCCTTCTGCACTGTAAATTCTATGTGCAGGGTAGGTGGATTGGCACTCTAAATTTATACATTTTAAAAAAAAACTTCACTGATGGCGCGCTCCCAGCCAATGAGAGTGGAAGACTATCCCATCTCTGTAGGTCTGCCTTCACTCTGCTCACCGAACTTGTAAAATGTAGCTTCTGAAGCTGCACCCAATCCCTTACCACCTGAAGTATCTGAAATGCGAGTTTGTCAGTCTAAATGGCAACATCCCCAAATTATTTCCACCGGCGGGGTAACCGGAAAACATTCACTTTTGTCCCAATTCAATTTATACCCGGAAAAGTTCTGAAACGTTTTAGTATCCCCATTATATCCCCCATCATCGGGACCGGATCCGTGATGTACAGCAACAGGTCGTCAGCATACAGACACACCCAATGCTCCCCCCCTATTATCCCTCTCCACTTGTCTGAGCTCCTTAAGGTGAAGGCCAAAGGCTCAATCGCCAACGCGAATAGGAGAGGGGACATAGGGAACCACTGCCTCGTTCCCCTATGCAGTCAGAAAGAGCCCGAGCTCACATTGTTTGTCCAGACACAAGACTTTGGTACAACTTAACCAACGACACCAACTTTGGCCTTATCCCGAATCGCTCCAGCACCTCAAACAGATACCTCCACTCCACTCTATCAAAGGCCTCCCCTGCATCCAGCGCCACAGTCACTTCCAGCTCATCCCCCTCTGCCTGAGACAACACCACATTCAACAGGTACTGCGCAATGGAAGACAATCGCCTACCCTTCACGAATCCCGTCTGAACCTCCCAATGACCTGCAGGAGACACCCCCTCCAACCTGAGCGCCAACACCTTCGCTAAAATCTTTGCGTCCACGTTCAACAATGAGATTGGTTGGTATGACCAACATTTCATGGAATTCCTATCCTTCTTCAAAAGGAGTGAAATTTACACCTGACTCATTGTTTCTGGGAGCACTCCCTGAGCCACCGCATCCTCAAATGCTTCCACCAGTAGCGGGACTAACCTGTCCACGAGTGTTTTATAAAACTCCACCAGGGTCCCATCCTGTCCCAGTCTGCATATTCCCAATTGCCTTCCTGGCTTTCTCTGCCCCCAGCGGCTCCTCCAATCCCTCCCTGTCTTCCTCCTCCACCCTTGGAACTCCAACACCTCCAAAAATATCAACCATGTCCGAATCAACCTCCCGAGACTCTGAGCTGTGCAACATTTTGCAAAGTGCCTCAAGCACTCTATTCACCTTCTCCAAAATCAACTCAACCCCCTCCTTCCATATCTGAATGACTTCTCTGCCACCACCGCAACTGGTACGCCAGCAGCCTCCTGACCTCCCCATACTCATAAACTGACCCCCTCGCCCATCTCATCTGCCTCGCCGCCTTATCCGTGGACACCAGGTCAAACTGTGCCTGTAACTGCTTCCTGTTGGCCAAAGATCATGCAGGATCCTCTAAATACTTCCAATCCACCTACAATACCTCATCCACCAACCGCTGGTGTTCCTCCCTCACTTCCCCATCCACCTGCGCCTTCAGGGCTTCCCACAACACTGAAGGCGAAACCTCTGTTGAACTCTACATAATCATCGAACTCCATGGCCACCTTTACACGAAACCCCAGGTCTGCTAACTGCCCAACATCCAAACTCCACGCCGGCCCCCTCTCCAAACTCTCATCCACCTGGTGTGGAGCATGGTGGGAAATTACAGTCGCAGAGTACTCCGCTATCCCCATCCTGGCAGCAGAGCCCTCACCATTATAAAAACGTCGATCCGCAAATAGTCCTTATGCACTGGTGAGAAGAAGGAAAATTGCTCCCCACCCACCCCCCCACCTCCAGACGTAGGAATCGGCATGGGTCCACTACCCCCCACCATCTCTGTCATACACTCCACCAATACCTTCGCCCCCCCCCCCCCCCCCCCCCCCCCCCCCCCCCCCCCCACCCCATCACCACCTGAAGGGGTAAGGGAATATGGCCTGGAGCGGTCCACTTTCAGGTTCAACATCGTATCCTCCCCCGGAATCAATTGCGTGTGTCCATGTCCGGGATCACCGCCACTAGCCTCTGCATAAAGCCTACATCATCACAATTCAGTGCATCAACACTCAACAAAATCAACGATTCACCCTCCAGGACTCCCATCACATCACATATCTCCCTCCCCTCCTCTGAGACCTTTCACCACCTTCTCCATCTGGTACTGGATCCTTTTGTTCATCAGGACTGCCACCCCACGCGCCATACCATCAAAGCCCGACTGGAACGCCTGACTTACTCACCCTTTACGAAGTTTTACCTGGTCCTTCACCCGCAAGCAGGTCTCGTGCAACAGCACCACATCAGCTTTCAAATTCTTCAAGTGCATGAAAACGCTCACCCGTTTCACCGGGCGTCCTAACTCCCGGACATTCCATGTCACTAACCGGATCGGGGGCTTTCCCCGCTCCATCCCCCTCCCGCCCTCAGCCATTATCCTTCTGGGGTACGTTCCCAGCCCCCCCCAACTTCCACATCCTGGGGCACATACAAGATGACACCTTACCCCACCCAATGGGTGGTCCAGCTACTCTCCCGTCAGCAAACTAACCCATCCCCCCTTTCCCTTGCCAGAGCCCCCCCCCCCCCCGCCAATTCCTCTCTCAACCACCTCATTCCCAACTCTACCCATCCCCCTACTCTTCACACCTCCTAGGCTCACCAAAACCTGCCTGAACAGATTCAGCAGGCACCAACCCCTCCCCCACTCTGCTCCCATTCGCTAGCTAACGAAGGCTTGCTAGCCTAGGACCCCATCCACCAGAATCCCCTTCCCCTCACTCAAACAAAGGAATCAAAACCTCTCCACCCCACCCATCGGGTGGCACGGTAGCACAGTGGTTAGCACTGTTGCTTCCCAGCGCCAGGGTCCAAGGTTCGATTCCTGACTTTGGTCACAGTCTGTTCAGAGTCTGCACGTTTTCCCCGTGTCTGTGTGGGTTTCCTCCGGGTGCTCTGGTTCCCTCCCACAAGTCCTGAAAGACGTGCTGTTAGGTAATTTGGACATTCTGAATTCTCCCTCACTGTATCCAAACAGGCGTCGGAGTGTGGCGACTGGGGGATTTTCACAGTAACTTTATTGCAGTGTTAATGTAAGCCTACTTGTGACAATAAAGATTATTATTATTATCAAACCTGCCACCGAAAAAAACAAAGCCCCCACCAAAGGACCTGCCCCTGAACTTTTACCCCCTCCCCAACTACCCTCCAAGAAAATAAGGTCATTTGAACGGCTAGGCAAACAGAACATACAAATTTATCAAACCATTAGATCCACACCAGCCCCAACCCACCACCAACACCAATGTCTCTTGTATATGTATATGTCTCTTCCACCAATAAGTCTGCTTGAACGAAAGCCTCCACCTCCTCCGCCGTCTCGAAATAATGGTTTCTCCCATTGTGTGTGACCTTCAACTTCGCCGGGTAGACCACCCCAAAACACACTCCACTCTTATACAGTGCCATCTTTGCTTTCTTGAAGGCAGCTCTGCTTTTCGCCAAATCCACCATGAGATCCTGGTAAATTTGAATCACAGTGCCTTTCCACTTTGTCTTCTGTGTCTGCTTGGCCCACCTCAACACCTTCTCCTTCACCTGATAGCTATGAAAGCACACGATCACCGCCCTCTGCGTCTCGGTCACCCACGGTTCGGCCGGACTGATCGGTGGGCCCTATCCGACTTCACGGGGGGGGGGACATTTTCCTCCACTCCCATCAGCTTCTTTAGCATCTCCAATATAAACTTTATTGGCTTCGAACCCTCCATGCCCTCCGGCAGTTCCAAAAAGGTTCTGCCTCCGAGACCAGTTCTCAAGGTCCACCACCTTTGCTCTCAGGCTCCTATTCCAATCTTCCATCTTGACCATTTCGGTTTCAAGCGATGTGAGCTGGTCACTATGCCTCGACAATGCCTCCTCCATCCCTTTCAATGCCTTGCCCTGCTCCCGCACTGTCTTGGACGTTGTTCCGAGCATCTCCCTTATCGGGGCCAGCAAGTCTTCCACCGAATGCTTGAGGGACTCCAGTGTCACTCCCCCTTGCCTCTCAAAGTCTTTATTGAATTGCCGTTCGAACTCCATTGCCATCACACCACCATCACCTCAGTCAATGTATCCATCTTTATATAGGTAGCCCCTCCCAGCCCACTCGCCTCCGCCATCTTCCTTACCCATGCACCCTTCGTTGTGCTCGAACCTCCTGGCGTCAAGCATTTGAATTCTTTCTTTCCTGATTTT
The DNA here is from genome assembly GCF_047496885.1 of Scyliorhinus torazame. Lineage (NCBI taxonomy): Eukaryota > Metazoa > Chordata > Chondrichthyes > Carcharhiniformes > Scyliorhinidae > Scyliorhinus > Scyliorhinus torazame. The sequence goes on along the minus strand of NC_092714.1, from coordinate 68,429,996 downwards.
TCCACAGGTTCTTGGCCATCCTTCACCAACTACTCTCAACAGGGACAACTTTCCAAGCAATGTTTCTCACAGAAAAATGGGTGAAAAGGGCCTACAACTCAGGACTCTGGTGGGAGCAACCCAACGCGCGACCTCCTCCTAAGGGGCTGGTTTAGCACACTCGGCTAAATCGCTGGCTTTTGTCATGATATTCAAACACACACATCATGATGGACACACTAACAGGCAAATCAGAGTACACAACACCACAACCAATCACAGACAAGAACACCAACCACATAAAAAGCACGAGCACGACACCTGGTGGTCAGTAGGTCTGGGGAGAAGGGAACAAGAAAGAGCTGTTGAAACACCACAAGCAGGGAGCCCCCCACGTGCAGAGTGCAAAGACCAAACTGTAAATAGTGAGTTTAAATAAAGAAGCGTTGTACCATATGCAACTGTGTTGGCTCATCTGTGTGTCAGAACACCCAACACCACATGGTACAGGAGTGGATCGATACCTGCCTACTAACCTGCCATTCTGGACATGGACCACACCGGCAAACCGCAGCCGATGCAAGTCACGGGGAACCTAGGCACCAACTGGAAGCTCTACAGGCAGCGATTTGACCTGTACATCCGTGCCACCGAAAAACAGAATGTCTCGGATGATTCGAAGATTGCAATGCTCCTCTTCTACGCAGGCCCCCACCCAAACGATGTCTTTAACTCACTGGTGTTCGAAGAAGGCGAAAACCAGGCCAAATATGACACGGTCATCCTCAAACTGGACCAGCACTTTCAAGCTGAAGTAAACAAAACTTTCGAAAGATACATCTTTCAGCAACGCCTGCAAGGTAAGGAGGAGCTTTTTCAACCCTTTTTGACGCACCTCCGGATTCTAGCGCAGTCCTGCGGTTACGGCACCACTACAGAGTCCATGATCAGGGACCAGATTGTTTTTGGCGTTGCCTCTAGTGGCCTACGCCAGCAGCTTCTTAAAATGAAAAGCCTCACCTTAGCGTCTGCTGTGGAAGCCTGTGTCCTCCATGAAAATGCTACCTGCCGTTTTGCCCGATTTCAGGCGTCCGAGTTGGCACGGAGGGGGTCCCCAGCCGTCGAATCGGCAAGCCAGGCCGCCCACGACGTCGAACGCATCCAGGCCGTCGATTTCTTCCCGCCCCACGGCCCGGACGACAGCGGCCGCTTCCCGCGCTTTTCGCGGTCTCCCGCGCAGGTGCGCGCCAAAAATAACGGCCACAACGAGGGACGCACTGCGCAGGCGCGCCCACCGCAAGATCGCACTGCGCATGCGCAGTGGCGCAACGAACGCCGTGACGTCATGACGTGCAGCAATTGTGGAGGTCTACACTTAAAAGGGCAATGTCCTGCAAAAAACCGACAGTGCAACAGATGTGCCATGATGGGCCACTACGCAGCCCGCTGTCGTGCGGCTCAACCCATGGATCCGGCGCATCCTCGACAACCTCGCACACGAGTCAGGACCGTCCAGCCCACGCATCAAGACTTCCAGTTAAGTGATGCAGATGACCAGGATGCCTTCCGAGTTGCCGTCATTGATGTCAACAAGGTCAATGCCATCAATCCAGACGATGAGTGGTGTGCCACCCTGACGGTCAACCGATCGCGCGTCGCCTTCCGTCTGGACACCGGCGCATCCGCCAACCTGATTGCTTACTCTGCAGTCCAGGCCATGAAGGTCAAACCACCCATCACACCATCCCGGCTTAAGATGGTTGACTATAACGGGAACGTTATCCCGTCCATAGGATCTTGCCAGCTACAGGTGACTCACAAGAGGTACACGGCCACACTCCCCTTCGAAGTTGTGGGCTCATTAAAGGACTCGTTACTGGGCGCACAAGCGTGTAAGGTCCTTCACCTGGTACAGCGCATTATGTCTCTCTCTCCAGATGAGATATCCGACTTCCCGGATGCTGAGTTCCACGCGAATCTCCATTCCCTCCTCGCTCACAACCAGGAGGTTTTTGAAGGCATGGGGACATTGCCACACACGTACAAGATTCGACTCAGACCGGACGCCATCCCTGTCATTCACGCACCTCGCAGGGTTCCTGCGCCTCTCAAAGACCGCCTCAAGGCACAACTGCAGATTCTTCAGGACCAAGGGGTCCTATCCAAGGTCACGGAGCCCACACCATGGGTCAGCTCCATGGTCTGTGTAAAGAAGCCCTCTGGCGAGCTCCGTATATGTATAGATCCAAAAGATCTGAACAACAACATCATGCGGGAACACTATCCCATCCCGAAACGAGAAGACCTCACCAGCGAGATGGCGCGAGCCAACATATTCACTAAATTGGATGCGTCCAAAGGATTCTGGCAGATCAAACTGGACCCGGCCAGCCGAAGACTATGCACATTCAACACCCCTTTTGGCAGATTCTGCTACAACCGGATGCCATTCGGCATCATTTCGGCATCTGAAGTATTCCACCGCATTATGGAGCAGATGATGGAAGGCATCGAAGGGGTACGTGTATATGTGGACGATATCATCATTTGGTCCACCACTCCGCAGGAACACATGCATCGTCTTCGACGTGTCTTTACCCGCATACGGCAAAATGGCCTGCGTCTCAACCGTGCGAAGTGTGCTTTTGGCCAGACGGAGCTGAAATTCCTCGGGGACCACATCTCAAGGTCCGGGGTCCGTCCCGATGCAGACAAGGTTAGCGCCATCACAGCCATGCCACGACCGGCTGACAAGAAGGCTGTCTTAAGATTCCTGGGCATGGTCAACTTCCTTGGGAAGTTCATTCCCAACCTGGCTTCTCATACAACAAACATGCGCCATCTCGTAAAAAAATCGACGGAATTCAACTGGCACCAGTCGCATCAGCGGGAATGGGAGGAGCTCAAGCACAAACTGGTCACGGCACCAGTGCTGGCCTTCTTTGACACGACTCGCCCTACAAAGATCTCAACAGACGCCAGCCAATCTGGTATTGGAGCGGTACTCCTGCAAAAAGACAGCACGTCATCATGGGCCCCGGTTGCGTATGCCTCACGAGCCATGACCCCTACCGAACAGCGCTACGCGCAAATCGAAAAAGAATGCCTGGGCTTGTTAACTGGACTGGACAAGTTCCACGACTATGTGTATGGCCTGCCACGATTCACGGTCGAAACTGACCACCGCCCCCTGGTCAACATCATTAACAAAGACCTGAACGACATGACTCCTCGCCTCCAGCGCATCTTACTTAAACTCAGGAGGTACGATTTTGAACTGATCTACACTCCGGGGAAGGAACTCATAGTGGCGGACACTCTTTCCCGAGCAGTGAGCACACCACCAGATGCAGAGGGGTTCGTGCGTCAAATTGAGGCACACGTGACTCTGACAGCAGCAAATCTGCCAGCTGATGATCCTAGTCTGGCCCACATACGCGCAGAGACGGCGACTGACCCTCTGCTGCAGCGAGTGATGCGCCACATGACGGAAGGGTGGCTAAAAGGGCAGTGCCCCCAGTTTTATAATGTGCGAGATGATCTCACCAATATAGACGGGGTCCTTATGAAATCGCATAGGATCGTTATTCCACACAGTGTGCGCCAGATGATTCTTCGTCAACTACACGAAGGCCACTTGGCCGTCGAAAAATGCAGACGAAGGGCCCGGGAGGCGGTATATTGGCCGGGTATTAATGAAGACATAGCCAACATGGTGCTCAACTGCACAACCTGTCAGAGGTTTCAGCCAGCGCAACCTCCGGAAACACTTCGACCACACGAGATGGTGACGTCCCCCTGGGCGAAGGTGGGTGTTGACCTATTTCACGCGCTCGGCAGAGATTACATTGTTATTATAGACTACTTCTCAAACTACCCGGAAGTCATGCCTCTCCATGATCTGACGTCGTCCGCAGTCATTGGGGCCTGCAAGGAAACGTTTGCTCGCCATGGCATTCCAAGGACTGTCATGTCAGACAATGGACCTTGTTTTGCCAGCCGTGAATGGTCGTCCTTTGCCGCAGCATATGGTTTCACTCATGTGACATCCAGCCCTCTGCATCCACAATCGAACGGGAAGGCTGAAAAGGGTGTCCACATCGCAAAGCGGCTCCTGTGCAAGGCGGCTGATGCCGGATCGGACTTTAACCTTGCCTTGCTGGCCTATCGATCGGCCCCGTTATCCACGGGCCTCTCGCCAGCGCAGCTACTAATGGGTCGCTCCCTCAGGACGACGGTACCTTCCGTCCTGGCACCGACAACAGACCATGAGGCGGTTCTTCGGGACATGCAACTGCAGCGTGATCGCCAGAAAGGTCGGTACGACACACGAGCGACGGACCTGCCCCCCCTGTCCTCCGGAGACAAAGTACGCGTCCATCAACCGTATGGTGGCTGGTCAGCACCGGCCGAAGTCCTCCGACAAGTGGCTCCCCGCTCGTTCCTGGTTCGCATGCCGGATGGTTCCGTGCGTCGCCGCAATCGGCGCGCCCTTCGCCGACTTCCACGCTCACAGCCACACAGCACGCCAGATCCTCAACAGGCTTCCGAGGATGACTTTGTGGAGCTGCCGCACATCACGCCCTTTCCATCGCCACCCATGGCCATGCCTGCACAGCAGCCGGTGGTTCTTGATCCACCCTTGAGGCGGTCAACCCGAATTCGTCGCAAATCCATTAGAATGGACTTATAATACAGTTCATATGTTTAATCAGTTGCACAATTTTACATGATAACCTGTTGTTGTTTATCGTTCCAGATGTCGTCTGACTGGACAACTGTTCAAGTTTTTTTTTTCTCTTCTTCTCTCGTTCGCATTTCTGTTATGTTATGGTACAACTGGATTCATGTGACGCACTCGACATCGCCCCATGTACATAGTTCCGTCATAGACACATGCTGCACACGGCACGCACACACTCTTAGATGCACTCACGTCACGATCATATTTAATACCACGTAGGCACATATCTTTGTAAAAAGGGGGGATGTCATGATATTCAAACACACACATCATGATGGACACACTAACAGGCAAATCAGAGTACACAACACCACAACCAATCACAGACAAGAACACCAACCACATAAAAAGCACGAGCACGACACCTGGTGGTCAGTAGGTCTGGGGAGAAGGGAACAAGAAAGAGCTGTTGAAACACCACAAGCAGGGAGCCCCCCACGTGCAGAGTGCAAAGACCAAACTGTAAATAGTGAGTTTAAATAAAGAAGCGTTGTACCATATGCAACTGTGTTGGCTCATCTGTGTGTCAGAACACCCAACACCACAGCTTTTAAAGCAGACCAAGGCAGGCCAGCAGCACGGTTCGATTCCCGTACCAGCCTCCCTGAACAGGAGCCGGAATGTGGCGACTAGGGGCTTTTCACAGTAACTTCATTGAAGCCTACTTGTGACAATAAGTGATTTTCATTTTCATTTAATAAATGCCGCCACTTGAAGTGCCAGTAAAACAATCACATGGGAAAAGGCTTATAAGAACACTCTGTACTCAAAAGACTCTCTGAAACACTCACATAAGACTGGAAATTAAAAAATTGAATTCTATTATCTGCTCCCACAACCAGAACCAATGCTCCCTACTTCCCACTTTGCACCAAACAATCCTTCATCCACTGATCCACCCATTACACATCCACCCAATGGGTCTTGTTGGGTGTGGACATTTAACATGAAGCATGAGCAAGTTGATACTCAGGGTACAATAACGTGCAATGTGTGGCATTATAAAAGAAGGAAACTTAACAATGTGAAATTTTGTCAAACATTTTGGTAAATTATAATTCCTTGAATTATGGTTCTTACCCATTCCACATGGTGCAAAAGGTAATGGCAGGCAGCTCAGATCCCTGCTCTGACTGTTAAACTGTCCTTTGCTGTCATCCTTTGGGTTTTGGAGTCTCTGAGGCCTGTCAAGGACTGTTTACATGTATAGGAACAGACTCAGTCATTGGAAGAGGAGACGGCATGTTGGTTATTGGCTGAGTTGGAGGGTGGGGTGACCTGCAAAGGGGGATCTGGTAAGAAGAGGGAACACTTTCAGTTGAGTTTCAACTGCCACACTCCCTTTCACCATCATCCGTCTCTGGTGTCAGTGCCACCACTACTCTGATGCAGATCACCTTCATATGAAGTATTGCAAGGCCACGGATACAGCAGACATTTCCTCCATGACCATGGTAACCACTTGCAGTGGCTCATTCGAGAGCCATGATTGAAACTCCAAGAAGGCAGCCGCACTCTCTCTGACAGATATTCTCACAATTCCCTGTTCCACCAATTCCACTGAGGAATTATCTTATGGATGTTCTGTGGCACTTGCTGTTGATGTGCTGAAAATTAAAAGAATGTGCTACAATTCAGTTGTGGCATGGCAATGACCATACTCAAGCTTCTCATTGTTCCGTCCTTGATGGAGAAAAGTCAGTGTGTGTGTGGCGGGGTATCTGCAATTCTGTCACTAGATATCTGTAAGTTCCTTATATCTCAATCTCCAATTGAGGGGGATGCAGACGTACTAATTATCTACTGTATGTCTTTTAGCGGGGGATTTGTGACTGCCCAGCTCCAACACTCATCCTCTGATTTGTATTTTGCTCCCCCTTAACTAACAGTCAAATGGATAATTTTGCATTAGGATTGAGGTGAGCAGCAATATAATTAATGCAGTGGTGATAAACTGCATAGCAAGTGAAGACTGGGTACAATATGGAAGGTGGATGCATGTGAGGAGTGATGTGATAGAGGTTGCTTAGCAAGACAGAGTGAAAATGGATGAGTGCTTCAGCTAAAGGATACAGTTGATTCAACAGATGTACTCGCTTTTCCTGGCCTGCTCAGATTAATAAACCACTTCTTACATTATATCTAATGCCCAAGCACAAAGTTCCTGCTGCTCACCTCAGTTACCCCAGCCACGCCTTGGTGACAAAGGCAGGTTTCTTCCATTGCTGGGGACTGCCCCTGACTGAAGGAAGCAATAATTGCAGCGACACCACTTTGAATCTGGTTGCTGCCCTTACTCGATATCTATATCCACCTTGATTGCATCCAATTTCCATTTGTGCATTGTCTCTTTAATTACAGTTGAATCATGTAATGCAGGTGTATGCCCCACTGCTGAGCTCAGACTCAAAACCCAGTATTGTGAAACTGCCTACAGAGTTACATTGGACCCAATGGTCCAAATGGCCTCTTTCTGCACTATGAACATGATCCATGACCATTTATACAGATGTCTAACACAAGTAAGTAATAAAAGTCCAAACATGTTCCCTGTTCAAAATTAAATACAGATTTTTGAAGATGTTTGCATTTGGATGTACTTTAAACAGATTCAGACATATCCAATGTCCCAAATAATCTCCTTTCAAGAAATTTTAAGCATCAGATGAACATGAACCATTTCACTGTCCTACATCAATCTGATTTTGCTTTTGGAGCTCTGTCTTTTAAACACAATGCATTGTTTTAGTAGAACCCCAATATTGACAGGATTTACGTATGTCTCTCACCATACTACACACCATTTATCAGAATAAAACCTCTGCTATTTTTAATAGTGTCTATGAAATACCTTCAGAAGGGGCAGTATGGTGGTGCAGTGATTAGCACTGCTGCCAAGTCACTGAGGACCCGGGTTCGAATCCCGGCTCTGGGTCACTGTCCGTGTGGAGTTTGCACATTCTCCTCGTGTCTGCGTGGGTTTCACCCCCACAACCCAAAGATGTGCAGGTTAGGGGGATTGGCCACACTAAATTGACCCTTAATCAGAAAAAAAATGAAATACATTTAGTTGTTGACCTTGACTAGTCTCACTGCAGTGAGGGGATTGAGGGAACTTCGGACTTCCATGATTTAACATCACTGTTTCTGACAGGGCCGGGAAATCCCAACTAATGATGCAGCACAAAAATAGACATTTGAATCATGTGGTGGGAAGGAGAGTTGAGATCGTAATGGGAAGGCAGACAGTGGTTGAGGGTTTAACCTTTGATGGGAAGAAATCACTATCAAGGCGGAGATATTGCAGAGATGGGAGAGTGTAGAAGTGATGGGGGACTGTTGGAAGATCAGAGGGAGCTAGTAATTATGGAGCTGGAAACAGGTAAACTTGTTGGTCCAGGGGAAACACATCTCTTGGTCCATATGCCGTGCTGTAAAGGCTCTTACCTTATGGGCCAAGCGCTTCATGCTTTCTTTACCTACCCCTCACTCCCTCCTACCCTGGTTGCTTGAGGCCAGGAAACCCAGCCAAAATGGCTAAAACGTAAAAGCCTTTTTAAATTGGAGTCACTTTAAAGACTGCGAGCCTCCTAAGGGATTATTGTTGCTTATCTCCACCCCTCCCCCCCCCCACCCCCGCAACCCCATCTTCATCCTGCCATGTTTAAAACTTTAGGTGCATGGGTCTGAGTCACGTTGAAGTCAGGTTGGAAAGTTTAGAAGCTTTAACTTCTTACATGACTCAAACCCATCAATTCCTGGGAGCTACAATTACCTTCATTGTGTCATTTCATCATCTCATTCTGAATCCCGAGGCCCTGCCAAAACATATTGTTGCACCATATTTATTAACAGCATAAATCCTGAAGCAGCTAATAAAAAAATATTAGTTTTGGTATTCAATGATGTTTTATATCCCATGGCAGGTACAGTTGAAATACAACCCTATTAAACTAGCACTAAAATAAATGGATGAACGGCCAACCCAATTCTACCTGAGTGCATCCCAACATTCTGAAGCCTACAAATTATTCTGTGCAATGTTGCCACCCAAACATAACACACTTGTGTGGACTGACTTTGTCTGCCGATTGAATGGATTTGTAATCAGTAGTAAACTCCATTGAAAAAGTGAAAGAATTTTACATAAACATGTTAAGTATTTAACACATACATTTTGCGCAATACAATGTCTAAATTCTCAAACACCTCTCCAGATGATTGGAAAATCTTTAACAAATATTTACCATGATTTATGTTTGGTTTGACTTTCTGTCTGATCAATTGTCTTCTTTGTACTATTTAATTATAAATCAAATTGTAGAAAATGTGTAAAAGTGCCAGGACTGCAGTAGTCTAGAAATCCAGCAGAGTGATAAAATTCAACAATGTGCTTCAAATTGCAAATCAATCACCGATCCAGAGCTAGGGGTGACATTCTCCAAGTCCCACGCCAGGCCGGAGAATCGCCGCAACGGCGCCCCCCCACCCCGACGCCGGCACACGATTCTTCGAGGCGCAGAGAATCGACGCCGGCCCGTTTGGCCGGGCCGCCAATTCTCCGGCCATGATGGGCCGAGCGGCCGCACGGACTCGGCAGAATCCGGCCAGTGCCGTCCACACCTGCTCGCAGCCGGCGGGAAATCTGCGCACAGGGTCGGGGGGGCAGCCTGTGTGGGGGGGGAGGGGGGCTCATTCACCGGGGGGGCCTCCGATGGGGTCTGGCCCGCGATCGGGGCCCACCGATCGGCAGACCAGCCTCTCCAGCCCCAGCCCTATTTTGTTACGCGGCCGGCCCCTGAACCCCCGTACCATGTTGCGCTGGGCCGGCGCGTGGAGGAAGTCCCCCACGCATGCGCGAGTTGGCGCGGCGTCCAGTTGACGCCGGGAAAGAAGGCTGGAGCGGCGTGAACCGCTCCAGTGCCATGCTGGCCCCCTGTGGGAGCCAGAATCGGTAGTGCCCGTGCCCGTTTCTCGCCATCGTGAAACGTGACGGCGTTCACTCTGCTTCCATTTTGGAGAATCCCGCCCCTACTTCAGGTCCAATTCAATAAATAGAAATCTGGAATTCTAAGCGAGTCTCTCTAATACTGACCTTCACAGCTTTAATCAATTGTTATAAACACCCATCCCATCTAGCACACTGGGCTAAATCGCTGGCTTTTAAAGCAGACCAAGGCAGACCAGCAGCATGGTTCGATTCCTGTACCAGGCGGCGGAATGTGGCGACTAGGGGCTTTTCACAGTAACTTCATTGAAGCCTACTCGTGACAATAAGCCATTTTCATTCATTTCATTAATGCCCTTTAGTGAAGGAAATCTGCCATCGTTACCTGGTGTGGCCAGATGTGACTAGATCCACAGCAATGTGGTTGACTGTTAATTGAAGCAGCCTCTCAGTTCAGAGGCAATTAGGGATGGACAACAAATGCTGGCCTCATCAGTATGCCCACATCCCATAAATAAAAAGGAACACTGGCGATCTCAAGTCAAATTTGGGTACTGGATCTCAAGATTAACCAAATACTTTGCCTAACTTTCTTCAGCCAAATAAACAAAATTTGGGTACTGGATCTCAAGATTAACCAAATACTTTGCCTAACTTTCTTCAGCCAAATAAACAAACACTTGCGAGGGATTAAAATTGCATTCACCGACACTGTAAAATCTCTTTTAAAATCTGATGTGAAATTCCTCTTTTTGCTACTTGAACAAAGTCCACAACAAAAGTGAGAGATTTTTTTTCCCCTTATTCTGAAAAAATTACAACTGAGATAGAAGCTATCCCTTTTACTCAATTTAAAGTGGAGATTTTTAGACAAATGTTCGGCAGGACCACGTCAGGTTGATTGGTCTGGAGATTCATCTTCATCCAGGAGTTTTGCTATAGGTGCAAATTAAATTGTAATTGGTCAGTCAATAGGCCCTTACGCTTCGTGACAACCAACAGAATTAAATATTGGTGATCAGAAACTATTTCATTAAATAGACAGAAACTGCCTACTTAAGAAAAGTATATCAGGACATTAGGATCTTGCATAATTCAGTCTGCTCCTTTCAACAAATCATGTTGAATTTGTCCTACATGGCTCCTATGCTTTGAGAGAAGTAAATAATAGGTTAAACTTTGAAGAAGATAAAATTCTGTAAACCTTTCACTTTGATTCGGGATACCTCATACTGCAAGCTGTATTATTCATCACCTTCTATGACTAAGGTAGTCTTTGAATGGGGCTTGGTTAGCTGAGTTGGCTGCACAGCTGGTTTGTAATGGGGAGCCATGCCAACAGTGCAGGTTCAATTCCTGTACTGGCTGAGGTTATTCATGAAGGCCCTGCCTCCTCAACCTTGCCACTCCTCTAAGGTGTGGTGACCCCCAGGTTATCTCACTAGCAGTCTGCTCTCTCTCTCTCTAAAGGGGAGAGCAGCCTTTAGTCATCTGGGACGATAGTGACTTTCATTTCAGTAAATTCTTCAACCTTGTTTTAAATAAAACATCATATCAATTCTTTACTGCTATTGTTTGAAGTTGGTTCCACATATCTCCTACCATTTGCAAAAACAATGCTTCTAATACTGGTCTCTTTATATACTTACTAATTGTGTTTCCGTGTTCCTTAGTTCAGTAATTGCAACTTATATTCTACGCTGTCTTTAGAGGACAGGAAAAAAGTAGAAATGTACTGAAATAAAGAATAATTTAGAGAGTTACAAAGGAACTGTTGGAGAAAGGGATTTATGTAGACCTTTTGCATGCAAGTAACGCAGACAGACCGTTTGACCATTTCTTAGGAGAGGGGTGCAGTGGCTAAAGGAAGGGCACAAATGAAAAAGAGAATTATGTAATCATAGAATTGTGCAATCATAGAAGCACAGAAGGAGAACCTGGAAAGGGGCAGGGCACAAAGAATAGTCTAGTGTTGGATGGGGAAGTGGATAGTCACCAATCCCATATTCTTACCAGTGAGCCACAGTTTTTTTTTAATTTAGAATACCCAATTTTTCCAATTAAGGGGCAATTTAACATGACCAATTCACCTAACCTGCGCATCTTTTTGGGGTTGTGGCGCTGAGACCCACATAGATATGGGGAGAATTTACAAACGCCACACAAACAGTGACCCGGGGCCGGGATCGAATCCGGGTCCTCAGCACCGTGAGGCAGCAGTGCTAACCACTGCATCACTTGCTGCCCCTCCAGTAAGCCACAGTTAAAAAGTCTGAAACTATTGTAGCCGTATCTTTATCAAACCCCGAGCAAGGCTTGTTCCTCATTGAAAGTGCAGTATCAGTGAATGTTCCCTTATAGCCCATTTCTGGCTTTTACTTCAACAGTGAAAACAAATTCCGTTCACAAGGCTCTTCATAACTTTGATAAGTATTACAACACCAGGTTAAAGTCCAACAGGTTTGTTTCGAATCACTAGCTTTCGGAGTGCAGTTCCTTCCTCAGGTGAATTCCTTCACCTGAGGAAGAAGCTGCACTCCGAAAGCTAGTGATTCAAAACAAACCTGTTGGACTTTAACCTGGTTTGTAATACGTCTTACTGTATCCACCCCAGTCCAACGCCGGCATCTCCACATCGTAACTTTGATGTTTAGTTTCCCAAATCATCCTGCATACTGTCCTCAGAATTCTATCCATTGCTTCAGGCGCTCTTTCCAATGAGCTGTAGGCAGGATTAACATAAATGTTTCAACTGATTAAAATACTGCCAATAAAAAGCTGAGCATTTTTTCTTAATACACAGTGTAATTTTTCCTCTGTAGAAGGCAATTTTTATTTCCCTTTTTATTATCACGAGGAACTAGTGATAATGATTTAATTATTACCTCACCATCTCATGGAGCTTTGATGAGAAGAGGGAGATAGTCAATGTATTGTTCCTTTCTGATATTGCTGTGGGGAGAATTCAAAGTCTTGGGCCAGGTTTTTATCTGGGTGCAGGTGTACAAATGGCTTCACTTAGGCTTGGATTTCCTGATCCCATTTGAGTCAGGCGAGTTTAGCAAAGAGAGTGGAAAATATCGTAAGAAGGCCAAAGTGTTTGATGTCGACGTAAAAACAGGAAGCGTATGTCCCCTCCCTCAATCAGTGGTGGATCACATTTCTGACTGTTTAACGTCACAAACCTCATTGTAATATATTAGCATATCATTATCAGGGCCAGATGTCGGAATCATACCCCCACATCAAAAAATGTGTCCACGGTGGCATAATGTCAGAACAATGTGAAATCTGGCTGATCTCAGAAGATGTGTATATGGCCAGCAGTACTCGCAAAAGAGCTCGGAGTAGAAATTAGATTTTCCTCCCTTGCAGCATTTTCCTTGGATCTTTTGGTTGGGTGGGAATGCTTAGCGTGCACAACACACACACACTGTGGTCCTATTCCCTGTTTTAAACAGGGATGAAAAATAGATTTCCTTCAACTCAATGTTCATGTTTGCCAGTATGGGGTTTTGGAAGTCCATTCAAAAACCATCCAGTCTGGGGGCCCATAGAGAATCTGGAAAGCCTGTTCAGGAGTTGGGAACATTCTGAAAGGTAAATGTAAAATAAATGTCACTTTTAGGTGCTGTATTGAAATGTAGATATGTTTTTAATGCAGCCCTTTAAAGGTAAGTTAACCCTGACATTGACGAGCATTACGTAATTGTTCACATACATTATAGTAATCTTCGAATGGCGAAGGCACCAAAATGCAGTGCAAAAAATGTAAAAAGATGTCTTCTGCTGTCATATTTTCGTGCTCTCATTGAAGTGGACTGCTAGTTCTCACTGTTTTGAAAATAAGCTACTTCTGAAGATTAAAAGAGGTGTCTGCACTTGCTCCCCTCCATTGATTGACAGGTACTCTGTTTGGAATTGGACATGAAAACGGAATTGTGAATCTGTTATGTCAATGGAGCTGGAAACTTTTTTAAAGACAGCTGCTCCAATATGAATTCTGGGCTGAGTTTCAAAAGCTTTAACTCAGGTCGTGTCAGAACCATTTAAACTTATATGAGCCTATATTAGCAGAATGTGTCTTTGATGTGATTTCCTGTTTCCTTACGAACCTAATTCACACTCAGGGCACAACAAGTTTTTTTCCTTGTTATTTTTATCCATGATACTGTGCTTGCAGTCCAGGTTTTCTTAGATTGTTAAAGGTTTAATGTTTTCTCAGTAATTTTAAAATAATTCCTATTGTTATTGCACGGCTCTTGAGGAACGTGGATAGTGCAAAATGGGTGAGCGACTATGTAGGATCCATGGGGGTCATAAGAGGGGCCATGCAGTGACATGGATGATACATGGGCTGTAGCGGGAGATGAGTGAGGGGTAAGGGAGATGAGGTGTGTGATTTAGAGGGTCTTCAATCAATATTGGAAACTTAGCTGATGTGCTGGATAACCAAGGTGGGCCCTCAAATTTCTCTGCATCCACACCCCTCACGCATTCCATTGTAGTTTGTGAAATGCACTATGACTCTGACCCTTTTGTGAAAAAACAAAAAGTGGCATGTAAAATCACACAATGGTTTGTGAAAGTGCACAGGTCCAGTTCTCCCACCCTAGATGAAGATTTGGCCGCTTCTTTCACTTAAATTAAACATTTATTCTTCAATTTGAATATGAGATTGTGGGAAAATGTGGGAGTTCATTATTGATGACCTTAAGCACCTTTTACAAGCCGTTTCTAGGGCGCCTTTGCTAATCTACATTCACTAATTTGTTGAATAGTGCTAAACATGTGGGATTAGTTTGGAATTGCATTCTGAACTTAAGCCATTATTACTCATGTTTTTGCTAATATTAACAAAGAATGGTAAATATGGTTCAAAGTTGCTCAAATTGTGTATCAATTGTATTGGTTTGTTTTTTGTCATTTACGTTTTCTTGAATTGAATCAAAATTGTTGGAAAGTGGAGTCCCACATCTTATGGCACAGAAATCAAATTTAGAAACATTAGTCCACCTTTGTCTGCACAAAGTGGTCTTAAATAATAATAATAATAACCTTTTATTGTCACAAAGTGCAGCTTGTGATCAGTGGGGCTTCTGTTGGATGGATAATCCATGTATATCCACAGTATAAGACATTTACTGCGTGGAGAGAAGAAAATCATTGTGAAGGATAACCATGCTTACTCCAGGGATTATAAAACGTATCTATTACTATTCGAACAGTGTTATCATCAATATAATGAGCTTTGATATGAATGATAGTATTTTCTGAGAAATATCAGGAAATAGCATTTAATCTCAATTAATCTTTAATGCGCTGATAGAAATGCTGAAGAGCAGTGTGCCAGTGACCTCATTGCATGGCTGAGCAAAACTGCGGGAGAGGAACTTCCTTTACCGCATTGTTCATGAATGAATGAATGAACTGTCTCAAGTGAATATAGCAAAAGGTCTAACTAGCTATTGTTGCATTTCTCAGTTCATTGGAATTGCCCCTTTTGAAAGCAGATACATTTCTATGTATTTTTTTAAATCTCTGGTGCTGATTTCCAATCAACAAACCACACTAGATGTGTCTCTCTTTTGGATAATGAAACAACAACCTTATTATTTCACCTCCAGCTAGGAGAAAAATCACAATCATAATTTTTCTTTGCATGCATTAAACGGTAGAATTCATGACACCCACACAGTTCTTTTTGCAATTTGGGGTATTATGGTGGAAGGATTGATGCACGATCAATTCCACAAAGAAGAGAGTTGAATACAACTGAGGCTTTATTACTCTAAGATATGTGGCCTCCTACAGCAGCTGGCGAAATGGCTGCTGTATAGGGAGCACACATATTTATACTCCGCCTACTGGGTGGAGCCAGCAGGCAGGGACTACCCCCGTATCTGTAGTACAGGGCCTTACCACACATCTCCTAATATATACAAAAGTGGTGATTACCACATTCACCCCCTGTTAAAATTGAGTCCGGCGAGGGTGGTGGAGAGCTATATACAGAGCAAGTTTAATATACAGAAGTGAAAAAAAATATTTATTTCTGAAGTCCAGTACAAGGTGGTTTGATAGTCCCGAACCAATTATAGGTTTAGCCGGTCCGGGGCCTTGATGTGGCGTTGGGAGCGACGCAGTGGTGGCGGCGATTCCGGTGTTGGTCTGGTCCTCGGTGACTCCAGGAGCATGCTGAAATCATCTTCATCCTCGGGCGTGGGCAGGGGGAGGACGGATGGTCATGGGGGGGTTGCTGCTGGGTGCGCCGGGGGAGGGGGGGGGGTGGAGCCGAGCCGGAGGGGTGTGTGTGTGTGGAACCTGCTGGTGCCAGGTCCCTGAGGGAGACAGTAGCCTGGCGGCCGTCGGGATACGCTACGTAGGCATACTGGGGGTTAGCGTGGAGTAACTGCACCCTTTCAACCAACTGGTCCGCCTTGTGGAGTCGGACGTGCCTACGGAGGAGTACGGGTCCTGGAGCTGCGAGCCAAGTCGGGAGCGACACCCCAGATGTGGACTTCCGTATCTGGATGGATGAAGCTTTCGGTGCTCCCGGAGTCCAGCAGGCAAGAGGTCTCGTGCCCATCGATCTTCACGCTTGTCGAGGCGGTGGCTAGATTGTGCAGGCGAGACTGGTCGATCGTGACCAAGGCGAGTCATGGCTGGTCGTCGCTGGTGTCGAACGATGGGGTGCCCGGGGGGCACAGGTCCTGGAACAATGGTGGTGCCCAGGTGCCATGGGGAAGACAAGATGGCGGCGCCTGATGATCTTGGGGTGGACAAGATGGCGGCGCACACGATCCGCACGTGGCGGGGGTTGAAAAAAACAGCGGCGCCCATGGGCCGCACGTGGTCCGTGAAAGTGAAGCTGGTGGCGGTCACTGGCCGAGCGTGGTCTGAGGGGGAGAAGATGGCGGCGCCCACTGGCCGTGCGTGGTCTGAGGGGGAGAAAATGGCGATGACCACTGGCCGCGCATGTTCCGGGCAGGTGAAGATGGCGGTGCCGATTGTCCGTACGCGAGGGGGGTCGGGCAAGCGGCGACTGAGCGGGCCTGGCACACCGCAGCGAAGTGCCCCTTCTTGCCACAGGCTTTGCAAAGGGTGGTGCGGGCAGGGCAGCGTTGGCGGGGGTGTTTCTGTTGCCCGCAGAAGTAACATCGGGGGCCCCCGGGGTTGGCTGGCTGGCGCGTGGCACAGGCGTATTGACTGGGTGAGGCCCACGGTCGGGCGGCCGTCTGCGGAGTCCACGATGTGTAGGAGGTGTGGGCCCCGCGGCTAGGGGTGTAGGCCTGAATTTTGCGTGAGGCGACCGTCATCGATAGCGCCAGTTTTATTGTTGCTGCGAGGTCGAGCGTGGCCCCCTCTAAAAGACGCTGGTGTATGAGGTCTGACCTTATCCCCGTAACAAAGGCGTCCCGCATGAGGAGGTTCGAATGTTCCATGGCCGTGATGGCCTAACAGTCACAGTCTCTGACCAGAGGAATTGAGGCACGCCAGAAATCTTCTACGGACTCACCAGGGAGTTGACTGCGAGTAGAGAGTATGTGTCTGGCGAAGAGCGTGTTCGTCTGCTGGGCTAAATTCTCTTTCAGTAGCGCCATGGCTTCGGCATAGTTCGGCGCATCCTGGGTAAGAGGAAAGATGTTGGAGCTCAGCCACGAGTAGAGTGTTATGGGCGAGGCCTTTTCAGAACCCCAAAATGTATCATGGAGTTCAACCAACCTCCCCTCTAATGGATTTGTTGCTTTTCCTAGCACACGGCTTTTTCCCTAGGTGTGGGATTACAATTATGGACACAAGAATTTTTAAACACAAAACACTGTTTATTCCATGAACTCAACTTAACATCTTAAATAAACATTGGATCTCTCAACACCCCTTACTTCAAAGATAACTCAGAAAATATTGCGACAATAAATAATTCCTTAAAATGTTCGTTCAAACTTCCAAGAGACTTAACACCTTTAAACAAAATCACATCAGGTTAAAGGCTTTACTTATAAGTTTAAATCACCCAAATGATCCAGAGATGGTCTTTCATGGCAGAGATCCAGCTCACTGCAAAACACAGACACTCCCCAAGCTCTTTTCCTCCAAATTGCAAAACTAAACTGCAAAATGGCTGACCTGACCTCAGCTCCACCTACTCTCTGACATCACTGTTTTCTTAAAAGTACATTGCTTAAACATCCATGTCTTAAAGGTACTCTCACATGACACCTCCCCCCAAGAAAAAAAAATAAACAATCAACTTCAAGATGGCTTCATTTTTCACTTTTGCACCATCCACTAAGAAATGTACACAGTAAATATACCTTTTCGTTTAAAAAAAAACACATGCAAACAGGTATAATAATATAGTCCATTTTTCTTTGTTCTTCTTCCTCCAACCGAAATCCTTCTCGATTGACAGTCTCTTTGAACAAAGTCTCTGCACGATCCATCCATTCCTCTACTCCTCAGCATTTCTCTTTAGAATCAGCTACTTTAGTTCAATCTGACCACAGAGTCCCTTACAATTCTCCAATACAGGAGCATTGGTGATCACAGCTTTCAGGCAGTCAAATGCTTGTTGAAAGTCCACTATCCATTGAATCTTTTTACGTTTCTTCAGCAATTCCATCAGTGGAGTAATCACGCCACAAAACCTTTGCACAGCTGTTCGGTCAAATTCATTCACGTTAAGAGATCGCATTGCCTCCCTTCGTCTTGAGGGTATCGGAAACTCCGCAAGGAAAGTGATTTGGGCTTCTCCAAATTCACTTTCGGCTAGGTTCATCACCAAACCCGCCGCCTGAAGTCGATCAAAGAACTCCATACGATGCTTTAAATGTTCTTTCCATGTCTGGAAGTTGTAAATAAAAGCAGATTGTCCCACTTTCTCAATGCAATCCTTCAAACGTGGGATAGGATAAGAGTCCGTTCTTGTAACTGCATTCACCTTTCGATAGTCCACACACAACCGTTAGGTACCGTCTGGTTTAGGTACCATCACTATGGGTGAGCTCCATTGTCTGCAACCCACTTCAATTATGCCATTCTTCAGCATACTCTCAATCTCTCTGTTCACCTGTGCCAATTTTGAAGGATTAAGTCTATATGGATGTTGTTTGATAGGAACAGCATTTCCCACATCAACATCATGTATAGCCATTTTAGTACTTCCCAATTTATCTCTACAAACTTGCCCATGTGATATCAATAACTCTTTCAAGTCAGTTTGTTTTTCCTCTGGAAGATAACTGAACAATTCATCCCAATTTTTAATAAAATCCTCATTTTCCAATTTAATTTGAGGTATGTCAAATTCACAGTCATCTGGATTTGGTTCGTCACTTTGAGTTAGAATCATTAAAACCTCCTTTTTCTCTCCTTCCCTTTCAAATTACCTTTTAAGCATATTCACATGACACACTTGGTGAGTCTTCCTTCTATCTGGTGTTTTTACCACATAATTCACCTCACATAATTTCCTTTCAATCTGATACGGTCCACAAAACCTACCTTTTAAAGGCTCACCTACCACTGGTAACAACACTAAAACTTTATCCCCACTGGCAAAACTACGAACTTTGGATTTCTTGTCCGCTACCCGTTTCATCACATTTTGTGCAACTTTCAAATGTTGTCTAGCCAATTCACCTGCTCTATTTAATAGTTCCCTAAAATTTGACATGTAATCCAATAGTGTAATTTCCGATTTCTCACCCACCAATTTTTCCTTAATCAATTTAAGTGGTCCTCTTACCACATGACCAAAAATTAGTTCAAAAGGACTAAATTTGGTAGACTCATTAGGTGCATCCCTAATTGCAAACAATACGAATGGGATTCCTTTATCCCAATCCTCTGGATAATCTTGACAATACGCCCTCAACATTGTCTTTAATGTCTGATGCCACCTTTCTAACGCTCCCTGCGATTCTGGATGGTACGCAGTTGATTTAAATTGTTTTATTCCTAAGCTACCCATAACTTCTTTGAATAACTTTGAAATAAAATTCATTCCTGGATCCGATTGAATTTCTGTGGGTAGTCCATATCTAGTAAAGAATTTAAGTAATTCCTCCACAATCCTTTTAGCTGTAATATTACGCACTGGAATGGCCTCTGGAAACCTAGTAGACACAACCATTATAGTCAAAAGATATTGATTCCCACTTTTTGTTTTAGGAAGCGGTCCTACACAATTGATTTAGGACCCTTGTAAAAGGTTCCTCAAATGCTGGAATGGGTATTAAGGGCGCTGGTTTTATCACTGCTTGAGGTTTCCCTATCACTTGACATGTGTGACATGATTGATAAAATTTAACTACATCTTTATGTAGTCCAGGCCAATAAAAATGTTTCTGGATTATAGCTTGAGTTTTCCTTATTCCCAAATGACCTCCCACAGGTACCTCATGTGCAACTCGCAACACCTCCTTTCTATACCCTACTGGCAATACTACTTGATGAACTTCTGCCCACTTTTCATCCGCCTGCATATGTAAAGGTCTCCATTTTCTCATCAAGACATCATTTTTCTGGTAATAACACTCTGGTATACTCTCAGATTCCTCTTCCGTATATGCTTTCTGATATATCCATTTTATTTCTACATCTTTCTGTTGTAATTCCACCACTTTTCCTGAATTAAAAATATCCGCCTCATCCTCCACCTGTTCTTGTTCTTTTTCAACCATCTGATCAAAAATTGTTTCTGATAATTGCACTTCAACTTCATCTTCACTCCTTGATTTCTCCTCTTGTTTTAACCTGTGACTTTGCAACCTTGTTACTACACAATCCAGAAAAATCCCAGGATATTCATTCTTCAACACTTCAGTTGACTGATTTTCCACTGGCTTATCAACCACCGTAGGCATCACTTCAACCTGCAATCCAGCTATATCATTACCCAAGATAAACTATCTTGTCCAGGAATACAGTTTATCTATTACTCCGACTACCACTTCACCACTCTTCACTGGACTTTCCAACCTTACCTTACATAATGGAACGCTACTCCTCTCACCCTGAATTCCACATATCACCACCTTTTCTGGCAACATTCTTCCCAAAATACATAATTCCTCATCTCTTACCATTAAAGATTGACTAGCCCCTGTATCTCTTAAAATTGTGACTTCTTTACCTGCTACTCCTGATACACATGAGTAAACTTTACCCACACAAGTAAATTATTTAAAGACATCTGGCACCTTCTTAACAATTACTTCTTGAACAGGCTGTATAATCGTTTTCACCTCCTTCGCTTCCCTTGGGCTTTCCTTTACCACTCTAACAAACCCCACTGTCTTATCCTGTTTTACCACATCAGCCTTCCCAGTGCTTTTCTTCAACCACCAACACTGTGACTTTACATGGCCTAGTTTATTACAGTGAAAACATCTGAAACTTTTCATTTCTTTTCCACCCTCCTGGATTTATTTTTTTATTTGAGGTACACTCTCTTTATTGTCTCCCATCAGATCTCCTTTACCTTTACCAATTGAGTATTTCTCATGTCCCCAGTTTCTATCCCTCACCGGCTGAAACTGATGTTGGATACCAATCTTTGATTTATGAACTAATTCATAATCATCTGCCATTTCCGTTGCTAATTTCGCAGTTTTAACCCTCTGTTCTTCCAGATGAGTTCTCACTACATCAGGGGCGCGATTCTCCGACCCCCCACCGGGTCGGAGAATCGCCGGGGGCTGGCGTGAATCCCGGCCCCCCGCCGTGTCCCGAATTCTCCGCCACCGAGATTCGACGGGGGTGGGAATCGCACCGCGCCGGTCGGCGGAAATCGCGCCCGTCGGCGGGCCCACCCCTGGCGATTCCCCGGTCCGCAATGGGTCAAAGTCCCACCGCTGTCAACCCACGCCAGCCGGCGTGGATTGAACCACCTTTTGAACGGCGGGACAAGGAGGCGCGGGCGGGCTCCGGGGTCCTGGAGGTGCCTTCACAGTTGTCTGGCCCGCGATCAGGGCCCACCGATCCGCGGGCGGCCTGTGCCATGGGGGCACTCTTTTCCTTCCGCCTTCGCCATGGTCTTCACTATGGTGGAGGCGGAAGAGACCCCCTCCACTGCGCATGCGCAGGGATGCCGTGAGCGGCCGCTGACGCTCCCACGCATGCGTCGCACGGCAAAGTAATTTCCGCGTCAGCTGCTGGGGCGCCAAAGGCCTTTCCCGCCAGCCGGCGGGGCGGAAATCACTCCAGCGCGGGCCTAGCCCCTCAAGGTGAGGGCTCGGCCCCTCAAGATGTGGTGAATTCCGCACCTTTGGGGCGGCGCGACGCCGGACTGATTTGCGCCGTTTTTGGCGCCGGTCGGCGGACATCGCGCCGATTGCGGAGAATCCCGCCCCAGGAATTGAATTTTTAAACTCCTCCAAAAGTATAATTTCTCTGAGAGCTTCATACGTTTGGTCTATTTTCAATGCCCTTATCCACCTATCAAAATTACTCTGAGCCTTTCAACCTCCATGTATGTTTGACCAAATTCTTTCCTTAAATTTCTAAATCTTTGTCTGTAAGCTTCGGGCACGAGCTCATATGCACTTAAGATGGATTTCTTCACCTCCTCATACGTTCCAAATACCTCCTCCGGTAGTGATGCAAACACTTCACTAGCTCTACCTACCAGCTTTGTTTGAATCAGTAACACCCTCATGTCCTGTGGCCATTTCATTTATTTAGCTACCTTCTCAAATGAAATAAAAAAGGCTTCCACTTCCTTCTCGTCAAACCTTGGCAATGCTTGGACATATTTAAATAGATTCCCACCAAGCCGTCGACTGTAATGCTCTTTCTCACTATCCTCATCACTATCATCCAACTGTATGTTTCCCTTTACGTCTGTCAATTTTAACTGATTATCATGTTTTATGGCCATTTTCTGAAGTTCAAACTCCCTCTCTTTATCTTTTTCCCTGATCTGTACCTTCCTTTCTTTTTCATTTTCTTCTGCTCGGGCTATTCTTTCTTTTCCCCTTTCTTCTCTCTCCGTTTCGTTTTCCTCTCTCTCTCTTTCTCTTTCTTTTTCCTCTCTCTCTTTCTCTTTCTTTTTCCTCTCTCTCTCTTTCACTTTCTTTTTCCTCTCTCTCTCTTTTTATTTTTCCTCTCTCTCACTCTCGTATGCCAGCTGCTTTAATTCTTTCACATGTTCCATTTGTTTAATTTGCAACTGAATTTTTGCCATTTCCAATGAGTCAAACTCTATCTCAGGCAACTTTAAATGCTAAACCACCGCCATAATTACCTCATCTTTTCGCATTTTGTCAGGTAATGTTAACTGCAATGTTCTTGCCAAATCTAACAGGCTGCTTTTTGTTTCTGTCTGTAAAGTACTATGTGTGACATTCTCCACTCCCAATAACTTCTGAGCCTCTGAAAGAGCCATTGTTCACAACACTCTCTCCACTTAAACTAAAATACCACACTGGAAAAGGAACAATCCTTCACTGTCTTTAAGTTCACAAAAGCCAATCCAATCGATAGACTTTTATCCCGGACGAGCCCCCAATTGTTATGGGTGAGGCCTTTTCAGAACCCCAAAATGTAACGTGCAGTTCAACCAACCTCTCCCTTTAATGGATTTGTTGCTTTTCCTAGCACACGGCTTTTTCCCTAAGTGTGGGATTACAATTATGGACACATGGGTTTTTAAACACAAAATACTGTTTATTCCATGAACTCAACTTACATCTTAAATTGGATCTCTTAACATCCCTTACTTCAAAGATAACTCAGAAAATACTGCAACAGTAAATAATTCCTTAAAATGTTCCTTCAAACTTCCAAGAGACTTAACACCTTCAAACAAAATCACATCAGGTTAAAGGCTTCACTATTATGAGTTTAAATCACCCAAATGATCCAGAGATGGTCTTTCATGGTAGAGATCCAGCTCACTGCAAAACACAGACACTCCCCAAGCTCTTTTCCTCCAAACTGCAAAACTAAACTGCAAAATGGCTGACCCCACCTCAGCTCCACCCACTCCCTGACATCACTGTTTTCTTAAAGGTACATTGCTTAAACATCCATGTCTTAAAGGTACTCTCACATGACAAGAGTATCTGGATCTTCTGAGCTTCCAGGATTGGGTCTGGTGCAGACCTGATGCAAGCTTCGAAACTAGCTAGCCAGTGTTGAAAGTTCTTTTTGGTGTCGCTTGATTGCGGATCCAGCTGCAGGTGATCCGGCTTGATGCGGAGTTCCATCTTCGGAAAATCTTAGAGTAATAAATTGATGCACGATCAATTGCACAAAGATGAGAGTTGAATACAACTGAGGCTTTATTACTCTAAGATGTGTGGCCTCCTACAGCAGCTGGCGAAATGGCTGCTGTATAGGGAGCACACATATTTATACTCCACCTACTGGGCAGAGCCAGCAGGCAGGGATTACCCCCATACCTGTAGTACAGGGCCTTACCACACATCTCCGAATATATACAACAGTGGTAATTAACATAAGGATTCCCGAGCTGATTATCAGTCTGTCAAACTGTATTGTTAGCTGATACCAACCATAGTGCTGGTGAGGACAGTGTAGTTCAGGATCTTTCAGTTAGGGTTTGGGGAAATCAACCAAGGCTCCTATCCCTGATTGCTGGCCATTGGCATTGCTGGAAGTTCAAATGTATGGACGCCAGGTGAGGACGGAATTTCATTCAGCTGTGGTAACTCCTCTACAGTTGAATGATCTGTTGACAGTTAGTGTCAAAGTACCTGCAAAGTACCTTTAGGGTGAGATCCCAGCAGGCAGCTATAGCCTGGGAAGGCATCAGTACCATCGGGAGCAACGGGAACAGAGAAAAATCCACACGGAAAAAAATAGAATTTATACCATTTAAGTGCACACTGTTAAGTGATTTTTCACATTAACTGATTTCTATTTCCTCCTGCGTATCTTTCTCTTTGTCAATGAAGTATCCTGGCCTGTGACAACATGCATATAAACTGTTACCAGACCTCGCACAACCTGCTGTTTGACCTCCCCACAGCAGGTGGGGAAAGACCTGTCTTCCAAATTTTATTTCCTACATTTGATTCTTCTGAAGTGTCAGAGACTGACAGGCGACACGGTGGTGCAGTGGTTAGCACTGCTGCCCCGGGTCACTGTCCGTGTGGAGTTTGCACATTCTCCCCATGTCTGTGTGGGTCTCAACCCCACAACCCAAAAAGATGTGCAGGGTAGGTGGATTGGCCATACTAAATTGTCCCTTAATTGGAGAAAAAAAGAATTAGATACTCTAAATTTTTTTTTTAAAAAAGTTCAGAGACTCACTTTGTCGGTGCTACAAGAATAGAAACCAGTGTTATTATCCTTTCACAAGTTAGTCCTGGGTATTCACTTTAACATGCCAAGCCCATTAGCACATCAGCTTGATAAGTAGTTTGGTTAGGGATTGGTACTTTTTTTGCAACTGGGTGAAGCACAACTGCCAAGTGCACTGGTAAGATCTCCCCTAGAGCTGTTGTTTGCAGTTATGGTCTCCTTACTTACTTAAGGAGGGAAATACGTGTATTGGAAGCTGTTCAGAGAGGATTCACTGGACTGATTCCTGAGATGAAGGAGTTTTCTCATGAGGAAAGGTTGAGCAGGTTAGGCCTGTACTCATTGGTGTTCAGAAGAATGGGAGGTGATCTTACCGAAACAAATTCTGAGGCGACTTGGTAGGGTAAATGCTGAGAGGATGTTTCCCATCATGGGGGAATCTACAACGAGAGGGCAGATTTTTGATTCGTAAGGGGCGGGATGTAAAGTGGAGTTAAGGCCACAATCAGATCAGCTATGATCTTAATAAATGGTAGAGCAGGCTTGAAGGGTTGAATTAATACCCAGTGTGAATTGTCTTCACTTTTGATTTGAATTTTTCACCACCTGCATTAGAAGAGAGGGATAGCTCAATAATATACCAAGAAAAAGCAAGAGAGCCCCTGTACACATGTGCCTGGCATGTCCACTACCCACAGTGCTTAACCTAGTTGGCCCTCAAGCATGTCAAACTACTGACAAGGGACTCAACTGTATCTGTGTGTGATCCAGTGAGTGACACAGTTTTCAAAATCACTGCATCAAGAATCCTGCCAGAATTCCTTCAGAGAAGTTGGCCTGGGAATCCATGTCGTCAACTGTACAGCTGGCCAATTATAATATAAAATTAAAATATGTTGGCTTAATGCACTGGTCAAATGTTCCCATTTACTTGATGCACTGTGAGGCACGATCAATTGAACAAAGAATAGAGTTGGATACAACTGAGGCTTTATTGCTCGAAGATATGTGGCCTCCCACAGCAGCTGGCGAAATGGCTGCTGAATGGAGGACACGTATATTTATACTCCGCCTAATGGGCGGAGCCAGCAGGCAGGGACTACCGGCGAAGCTGTCGTACAGATCCTACCTTACATCACCTAATACAGGTGCAACAGTGGTTTACCACATTCATCCCCTGTTAAAATTGAGTCCGACGGGGGTGGTGGAGAACTATATACAGCAGTGAATTTATATGTACAGTATTTGATCAGAGAAAAAATGTCTTTTGAAGTCCGGTGCCAGTTAGAGATTTAACTGGTCTGGTGCCTTGATGTTCCGCTGGGAGCGACAAACAAACAAAGAACAAAGAAATGTACAGCACAGGAACAGGCCCTTCGGCCCTCCAAGCCCGTGCCGACCATACTGCCCGACTAAACTACAATCTTCTACACTTCCTGGGTCCGTATCCTTCTATTCCCATCCTATTCATATATTTGTCAAGATGCCCCTTAAATGTCCCTATCGTCCCTGCCTCCACTACCTCCTCCGGTAGTGAGTTCCAGGCACCCACTACCCTCTGCGTAAAAAACTTGCCTCGTACATCTACTCTAAACTTTGCCCCTCTCACCTTAAACCTATGCCCCCTAGTAATTGACCCCTCTACCCTGGGGAAAAGCCTCTGACTATCCACTCTGTCTATGCCCCTCATAATTTTGTATACCTCTATCAGGTCGCCCCTCAACCTCCTTCGTTCCAGTGAGAACAAACCGAGTTTATTCAATCGCTCCTCATAGCTTATGCCCTCCATACCAGGCAACATTCTGGTAAATCTCTTCTGCACCCTCTCTAAAGCCTCCACATCCTTCTGGTAGTGTGGCGACCAGAATTGAACACTATACTCCAAGTGTGGCCTAACTAAGGTTCTATACAGCTGCAACATGACTTGCCAATTCTTATACTCAATGCCCCGGCCAATGAAGGCAAGCATGCCGTATGCCTTCTTGACTACCTTCTCCACCTGTGTAGCCCCTTTCAGTGATCTGTGGACCTGTACTCCTAGATCTCTTTGACTTTCAATACTCTTGAGGGTTCTACCATTCACTGTATATTCCCTACCTGCATTAGCCCTTCCAAAATGCATTACCTCACATTTGTCCAGGTTAAACTCCATCTGCCATCTCTCCGCCCAAGTCTCCAGACAATCTAAATCCTGCTGTATCCTCAGACAGTCCTCATCGCTATCCGCAATTCCACCAACCTTTGTGTCGTCTGCAAACTTACTAATCAGACCAGTTACATTTTCCTCCAAATCATTTATATATACTACAAAGAGCAAAGGTCCCAGCACTGATCCCTGTGGAACACCACTGGTCACAGCCCTCCAATTAGAAAAGCATCCCTCCATTGCTACCCTCTGCCTTCTATGGCCTAGCCAGTTCTGTATCCACCTTGCCAGTTCACCCCTGATCCCGTGTGACTTCACCTTTTGTACTAGTCTACCATGAGGGACCTTGTCAAAGGCCTTACTGAAGTCCATATAGACAACATCTACTGCCCTACCTGCATCAATCGACGTAGAGGTGGCAGCGATGTTGATGCTGGCCTGATGT
The DNA here is from genome assembly GCF_047496885.1 of Scyliorhinus torazame. Classification (NCBI taxonomy): domain Eukaryota; kingdom Metazoa; phylum Chordata; class Chondrichthyes; order Carcharhiniformes; family Scyliorhinidae; genus Scyliorhinus; species Scyliorhinus torazame. Next base: position 68,402,458 of record NC_092714.1, on the reverse strand, counting down.
TCAGTGACTCCGGGAGCATGCTGAAATCCTCTTCATCCTCGGGCGTGGGCAGGGGAAGGACGGATGGTCCTGGTGGGGTTAATGCTGGGAGCGCCTGGGGAGGGGAGGGTGGCGCCGGGCCGGAGGGGTGTGGGTGTGTGGAACCTGCTGGTGCCAGGTCCCTGAGGGAGACAGTATCTTGGCGGCCGTCGGGGTACGCCACGTAGGCATACTGGGGGTTGGCATGGAGCAATTGCACCCTTTCCACCAACGGGTCCGCCTTGTGGAGGCGGACGTGCCTACAGAGCAGGACGGGTCCTGGAGCTGCGAGCCAAGTCGGGAGCAACACCCCGGATGTGGACTTCCTGGGGAAGGCAAAAAAACGTTCATGAGGTGTGTTGTCGGTAGCGGTGCACAGCAGTAACCGAATGGAGTGGAGTGCATCAGGGAGGACCTCCTGCCAGCGAGAGGCTGGGAGGTTCCTGGACCATAGGGCCAGCTGGACGGACCTCCATACCGTCCCATTCTCCCTCTCTAACTGCCCATTTGCCCGGGGGTTACAGCTGGTCGTCCTGCTGGAGGCATACCCCTGCTGAGCAGGAACTGACGCAGCTCATCGCTCATGAAGGAGGATCCCCTGTCACTGTGGATATAGGCAGGGAAACCGAACAGAGCGAAGATAGTGTTTAGGGCTTTGATGACGGTGGCAGACGTCATGTCGGGGCCATGGGATAGCGAAGGGGAACCTGGAGTACTCATCGACCACACTGAGAATATACGTGTTTCGGTCGGTGGAGAAAAGGGGCCCTTTGAAATCCACGCTGAGGCGTTCAAAGGGGCGGGAGGCCTTCACCAGGTGCGCACGGTCCGGCCGGTAGAAGTGCGGCTTGCGCTCCGCACAGACCTGGCAGTCCCTGGTGATTGTCCGTACTTCCTCAACGGAGTAGGGCAGGTTGCGGGCCTTTATGAAATGGTACAACCGTGTGACTCCCGGGTGACAAAGGCTGTCGTGCAGGGTCCGGAGTTGGTCTACTTGTGCGCTGGCACATGTATCTTGGGATAGGGCATCTGCGGGCTCGTTGAGTTTGCTGGGGCGATACAAAATCTCGTAATTATAGGTGGAGAGCTCGATCCTTCACTGCAAGATTTTATCGTTTTTGATCTTGCCCCGCTGTGTGTTATTCAACATGAAGGCTACCGTGGTTGGTCAGTGAGGAGAGTAAATCTCCTGCCGGCCAGGTAATGCTTCCAATGCCGCATAGCTTCAATGATAGCTTGGGCCTCTTATTCGACGGATGAGTGCTGAATTTCTGAGGCATGAAGGGTGCGGGAAAAGAATGCCACGGGTCTGCCTGCCTGATTGAGGGTGGCGGCTAGGGCAACGTCCGATGCGTCGCTCTCTACTTAAAAGGGCAGTGTCTCGTCTACTGCGTGCATCCCGGCCTTGGCGATATCGGCTCTGATACGGGCGAAGGCCTGCTGTGCCTCGGCCGTCAGGGGAAAATGGGTGGACTGAATGAGTGGGCAGGCCTTGACGAATGTGATATAAAATAGTTACTTTAGAGATATTAGTTATTGTAATGTAAATATAGGCCGGTCTGACTATGTTAGTTCACAGACAATGGATTTCAGAACGCATGGCAAAGCAAGGGGGAGGGGTGTCCAGCTAAGGAGGAGAAAAGGATGCTGGGTAATAGGAGGCCAGAGGAAGGGATGAGAAGTGAGCCAATCAGGATGTATGGCCAGGTCAGGAGGGGTATAGGATGACCTATGGGAATCGTGTATGTGAAACTTGATGCCATTTGAATGTATTTGCAGAAATCCCTTTGTCTCCTTCTTCATTCGTTTTCCAGGGGTATAGGAGACTGGTTCTGTGTCTTGTGTCTGTGAGAAACGAATCAGACTTGCAGGTCAAATAAAATAACTAATGCTATACCTGCAAATCCATCTCGACTTTTATTGAGGCCAGACTGACGGGTAAAGAAATTTATATTTGTCAGCCTTGTCCACATAGTTTGGGACCCACTGGGCGTAGTACGAGAAGAACCCCAGGCAGCATTTGAGGGCCTTGGGGCAGTGGGGGAGGGGAAGCTCCATGAGGGAGCGCATGCGGTCGGGATCGGGCCCAAGAACTCCGGTCTGGACCACATAGCTGAGAATGGCTAAGCGGATCATGCTAAACACGCACTTCTCCTTGTTGTAGGTGAGGTTGAGGAGAGTGGCGGTGTGGAGAAATTTGGCAAGGTTGGCATCGTGGTCCTGCTGGTCATGGGCGCAGATGCTGACATTGTCTAGGTACGGAAAGGTGGCCCGCAAAATGTACCGGTCGACCATTCGGTGCATCGCCCTTTGGAAGACCGAGACCCCGTTAGTGACGCCGAAGGGAACCCTGAGACCCTGAGGAAGTGATAGAGACGACCGTCCGCCTCATAAGCGGTGTATGGACGGTCTGATTTACGAATGGGGAGCTGGCGGATTTGAGGTCTACCGTTGAGAAGACCCGGTACTGTGCAATCTGATTGACCATATCAGATATGCGTAGGAGGGGGTACGCGTCGAGCTGCTTGTACCGATTGATGGTCTGGCTGTAGTCCATGACCATTCTGTGTTTCTCCCCAGTTTTAATGACTACCACTTGGTCTCTCCAGGGGCTGTTGCTGGCCTCAATAATGCCCTCCCGAAGCAGCCGCTGGACCTCGGACCCGATGAAGGTCCTGTCCTGGGTGCTCCTGGTGGCGACGGGTTTGCAATCCGGGGTTAGATTGGCGAAGAGGGAAGGCGGATCGACCTTTAGGGTCGCGAGGCCGCACACAATGAGGGATGGTAGAGGCCCGCCGAATTTGAGGGTTAGGCTCTGGAGATTACACTGGAAGTCCAGGCCGAGTAGCAGGGCAGCGCAGAGGTTAGGGAGGACGTAGAGGCGGAAGCCGCTGAATTCTACGCCCTGGACCGTAAGTGTGACCGTGCAGAACCCCCGAATCGCGACGGAATGGGATCCGGAGGCCAGGGAAATTCTTTGGTTGGCGGTGTGTACCGGAAGGGAGCAACGCCTTACCATATCCGGGTGTATGAAGCTTTCGGTGCTCCCGGAGTCCAGCAGGCAAGAGGTAACGTGGCCGTTGATTTTCACACTGGTCGATGCGGTGGCCAGGTTGTGCGGTCGAGGCGAGTCGTGGTCGGTCGTCGCTGACGCCGGATGAAGGGGAGCCTGGGGACCCAGGTCCTGGAATGCTGTCGGTGTCCATGTCCCGTGGGGGAGACAAGATGGTGGCGCCTAAAGATCCTGCGGGGAACAAAATGGCGGAGCCCATGGGCCGCACGTGGACTGAGGGGGAAAAGATGGCGGCGCCCACTGGCCGCGCATGGCCCTGGGAGGTGAAGATGGCGGCGCCCACTGGCCGCGCATGGCCCTGGGAGGTGAAGATGGCGGCGCCCACTGGCCGCGTGTGGCCCCGGGGGGGGGTGAAGATGGTGGCGCCCACTGGCCGCGCGTGGTCCGGGGAGGTGAAGATGGCGGCGCCCACTGGCCGCGCGTGGTCCGGGAAGATGAAGATGACGGCGCCCATTGTGTGTAGGCTAGGGGGGGTGGGGGCGATAGCAGCGACTGCGCGGGCCTGGCACACCGTGGCGAAGTGCCCCTTTTTGCTGCAAGCCTTGCAAAGGGCAGCGCGTGTCGGGCAGCGTTGGTGAGGGTGTTTCTGCTGGCCGCAGAAGTAACATCGGAGACCCCCGGGGTGCGCGGGCTGGCATGTGGCGCAGGCGTACTGGCTGGGTAAGGCCCCCGCTGGGGCGGCCGTCTGTAGGGTCCACGAGGGGTAGGAGGGGTGGGCCGTGCGGCTGGTGGGGTAGGTCTGAATGTTACGTGAGGCAACCGTCATGGAGAGCGCGAGCTTCTTTGTTTCAGCTAGGTCGAGCGTGGCCCCTTCTAACAGTCTTTGGCGTATGAGGTCCGACCCAATCCCCGTTACGAACGCGTCCCGCATAAGAAGGTTGGAATGTTCGGTGGCCGTATCGGCCTGACAGTCCCAGTCCCAAACGAGTGGGATTAGAGCCCGCCAGAAGTCTTCTATGGACTCACCAGGGAGTTGAGAGCGAGTGGCGAGTACGTGCCTGGCGAACAGCGTGTTCGTTTCTGTGCGTAGTTTTCTTTGAGAAGCGCCATGGCGTCGGCGGAGTTCGGGGCGTCCTGGATCAGCGGAAACACATTGGAGCTCAACCTTGAGTACAGGATCTGTATCTTCTGAGCCTCCGGAACAGGGTTGGTCGCTGAGTTGGTATACGCCTCGAAGCAAGCTAGCCAGTGATTAAAGTCCTTTTTGGCATCGCTTGATTGCGGATTCAGTTGCAGGCGATCTGGTTTGATTCGGAGGTCCATTTTTTAGAAAATCTTAGAGCAATAAATTGATGCACGATGAATTGAACAAAGACTAGAGTTGGATACAACTGAGGCTTTATTGCTCTAAGATGTGTGGCCTCCCACAGCAGCTGGTGAAATGGCTGTTGAATGGAGGACACGCATATTTATACTCCACCTACTGGGCGGAGCCAGCAGGCAGGGACTACCGGCGAACTTGTAGTACAGGCCCTACCTTACATCACCTAATACAGGTGCAACAGTGGTTTACCACACACTGATTCCAAGTTATTGGGAGAAAGGTGAGAAAGAGAAATAGCTTGTTTCCGGATTTTAGTAAGTCGGCATTTCAGTAGTAAGGTGCAGAGGCAGATTTACAATGAAACACTCCGGGCCTAGGCACAGGGCCCCGACCAATGGGGGGGGGGGGGGGCCTCCATGCCGGACTGGTGCACTGGGCTTCCAATCGGAGGCTGATTACTCTGCATTTGCTGGTAGGCTCAACAAATACAAATGAGCTGATTAGCAGTAAATGCAGAGCAAATTCAGACACTGATTGGTGAGTGTAAAACACGCATGCGGAAGACCACGGCGAGAGGTAAGGAAGAAGCCACTGAGGATTGTGAATCAAGTCATGATGAGATGTGCGAGTGAGCAGGTTTATGCTGGGTAAAGGCATGAGTGGACCCAGCCCAGCAACAGATGCGTGAGGCGTGACTGCCAAATCAAGCCACAAGGTCAGCCGCCAAGCAGGCTAGGCGAGAAGGTTTGTGCCGGGTGCCGGCATTAGCAGATCCAGGCCACCAATGGGCATGTGAGGTGAGATGTCCCAAATCAAGCGATGAAGAGCCAATGTGCAGAAGAGTGGACCCAAGTCAGCAATAGACAAGCGGTGATCCCCTGTGGTGAGGGAGAGATGCGGCAGCCATGACAAACGAGGCCGACTACCTTGAAGATTCCACGCGAACAAGGTGAGTGAGATTGTGAGAATGGGAGAGTGTGAGGGGTGGGGGAGGCTGTGAGGGGATGGGAGGTGGGGGGGAAGAGTGTGAGGACGCAGGGGAGGAGTGTGTGTGAGGGGGTTGTGTTGAAAACTTACAGGGAGGGTGTGTGAGGGCTGGATTGCATTATGGAGGGAGGGAGGGTTTGTGCTGCGGATCCACGAGGAGTGAGAGTTTGTGAGGGGATTGGGAAGGAGGGGAGTAGATTAAGCACAAGATCTACCACCAACTTGGCGCCTGAAAAGCACCATGGAGTGGCCGGCATAAGCCGGGAGATCCTTCTTCCGGGATCTAGCCGGCTCGCCGTGCCTCGCAAGATGTGAATCCTGCTCATTGTGGGCAGGATCGCTTTCTGGCAAATCTGCATATTGGAGTGAGACAGCTAGTCTCACTCAAATGTGCATTCCTGGGATCTAACCAAGGCATGGATCTAACTAACCCCCTTGCCTTGGGCGAGCTCCATTCAGTGCTGGTCTCCACAAATGGGGATCAGGCAGAATGGTGCTCGTGGGGGTCTCCCAGGCGAACGTAGGCCTCCAGGTGCTTGCACTCTGGGCAGGGTGGCATATTGGCACTTCCAGGGTGCCAGTGCAGCAGGCTGGCCGTGTCAGGGTGCCAAGCTGACATTTTGTGTGCGATGGGGATTGGGCCAGGGAGTGCCTTGTGAGGTTGCAGGGGGTGCTGAGGACCCCGTTATAGGTGAGTTGGAGCTTGTGGGGGCGGGGTGGTCGGGGTCACATCGGGGGTTGAGAAATGGGGTGCCATTTTAAAATAGCATCCCGATCTCTCCCTGCAATGAGGAGCTCCGGCGAGCGACGCTCCTCAGTGCAGAAAGTCGGGCTAAGTGCGGCCTTGGCCTCATGTTCCATGCTGAGCTCCCCAATTTACCCGAATGGCCGTTCATTGGGTGGTGTTTCTCAACGCTCCGAGTGCTCCGAGGGCCAGCAAATACCGACTAATCATGCGCTATAGGATTCTGCGCCATTCGGTGGATCGTGCCCCAAGTGTTTGAAATCCATGATCAAATCACAGCTTCATAGTTACAGATTAATCCAATTTTCACAGAACATGAACCTGATAAAAACGTGGTATTGACTGCAAAACAAATGCCTGCTCTTTCAGACACTTTATTAGCTGCCTAATATCAAGATCAGTTCCTTTAGCAATATAAAGCGACACTATCAATCTGGCAGTCAAAAACACAGAATATTGAAGGTGAGGCAAGAAGACGAAGCTTGGCAAAAAGACAGTTTGTCATTTTTTTAAAGTTTGAAGTATTGACCGGTGCACAAACTGTGCATTCATCCTCATCCAAAACTGTGAGTGAATTATCTGATCACTTAGGCTTGCCGATTTCTGGAGATACCACATCGCCTGAAAAAGTTAATCAAGAAATGGATTCTGACAACGGAAATACAAGATATTGCTGATTCTTTTGTTAAAGTGAGGGAAGAAACCTACCCTGATGACATTGCCTTATGGCCAATATCTGGTCCATTTTATATTTTGTAGTAGAAAAAATGGGTAATATGGAAGATTTGAGAAAAGAGTTGAGGTTGGAAGCTGAAAATAGGTCAGAAGTCTTCAGAAGTCCCATTTTCCTTCTTTTTTAAAATAAATTTAGTGTTCACAATTCACTTTTTTCCCAATTAAGGGGCAATTTAGCATGTTCAATCCAACTACCTCGCACATCTTTTGGTTTGTGGGGGTGAAATCCACGCAAACACGGGGAGAATGTGCAAACTCCACACAGACAGTGACCCAGAGCCAGGATCGAACCTGGGACCTCAGCGCCGCGAGGCAGCAGGGCTAACACACTGCGCCAACGTGCTGCGCCAGATGTCCCATTTTCGGAGGGTGAAGAGAAACAGGATGACGGAAATTAGAAATTGGTTGATTTATTTGGAAACCTCTAAGGCAGTTACCGTTACGTTTGAAAATTAGTCCCTGACCCCAGCAAAGGGAAATGGGTACTCTGACTCGAGAAATATTGGAAGAGATATTGCTGATCATGAAACTTACAAAGTTCATATTAAAGCTATGTGTGCATTCACTCAAAGATGTAAATTATCTTGAAGAATTGATTCTGCATTATCAGTTCAGTTTGAAAAGGAGTGTCCTTACTGGGAGAAAGTGCTGAGATATGTTGTTGTCACAGCTAAACTGCTGTCTTCTTTGGGACTACGTTTAAGAGGACATGATGAGTCATCAGTGTCAAGTCAAAGAGGTAATTTTTTAATCTGCCTTGAATATTTCAGTGAATTTGATGAGCTTCACAAAGAGCATTCTAAAAGTTATCAATATTGTGGCTCAGGGAAGACCGACTTTTCAATGCACCAAGCTTATGATGACTTCAGAGCAGAGCAGCTCAGAAACCAATTCACTAATGAAGTCAAAGATGCCAAGTGCTTTTCCATAATAGTTGATTGAACATCAGATGTGAGTCATGTGGACCAATTAATGTTAATTTTATGAAATGTGACCAGCGATGATGAAGTTGTAGAGCAAATTATTTGTTTCATCCAGCTACAATCCCACACTTCTGAGTGTCTGGAGACAACTGTTTTGGAAATTAAGTTTGGATATCAAAAATTGTCCCACTTCAAATATGGCAGGAAAATATTCAGCAAGACTGTACAATGCAAGCCCCTGTGCATTATTTATCCCATGTTCCGGTCACTCCTTGAATTTAGTCTGCAGTGCTGCAGCTGAATCCTCTGAGAGGGCTGCACTTTTTTTTGACTTTGTTCAAAATGTGCATGCTGTTTTTTGGTTTCCATGCATCAATGGAATATGTTGCAATCACACTTGGAGCAGGCAAATGGAAGATATTTTACAGTCAAAAGAATTTGTGACGCCAGGTGGTCCACTCGTGCAGATGTTGTTTTGGCTTTGACAATGAACTTTTCTGATATAGAGGAAACCTTATTTGACATAGCTGTGTCAAATTCAGAAAAAACACGTGTGAAAGCTGAAGCAAATTCCTTAGTAAAACAATTTGAAAAGTATGATAATGTTGTTTTTACTCTCTTGTGGATCTATTTACATCAAAGAATTAATGCTGTCAGCAAATTGCACCAAAATGTGATACAACATTATTGAATGCTGCACAATTGTTAGCCTCAGTTAAACATTTGTTCATAGAAGTTTAAAATGACTAAAGCTCAGTAGAACCAGAGGTACTAACATTAACAAAAAATATATGTCCCTCTTGTTGTGAGAAGCATACAAGACACAGTAATTTATTTTTTGATGAAATTGGAGACAACAAAATCACTATAAAAGGGAAAGAGAAGATCATTATTGAGATCACCAATTTTATTTGTGACACAATAATGGTGCAATTGCAGAGTACAAGTGAATCTCTGAAGAAAGCTGTTTGATTTATTTTCATTTTTACTTGACAGAAGTGTGAATGAAATGCTAAAAGCCACTTCCCTAATAAATTAACTAAATTCTACTGGGAGGACATAGACACAAATCTTTTTGAAGATGAAGTGAAACAATTCATTCATTTTATAGATAATGATGAGCTCTGTGCTTCAAAATCATCAGCTGATTTGTACAGACCTTTCCAAATGTGGAAACAATTCTGAAAATATTTTTAACAATACCTGTTACAAATGTTTCCACTGAATGTTCTTTTTCTGTATTGGAAAGAGTTAAAAAATATTTGTGAGGTATGATGAGTCAGGAACATTTGACACATTCAGCTACATTGATGATTAAAATTGCATCTTTACTAGATTTTACCTACAGCAAAGTAATTGATGATTGTGTCAAGAAAAAGTGTAAAATAAAAGCTACCTAAATTGCCATGGCAACAAGGGATGAAGGAAAAATAATCTTAAAAAGCTGTCCCTCTTCCATATTCTCTTGTTTTAATTCTGTTTGTCAAAATGGACAATTGCTGGTCAGATATAATGGCAGCTAGTCACAGGCTGGTAGTTCTAACCATTATCGCTCTCCAGACTGGCCTTCAGAAAGTCTCTGGGACAAAGAATGGAATCCTGCAGACAAAGCAGCTGATAGTGGACATGAACTCACTGGACACCTTTCTCACATGAATTTACGGAAATAACTTCTTCGATTTTGTGAGAAGAAGTAAGGAAGTTAACTTTTATTTTTGAAACTGAGTGAGACTCTGTGAAACATACTGAATAATAATAATCTTTATTGTCACAAGTAGGCTCACATTAACACTGCAATGAAGTTACTGTGAAAATCCCCTATTCGCCACACGACGGCGCCTGTTCGGGTATACAGAGGGAGAATTCAGAATGTCCAATTTACCTAACAGCATGTCTTTCAGGACTTGTGGGAGGAAACTGGAGCACCCGGATAAAACCCACGCGAACACAGGGAGAGCATGCAGACTCCGCGCAGACAATGACCCAAGCCGGGAATCGAACCTGGGACCTGGAGTTGTGAAGCAACAGTGCTACCCTGCTGCCCAGGGAATGGCAGCGAATGCATCTTGTTGTTTGGAGTATTTTCTCCTGGACTGGCTCATTCTGGCCTGCACTGGCCTGTGCTTCAGTGCTGTCATTGGCTGATTTTTCCATCTTGTTGCTCATCAGCAAGTTTCATATTTGCTCACCTCAAAACTCACCCATCGTAATAGTGACAAGAGGTAAGCTTGGATTTCAATTCAGTAATTATTCATACAGCATGTTTTTACAAGTTAAAAAGCAGTGATCCCAGCCCCAGGTCACTGTCCGTGTGGAGTTTGCACATTCCCCCTGCGTCTGTATGGGTCTCACCCCAACAACCCAAAGATGTGCAGGCTAGGTGGATTGGCCACACTAAATTGCCCCTTAATAGGGGGAAGAAAATGAATTGGGAACTTAAAAATATATATTTTTTTAAATGCAGTGATCAAGTTATGTATTTTTGTGGCATTCACCTTTGTGTTTTTGGGGCGAGGGTGGGTGCGGTCGGGGGGTGGTGTAGGTTTGGGGGCAGGCGGGGGTCCCAGAAATGGGTTTTGTAAATATGCCTCTTGTAATGTGCACAGCATCACTCACTCTGATATTTGAAGCATGAATGGACAGGATAACTCTACACTAACTTGTTTAAATGTTTGCTTATAGTCAGGAGGACAATTTAAATTATATATTTACAACCTTGAAGATTCAGTCGGTGAAAACAATAATTTCAACTTCCTAACTGCTCAGCAATTTGTTTATTTTCATTAACGTTGAAGTAATTTTATATGACCATGCCATATACTGTATTATTCTGTGTAATTTTCCAAGATGTTTTATTGTCCTTACAAGATACAGATATTAGCCCAGGTATATCATTGGGTCCAGATTAGGCACAGATTAAGGCAGAGAACACTCAAAGCATCGGGAATTAATAGAAATTGATCCTCAGGCCTTATCTGTACAATCAGAGTGCTGTTGGCAACAGTCATGCCTCCATCAGCAGCTTTCCCAAAGCAGAAACCAAGTTCAGGCCACCTGCTTCATTAGTAGCAACTCCAGCAGAAAGGCTGACGGGCCATGGTGTGAAGGACGGATCACAGTTAGAGAAACCTTGCTGCTCTTGTTGACTCCAAGATGCTTTCAAAAAAAAATCAAAAAAATACTTTTGGTGGTGGCTGGGCTACAAACGAATCTTAGGCGGAACAGACCCGACAAGTGCCTGCCTTTCGGGTGAACAGTTTGTGACAGGGATACTATACCATTCGTAGGCCCCTAATTTACATATTCTTGAGCCCAGGTCATTTAAAGAACGGGTCCCATAAATTTGGCCTTAATGACTCCGCAGAGTGGGAGCAGTCCATTCCGCCACTAAATCGGTACGTTTTGTAATATTTTATACCCAAAGAAATGGGCACAATGCATGTCAATTGTTTTTGTTTTAAATTTAGAGTACCCAATTATTATTTTTTTTCCAATTAAGGGGCAATTTAGCATGGCCAATCCACCTACCCTGCACATCTTTAGGTTGAAAGATGGGGAGAATGAGCAAAGTCCACATGGACTGTGACCCAGGGCGGGGATTCGAACCAGGGCCCTCAGCGCCGTAGTCCCAGTGCTAACCACTGTGCCACCGTGCTGCCCACAATGCATGTCAATTGTTGTGACCGATTGTTATGAGCAGGTGAGGAAGAGTGGGAGGATTCTTTTCCCACTCATTGGTTTGTGCCAATTCAAGAATGTAGGTACTTACTGTTGACGTGCTGTTTGCAAAGAATCTAGTCAGACATCTTTCTTGAATCTAAACAAGTAAGGGGTTAGTTTTTTTTGTGCTAAAAACACACCTGGGAAAATATAATTATTTTTCTTTTTTTTAAATGAATTTAGAATATCCAATTAAATTTTTTCCCACTTAAGGGGCAGTTTAACGTGGCCAATCCACTTACCCTGCACATCGTTGGGTTGAGTAAGACCAACGCAGACACAGGGAGAATGTGCAAGCTTCACATGGACAGTGACCCGGGTCTGGGATCGAACCCAGGTCCTTTGGGCCACCGTGCCGCCCGAACAATATATTTATAATAATTATAAAGGTAAAGCATGTCTCGACTGTCACAAGACACACACACACACACACAAAGCCAAGCACATAGAGAGTTCACTGATTATACGTTCTTGGTGATGTTTTTGCAGCTGAGGCAGTTCTTAAAGCTGTCGTCCTCCTGGAAACACTGCTGTAAGGTGTCATATCCTTTTAATGGGCGGGATACTCCAACCCCCCGCCGGGCCGGAAAATCACCAGGGGGCAGTGTGAATCCTGCCTCCGCCGGGGTTTTGGTGGGGGCGGGAATCGCGCCACGCCGGCGGCCCCCTGCCGATTCTCCGTCCCGCAATGGGCTGAGCGGCCGCCCGTTTTAGGCCGGTTCTGCCGGAGTAAATTAGACCTGGTACTTACCAGCGGGACCTGGCCCTGCGGGCGGTTCCGGGGTCCTCGGGGGAACGCGGGGGGATCTGGCCCGGGGGTGTCCCCAGGGTGGCCTGGCCCGCGATCAGGGCCGACTGATCTGCGGGCGGGCCTGTGCCATGGGGCACTCTTTCCCTCCGCACTGGCTGCTGTGAACCTCCGCCATGGCCGGTGCGGAGACGAACCCTCCTGCGCATGCGCTGGGATGACGCCAGCACACGCTGGTGCTCCTGCGCATGCGCCAACTCCCGCCGGCCGGCGGAGGCCCCTCGGCGCTGGTTAGCATGGCGCCAAGCCCATTCCACGGCGGTTGGCACGGTGCCAACCCTGCCGCCGCTGACCTAGCCCCTGAAGGTGCGGAGGATTCTGCACCTTCCGGGCGGCCCGACGCCGGAGTGGTTCACGCCACTCCTCGGCACCCGGACCGCCCGCCCCACCGGGTAGGGGAGAATCCCGCCCATTGTCTTTTTAAAAATAAATTTAGAGTATCAAATCCATTTTTTCCAATTAAGGGGCAATTTAGCGTGGCCATCCCCAGTCAATGGGCAAGGAGGTACCTTTCATGTGGTACTGTGCTTAAATTTGATCTGGGGTATAATAACTAACCCATATTTATCCCAGTATATTTTGACAGTGAATCAATACTGGTTCATGCAACGGGCACAAGATATTCCATGGAATTAACGCATTGATGCCCATAATAAACTAATACAGTGGAGCCTACAAACTCGATGTAATTGTAATTGCCAATGGTTTTGTATCCGAGTCTGACAGAGGTTTGTGCTGCTTGTGTTAATCATAGAGAGATACAATTGTAAGGTAGTGTCTCGCCTATAAATGCTGTGATTGTGAATCTGCATCCACTTCACCTGTTGAAGGAGCAGCGCTCCGAAAGCTTGTGATTTTGAATAAACTTGTTGAACTTTTAAAAAAAAATTTAACGTGGCCAATCCACCTACCCTGCACATCTTTGGGTTGTGGGGGCGAAATCCACGCAAACACGGGGAGAATGTGCAAACTCCACACAGACAGTGACCCAGAGCCGGGATCGAGCCTGGGACCTTCGGCGCCGTGCTAACCACTGCGTCACTGTGCTGCCCTTAATTGTTTTTTTTTACTCCATTCTTAAAGTTACAAAGCCAATGAGCAGGATGGACAGGTTGGTAATTTTAATTTGTAATCCATCACATTGCCTGCCCCAAAACCCAATTTAAATTCAAATTAAATCCAATTCATGGTCTCCACAAGAGAGACACACAAGATCCAAGCTGACAAGGAAAGGCATTGCACCGCCTCTTGGGCTTGATCTGACACTTGATCTTAGCTAAAAGACCGAGAGACGGTTGTGTCACATGCTTTCTGATGTTACTTCACCAGATTGCTCCCGAACAAGCAGTTCTTTTGTAATAAAGGTGGTTTGAAAAGATGGTCCTGATCACATGACCTCTGTTCTCATGACGATTCCGTATTCCACAGCAAGTAGTTGATCAGACTGTGTCCAGATGGATCCTGCTCATTGTGTTCCGGCCTAGGTGATTAATTTTAAATGTGAATGCCATTGAGTAGGATTCTCCATAGACCGGCACCAACAACGGGAAACACGATTGGGTAGTCAATTGGTTCTAATGCCAAAATTGTGGCCGGCACAAGGTTCACAACAAATCGCAAATCTCCGGTGCCTTGACAGCGGCGTCAGTGCATTCCATTCCACACATACAGAATACACTATTCGCATAACATTTTATGGGTATTCTCCGGGGCATCTGCGATCTTCCGCTCTGCTGGGGGGAAATCCCGATGGTGAGGTTCACTTGTGCCTTTAAAAAATGGTCTGTGGCTGATGAGGGAGAATGAGGAGGTAGGACATGCAGAGGCGCAACCGTGGGCTAGCACTCCTGACACTGGCCGGGCTGGCTGGGTGGGGGGGGGGGGGGGGGGTGTGGAGGTGACCAGGGGAGACGCAGTGGGGTTGGGGTGTTCCCCATGAGACCGCGGAGTCCAGGCATGGACCACCATTGCCCCAGATTGTCGTGTACCCTACTGACCGCACACCATACAGAATGCTCCCAGCCATATGGATGTCCCCACCCCACCCCACCTCCCCCACGATCCATCCTCCACCATACCACCTCTCCAACCAGCCACCACCCACCAGCAGGACATCATGTGGCTCACCCAAGGGCAATGCCCACAGTAGCCCCAATTGGGGGGTGCTGGACGGGGGGCCGCGAGTGTACCACTGGCATGGGTAGCACCAGCCCACAGCACCCCTGGTAGCAGGGACGGGTGCCAGGGCCAGAGGCACCCATGGCGCCGGACAATGACGGAACCCGAAGTGCAGAGATGGGGGAGGAGGAGGCAGAGGGGGACAGGCGGGGACAAGGTCCGCAATGCAAACCGGGGCCACCGTGTAGCCCGTTGGACCTGGTTGGGCATGGGGATATGCACCATGCTAACCTGTCGATCTTTCACCCCCTGCAGACAATGGATCTTGGAATACAACTAGCAATGCTGGCCTTTCTGCTGGTCACTGCAGCCCTGGTGGATGCACTGAGGCTGTACGAGCTGAGGCTGCTCGAGGAGGAGGAAACTGCAGCAGTGGAGCCTGTCCCAGAGGAACAGAGGCAGCTGCTGAGGATAGAAAGCTGGCCGCCCAACAGGCCAAGGGGGAGGTGGGAGGGAGACCTTCATGAGGCCTCATGAGAAACAGCATCGTCTGTCATTCGTGGACCTGCCGGACCGGGAATGCCGTTGAAGACTCCAGCTGAGCTGGGGGACAGTGCAACGTATCTGCCAGATCATGGTGCACTTGGCAGTGCGGGCGAATGGGGGAGGAAACCCGTCAAGATGAAGGTCGCCCTGAACACCTACACCACGGGGTCATTTGGATATGGACTGCTTCATGAATGGGAGGCGGTGGCATAGTGGTATTGTCACTGGGGTAGTAAACCTGAAACCCAGGGTAATGCTCTGGGGACCTGGTTTCGAATCTCACCACTGCAGAGGGTGAAATTTGATATTCATAAAAATCTGGGGGGGGATTCTCCGAGCCTCCGCTCCGAAATCGCGATCTGCGCGAGGGCGGAGAATGGGCGTCAATGCCAAAATCCGGCACGTTGCCGCTCACGTGATTCTCTGGCCACCGGAGAATCGCTGCAAATCGCCCGCGCGGTCTACGCGGCGCGGGTAGGGGGCTATTGACAGAGACCCCGCGGCGATTCTCCAAGTGTAACTGGCCGAGTTCTCGACGGCGTTGTTCTCTCATGGTCCCACCCGAGGTGAGTGTCTCTGGGATGGTGGAGGGTGTTGGAGACAGCTGTGATGGGAAGTTGGTGCCTTCCCCGGACTTGGGATGTCACGGGATGCACATCGAGTACTCCCATCACTCTCCGTGTCCTCGTCACAATTGCTCTCCATGTGGTTGGGGACAGGGGACACCTGAAGGGTCCGTGCCATCACCAGGAGCTCCTGTAACATACAAGACAGAATGCATGATTGGACCACAGGCTGAGGAGTGGGGGTAGTGGGAGTGGCAGTCATGGAGAGGGGTGTGTGCTGAGGTGTGGGTGTGGGTGGAGGGGTGGTTGTGGGTTGGTGGTAGGGGGGATGACACACATGCCATGGGGAACCGCAACTCACTTCCTCGCCCAATGCTGAACACCGCCTCGACGACTGCCCTTTCTCCAGGCCCACGGACAATGTCCAGTCCCTCCGTCCCACTGTGTTGAAGGGCCACAGGTCTGGTAGTCTCCTACCAGTCCTCCCCCTTTCACGATGATTATGAGCGGCCTTCTCCTGGGTTGGGGGGGGGGGGGGGGGGAGGGTAAGAGAAAGCACACAGTGTTAGATAGTCTGATGCATGAGCCCTGGGAGTGGGTAGCTGGTAGCCTCAGTGGCCAGAGCATCCGGCCATTGCAGCCGGTATGGGTGCCGGCATGTGGCACAGAGTGGGGGTTTGGCCACCCTCCTGGTGGGGGGTGGGGTAACGGGTGCGTGGGACGGGGGTTGGTGCCAGGGGCACAGCGCTGCCTACACACCCTGGCTGCCCTGAGGAGATTGTGTAGTTTTTTTCTGCACTGCTGGCCGGTCCGGACGTGTTGTCCACGGAGCACATGAGCTCTTCAACCTGTGTCCAGGCGCGGCGAATGGCGGAGGCTAGCAGCCTCATTCCCACCCCGAACCAATGAATCCAGCACAGCATCACATCGGAATCAATCGTGTTCCACGTGGTGCCGGTGCTTGCACTTAACGGTCAGTGTATTGGTCTAGGTTTGGTGCCAATTTTGCTGTTGTGGAAGTCCACTGGCCGGGATTCTCTGAGGCTCCGCGCCGAAATCGCGCTCGGCGCGAGGGCGGAGAATGGGGTCTCAGACCCGCGATCGGGAGCGACGCAGGGATGTAAACCTCCGGTGACTGCCGAATCGCCGCCAGTCGCACGTGGCAGTCGACGCGGCGCCGGTCGGGGGCCGTTGAAAGAGGCCCCTGGAGCGTTTCTCCGCAGTCGGCCGGCGAGTTCCCGCCGCTGTGGTTCACGTATTGTTCCACCTGGAGGGAGCTCGGTATCGCAGCTGTGGTGGCCATCCTGGTGGGATCTGTCTCCGGGGGGGGCCTCCACGACTGCCAGGCCCGTGATCGGTGGCCACCGATCGGCGGGCGCGCTTGATCTGGGGGTATCCTACCTTCTTCCATGCCGGCCCGCTGTGTGGCTCCGCCATGTTGTGCGGCGCCGGCACGGAAATGGCCACCATGCGCATGCACGGACCCGCGGCCAGCAGTGCAGGGCCGCATATCGGCGGCTGGAGCAGCGTGGAGCACTCCAGCGCCATGTTGACCCCTGTGAGCCACGGAATCGCTGGGCCAAGGCCCGTTGACGCCAGCGTGAAACACTCCGCTGTTTACGCCGGCGTCAACACTTACCCGCGTTTTTGGACAATCCCAGCCACTAATCCTGCCCCTGGCTCCGCTCTCAGGAACGGAGAATCCGTACCATCACCTCTGAATGGACCATTCTCGCATGTGATGACATCTGCAGGCTAGTTAGTGTCTCTGTAAACTTCCTGCCTCCATCCTGAAAACGGAATTTAGTCGTATAGCTATGCAAATTGTCGAAGTCCATCCTTGAAAGAATCGTAGATATTAGCAGGTGTGAAATTCCACAGGACGGTTGCCTGGGCATGTTCTATTTGTAATCCTCTTGGAAACTTCCATCCACTTGATTAAATTGCAGTTGCAGGTCAGGTGACCACTGGTAGCCATCTTTAGTCATTGTCTTTGATTTAACAGTCAAAGCTGCCTTTTCGAGAAGTTCCGTATATGAATAATTCAGGTGAAATGGAAAGTTTGTGGCTTGTTCTCTTTTTGGATTTGGTTGTGTTTGATGTGATATATATATAAATACCTTAATAAAAACATTTTAAGAAAAGAAATTGAAAGTTTCTGGTTTGAATTTTAAGGCCCTATCACACGTGGTGGACTTGGAAAATGCGGCATGGCATTCAAAAATCATTAACTTCAGTGGGGGCGGAAAGTCCCACTGGCGGAAAATGCCATTCAATATTTGACATCAACATGTCTCCGCAACACTTGCTCTTTTAAAACAGTTTAATACACTAACCTTTTAACCTATAAAATGTAATGATGCTGTGATATATTTAAGGTTGTTGGTTACCGTAGATGGTCTGTAGGGTGCATGCAGTTTATATCTGGGTTCTCATATCACATTAAAAGCAAGCCAACAATGTCCTGATATAAATGTAGGCTCTTGCTATTGCTTCCAATCTGAGCGGGTTTGCTCTTGAAGCTGGGTAAGTGATTAATTGTGCCTAAAGGACAAGTTACATAATATACTTTTATATTCAAATCAAATTTAAAGGTCACCATTGGTGTTTTATCAATATTCATAAGCTTCAGAAGACTTCTACAGAAAGTATATTTCAATTCACCATACAAACTGTCAAACAAGCAATTCTACTGCATGAATTACCGAAACACTATTAATTGCATTCATTACACAGTCAAAAAGAAAGACTATATTGCAATTAAAACATCCTGATTAAAGTCTTAGTTGACATTCAACCAGCAGCTTATTATTTCTTGGGAATTGTGAGAATAGCAATAATAATCATGGCATTTTTAAAAATAGAAATTTTGGAAAAAAACATCCTGAAAAGGCGAGAACCAGAAAATAGAAAGCCTAACGCTAATTTTTTTCCTGTTTTATTCTCCCAAAACAAAAAAGCACTGAAAACCTTAGGCTTGCCAGAATCGAGCCTCTCAAAGTTTATTTCCACTGGACTGCTCAGAGCTCGGGTAATCAGAAGAGGGTACCTCATCTGGCTGAGTTTGGCAGATGCTATCACTACTGTGGGTGTATTACCACATGCAGCTAGAAATGTATTGCCCAACCTCGGCTTCTGCCATGTCCATCACTTTACCTTCTCTCCCGAACCTAGTGCACCCCCAATTCCCGATCTTCTACAATGGGATCCACTTACACTCATAAATGTTGTGTTATGCTGCTTCGTGTAGCATACGCTGCTTCCTTGATGTATGCTTTGACAAAGGAAGCTCCAGACAATGAAATGAGTTCAACATGTTTATTGAACTACTAACACAGTTCTTAAATGAGTTTGACTCTCTGCTAATCTAACTGTAGTAACTCAGTCTATCTTTACCAGCCTGCTCTCAGCCATGTGCTGTGTGTGATGCTGTTGATCAACCCTGATGTACTCTCTAGATGTCTGTCTTTGGAAAGAGGCAGGGCATGTGTGCCCTGTCCTTTTATATGGGTTGTGAAATGCCCCCTTGTGGTAATGCCACCTCTGGGTGTCCTGATTACCCATTGGTTGTGTCCTGTTGTAATGATCCATTGGCTGTATGTCTGCATGTCATGACATCTCTGGTGCTCCCTTGAGTGGTTACTTAGTTGTAGTGTAGTTACATTAACCCCTTGTGTATACAGTGATGCATATCACCGCATCCCCCCTTTTTCCGTGTTACATATTTTCTGTACTTGGTTAAAGAAAATTGAACAAAATAGGTAGATAAGTGATGACATGTACAAGTCACGATGACAGTGATGATGATACAATACCAAATAATATTTATGAGTCCAAAGTTCATGAATTTATATGGTCGACTGGCTTTCTTTTGTTATTGAAGTGTCGATGTTGATATTGTAATTTCCTTGTGAATGCTGTCCGTGTCCCTGTGCTTAAGGAACCAAGAAGTCATCAGGAGGTGTTCAAATGGTCAAATCACTTTGTTGTCTGATTTGGACTCTTTTTATTTAGATGCTTGTGGTAGCGATTTCTGATGTCATCTTTCCTGTCTGATCAGGACTGGCGTCTGTGTTTGCGGTATTGATGCCGTATGTCAGCTGCCTTGAAAGCTGGTCTGCTGGTTTGTAGTGTAGCAAATGTGAATTTGTAAGATGCATTATCATGCCATGGTATGTCTGCACACTTGCCATTGTCTTGAGCTGTGCTGTCACAGTGTCCTGCATTTGCAGAGTTGTACCATGTTGTAACAGTCGTTGTTCCAGTGTTGTTGGTTTTGTTGTGCTTCTTGTTGACGTTGGTGCCTTTGGTACGCTTGTTGTTGTCTGTGTTGTTGTTTTTGTAGGTTTTGTTGTGTTTGTTGCGCTCAATGACCATTCCGAGTGGAGAATTTGAGTCCTTCACAAAGTTACTTGTGTCAGTGTCCTTTGTGGCACCTGCTGTTTCATTGAGCGATTCATCTTTGATTCCGCGGTGCTCCCCGTCTGGAGTCATGTCCGGTTCACTGGAATCATCTTCGGTTTGTCGATGCTCCCCAACTGGAGTCCGTTCTCGTTCACTTGAATCATCTTTGGTTTCTTGATAGTCCTCTGTCGGAGTCATTTCAGGTTCACTTGAATCATCTTTGGTTTCTTGATGCTCCTCATCTGGAGACAAAATGTTCAAGATTTAATTTTCTTGTGGAGAGGCTCGAGTGGATGAGGTTTCAATTGACGTGGTCGCACTGGACCCACGAGTAGTTTCACTTGGATTGTCGATTGCCTCTGTGCATACAAGCTGAGATCTGTCAGTCTCGCTGTGATGTTGCACATCTTGTATGGGAATTGTGATGCCTTCGTCAGTTGTCTCACATGCAGTGGGTAGACCTGCAGTGTCTTCTTGTTGGTTAGATGAGCTGGATAGACTGTCAGAGTCTTCTTCTGGTGGCTGAAGTAATCTGGGTAGACTGTCATAGTCTTTTTGTTGTTCACGTGAGCGTGGAACACTTGCATCGTCTGCAGCTGGTAGCTCAGATATGGTGGATAGACCTTCATGGTCTTGTTCATGCATGGACTGCACTTTGGAGTCTTGAGTTGCTCCCATTGTGGAGTCTGTCAATGAGCTCACTGTGGAGGCTTTTATTGCTCTCTCTGTGGAGTCTAGCATCGTTCCCTGTGTGGAGTCGTGCAGTGGTCTCGCTGTGGAGTTGATCTGTGCGCTCTCAACGGAGTCGTGCAGTGGTCTCGCTGTGGAGTCTTTCATCGTTCTCTGTGTGGAGCCGGGGACTCTTCGTGGTGTGTGGACCACCCTCTGTGTGGAGTCGGGGACTCTTCATGGTGCGTGGACCACGTTTTGTGCAGCATCAGGCCGCTCTCTCTGGGCTTCGTCTTCTTCGTGGGTATTTGACCGGTTGCTGTCATCCAATGTATCGACGATCTGCCATGGCATCATGGTATTGGATTCATCTACCATGAGTAGAGTCGTTTTGAGCTTTTCAACCATGGCGCTGATGCTTGTATGATCATCATATCCGAATAACTCAGCCATGTCTGAGTAGTATTCTTCGATAAACCAATTATCTTCTTGTGTTTCGGTATTGTCATTGCGCTCTCTGTGTCCAAGGAAGAAATCATCGTCTGAGTAGTAGTCTTCAAGGACCAAATCATCTCTTTGGGCGGTGCTAACTGCTTGTTGCAGGGTTCTGCGGAGGTTGATTGCAACTACTGGTAGAAGTTCAGGCATTGTTCTGGCTTTTGAGGTGAAAGAATGGTGTTTTGCGGCTTTAAAACTCTTCTTTGTAATTTTCAGACATTGCCCCTTTAAGTGGGCGTGGTCCAGGGCCTCTGACGTCATGACGCTCGCGACGTAAAGCGTAGGAATGGATTGCGCATGCGCAAATCGCTTTTCCTTTACTGTGCACTCTTTTAGCAACTGCGCATGCACAGCTTCTCAAGCATGCGCAAAACACTCTTTTGCCGATTCACGTCTTCCGGGGAACTGTGCATGTGCAGACTGGGCTGGCTGGATACGCGCAAGATGGCTGCCAATCAAAATTGCCGTTTGCTTTTGTTGCAACCCTACCTCTGCCTCGTGGTGAGTATTGGCGCCAATTGTACCGATTTCTTTTGTGTTTACCTTGCAGTAGCTTTCAAATTTGTCCAGGACTGTCTGGAATAGCGTTCTGTCCTGCCCTTTGGAGTATTTAAAGGAGCGGAAGATCTCTGTTGCATGTTCACCCGCAATGGTGAGTAGAAGAGCAATCTTCTCAGCATCGGCCACACCAGTTAGGTCGGATGCTTCCATTAAAGCTGAAATCGTTACTTGAATGCACGCCAGTCGGCACTGAAATTGCTGTGGTACCTGAGTGGATTAGGAACCGGAATCTCGATCATCGTGCCTGGTTTCGGTTGCTGATGGTCACGGATCCTGCTGAGTTGAACTAAATAGATTGAACAGGCACTCCTGGTATCATGTTGTGTTATGTTGCTTCGTGTAGCATAAGCTGCTTCCTTGGTGTATGCTTTGACAAAGGAAGCTCCAGACTATGAAATGAGTTCAACGTGTTTATTGAACTATTAACACAGTTCTTAAATGAGTTCGACTCTCTGCGAATCTAACTGTAGTAACTCAGTCTATCTTTACCAGCCTGCTCTAAGCCATGTGCTGTGTGTGATGCTGTTGGCCAACCCTGATTTACTCTCTAGACGTGCCCTGCCCTTTTATATGGGCTGTGAAGTGCCCCCTTGTGGTAATGCCACCTCTAGGTGTCCTGATTACCCATTGGTTGTGTCCTGTTGTAATGACCCATTGGCTGTATGTCTGCCTGTCATGACATCGCTGGTGCTCCCTCTAGTGGTTACTTAGTTGTAGTGTATTTACATTAACCGCTTGTGTATATACAGTGATGCATATCACCACAATAAACAGGCTGGTTTATTTCACCACTCTAAACATATCAACCTCCAGGCATGAATGGTCCTTACAGAAGATCCCCTGATGCCCAGAGTTTCTGACCTGACCCTACGTGTGGGCAACATATTTTACTGCACTCATACTTTCTTAGCAAGGATATCAAAAAATCTAAATTAAAAGCTGATCCCAAGCTGGGAGGTATAGCTAACACAATGGAACAGTGCAACATAATAGAAAATATGAGAACATTTGCAGTCTGGGTACTTTTTTTTAACAAATAATTTTATTGAGGTATTTTTTGGCATTGTAAACAGTTACAGATGACAGAAATGTGCAAACATCAATATAAAACCAATACTTCAATCAAACCATACTGCACATGCCCGCTCCTCTTCCCTAGATACTATAGGCTCCAGCGCGCTCAGAGAGCCCAACAAAAGGTACCCACCACAACAGAAGAAGAAAAAGGAGAGAAAAAAAAACAACAGAAAAAAGGAAAAAGACCATTTGAAAGGGGGCAAAAACTGCCCACATAAAATACACCACAAGGCACCTTCAAAGCAATAAACAGTCGACCTACAGTCCAGGCACAGTAGGCGTTCCTTCAACCAGTAATTCTCGGACCCTAGCTTGCGTCCGTGGGTCCTTTTTTCGAGACCAGCCCCTGATCCCTCACAAAGTCCATCGCTTCTTCGGGCTCGGAGAAGTAGTGGTGTTGGCCCTGATGCGTAAACCAAAGACGGGCCGAGAAGAGCAGACCAAACTTCACGTGCTTTTTGAACAACACCTCCTTAACTTGTTTAATGGCTGCTCGCCGCCTGGCCCCCTCCTGGCTTAGGCCCTGGTAAATGCGAAGGACACTGTTATTCCACGTGCTGCTCTTAGCACTCTTTGCCCACTGCAGCACCCACTCCTTCTCCACAAACCTGTGGAACGTAATCACCATCGGACAGGGGGTCCCCCCGGACGCACCTGTCACGCCTGTACTCTGTGTGCCCCCTCAAGCTCCGGTGGTCGCGGACAGGCTTCAGCCCCCATCAGCTGCATCAACAGGTCCTCCACGAACGCTGCGGCATCAGCTCCCTCCGCCCCCTCCGGGAGGCCGATGATCCTCAGATTTTGTCTCGGGCTCTATTTTCCAGCTCCTCTACTCTGTCCAGCAGTCTTCTCTGTCTCTCCTTCAACCCGTCGACTTCCAGCGCAGCAATCGTCTGTGCGTCCGCCTGCACCTCCACCGCCTCCCCCAGCTCCTTAACTTTTTCGTCCTGGGCATCCAGTCTCTGGTTCAGCTGATCCGCTGCCTTCTGACGTGGGTCCAAGTTATCCCGCTTCAACGATTCAAAACTGCTCTTTATCACCTGCAGCATGTTTTCCAGCGCCTGCTGGATCGCCGGGTCCGAGGTCCGCAGGTCCGCTATCTTTGCTCCCGGGTCAGCTTCCCCTGCACCTTGCCTTTGTCCCTTCCTCTCCCGTATGCGCTGCTTTCTGCTCTCCCGTAGTTCCATGCAGCTCTGCTCGCTCCTTAGCCCCCCCGTGGCCGTCCTTTCAGCGCTCCACAGCCCCGCAAAACCGGGGAACCAGGTCCTCAAATCCCGACGGAGTGAGAGCCCGCGAATGTGCGGCTCACTCACTCATTGCCGCCACCGGAAGTCTGCAGTCTGGGTACTTAAGTGGCAAATGAACTTTAACCCAAAAATATGTGTGAAAATAAGAAATTGTATGGATAGAAGAGAAAAGGGAACTAGAATACAAAGTTATCAAATCATTAAAAATCATCAAACCTTGACCAGAAAGCAGTTAAAATGTTAGCAGAACACTGGGGTTTATTTCCAAAATGCAGAAGTGGTGAAGTGATGTTAAACCTGTTTAAGGCCCTGGTCAGGCCACACCATACACAGTTTGAGTCGCCATGCTAAAAAAGGGACATAGAAGCACCGAAGAAAATGTAAAAAGATGTGTACCTGAGAGAAAAGGGAAAGATATGCTGATAGCCTGAAATGAGATAGATAGATGAGAGGTGTGGAATATAAATAGCAGCAAGGTTTTGGCCTGTACTGTGATGTCTTCCTATGTCTTACTAGGAAGGAGTATTTGTGAGCAACATCTTATTCATTTGTCTTTCCTTTATAATCTCCTCCTCACCTCTCTTACTGTGATATGGTTCAGTAGATGACAGATGTCCTCTGTACTTCCCCCATGTATCTATTCTTCAAATGTAATTCTGGACAGACTGTTATGTTCACCTCCTTCACTGCTGACTTTGACAGCTGACATTGAAGAATAATCTGCGGTGCATGTTGGGCTGCTATTGAATTAATCATGTGAACAGATCAATTTGCCTGTTTGCTTAGACCTGCGAGCATCAAAAGCAATAATGCTTTCCTCTGGAGTTGCTGGATTCCCTAGATTTTGATTTAAAGTTTTGAGACAGGCAGGATGCGTCTGATATATGCATAAGTGGGTTTTCAGACTGCTTAAAATCATTTGGGATGCCTTTATCGATCTGGTGGTTTTCTACAACATAACTCTGAGGGTTTAGTCAATTCCGTTGCAAGGTTGTTTTCCTGACAAACTTGCTGCTCATTGCAACGTTTTGGTAAATCTTCTGAGGGATGGATCAAATGCTTCTCTGAAGATGAGTTATTACATCCTCCTGCTTGAGGATCAGCTCTTGTATTGGAGTGGTATATCATAACCTAATTTAAAAACATTTCACTTGAATTAGTCCATAAAAGCAAAATGGTCAAACCACTGATTGTCTTTAATGAACTTCAGCTGTCGGTATAGTGTCAGTTCCAATATAAAATTAATCCCCTTACCTCTTTAAGGTTTGACATGATTACGGTTACACCTCACAAGTTTTTCTCCATTCTATTTTAATAGCAGTGATATCTGGTACCCCAATATTGCACGGAAAGCACTGTTGGACACAGTAGCATTACAGGTACTCAATTATTGGTATTATCATAACTTTAGTAAGCACAGGCAGGTAAAGAATTGGAATGGCATAAAGTCTAAGCAATTTCTTTGGAAGAGAAAACAAAGACAATTGAATGGATTTCACACCAACATCTGAGAGAGCACAAGATTCATTGGTAAGGCCACACAAAGCTCAGGAGGTTAATTTCCGGAGACAGAATACACCAAGACAACCTTGTGAGTTATGGTGTAATAATGGCATTGCGACATGAGGGAGGTATAGCCTCATTATAGCCCAGATTTTTCAGTCAGTAAAAAAATGTAATGTCTGTAAAAGTATTTAATAAATGGCCAGCAGCCTTGGAAATGCAACGCAATGTTTGCTTCCTTCCTACCACCTAACACCATAGGCGTGTGACAGTAATGCAACATCTGAGGGGCTGGATTCTCTGCCCCGCCGCGCCACAATTTTGCCTCGACCCGCCGGCGGGATTGTCCGTTACTTTGGCCGGTCAATGGGGTTTCCCATTGTGGGGCAGCGCCACGCCGTCGGGAAACCCCTGGGCGCCGGCAAAACGGAGAATACTGCAGGCGGAGAATCCCACCCCTGTTTTTGGATGCACTAAGCCTCCGATATGGTGGACTAGAATAGCACTCTCATTACAAGCTAGATTCATATGCCCTGCCATAGTGTTATGGCATGATCATGTAGGGGCAAATGACCTATTTCTCTGCTGTAACCATGATTCTGTGCAGAACAGAAATATTAATATCCAGGGCTAACAACTGAAATACTGTTGATATTAGACCTTTTGCAACTGTCATGAAGTGTTTAATGTTTGTTTGAAGTCCTCTCTGCAATATTAATTTACCCTGACGCGGGCAGTGCCAGATCTACATGTGGCAGGGCAGCCCTTCCGTCTGCAAGCAATAAGGTAAGATTTTGCAATATTCTTACTTAAGTGTGGAGCGCTTCCCGTATTCAAAACACATGGGCTGCTGGTGGCCATTGCATCATCCCCAATACAACTACTGCCCACCAGGCCCTGAGCCGGCCTTTGCCCTCTGCAATCACTGTTGACTGCCTCTCTCTGATGCCAATTTGATTAATTATCATATTGCTCTTCCAGCCACTCTTCTTCCCGGCCCTCTTTAAACACACCTCGGGGTCACCTCTGGTGTCAGACCAGCCCAATCTTTCCTTTTCGCTTCATAGGAGTGCTGCCTGGGAATGTCAAGAGCTGTCCACAGTTTGCTGGGCCTGTATAAAATAGGCCTAATGCTTAATCTCGGGTACACCTTTGGCTAATCCATTGGGGTGCAGGAACTCTTCCGGCGTACACAACCCACAGCACCTCCCCCCCCCCCCCCCCCCTCCCCCGATGAAATGACCATGCTCAAATTTCTAGGTTCTAGAATCTGTACAGCAGAGGAAAAGGAGAGAGGGTCAATCAAGCCAATATCACTTTACCAGGAGCTATGCTGGAATGGTCAGCTGAGTCCCATTCTTTTATCTTCCCTCCAAACTATTTCAACCTGTCCTTTTTAAAAGTTAATTATAGATTACACTTCCATCGCTATAGTCACTAGAGCATGTCATGTGAATAAAAAATTCTATCACCCCCAGCTGAATGTGTTCACCTGCTTAAGGCAACATCCCGCTCTCCAAGCCGCCCCCATCCCCACCCTTCATTCGTTTTACTTAAAAGTAAGATGAGGTCCTTTTGACTTAACTTTGCCGATGGGGAGTTAGCGGAAATACATTCCGTGCTGAGTTATTGTAGGAGTTTTACTAATTTTGGGGCTTTTTAAGGGAATGGTGCTGGATTTTCACAAGGAGGCCAGAGGGTATTGAATTTGATGATCAGCCATGATCATCATGAATGGCAGAGCAGGCCCGAAGGGCAAAATGACCTCCTCCTGCTTCTATTTTCTATGTATGTTTCTATGTAATTTTTACATCAGTGGATCCTTTATTTATCTCATTGCTTGCTGGCCATCACCATATCAGGGAGGTGACAGAGGCCTAGTGCAGGAAAAGGAACTTGACCAGCTTCTCACTGACAAGAGAGGGCATGTGAATTTAAAAAATATATCTTTTTATTCAAACCAGAGCATGCAGGGCTATGGGTCGTGACAATATTCTAGCAATAGTACTGAAGACTTGTGCTCCAGAATTTGCCGCACCCCTAGCCAAGCTGTTCCAGTACAGCTACAACACTGGCATCCACCCAGCAATGTGCTGTCCTGTACACACGAAACAGGACGAATCCAACCCAGCCAATTACCACCCATCAGTCTACTCTGCATCATCAGTAAAGCAATGGAAGGAGTCATCAACAGTGCTATCAAGAAGCACTTACTCAGAAAAAACCTGCTCACTGATGCTCAGTTTGGGTTCCGCCAGCGTCACTCAGCTCTTGACCTTATTACAGTCTTGGTTCAAACATGGACAAAAGTGCTGAATGCTAGAGGTGAGGTCAAAGTGACTGCCTTTGACATCAGGGCAGCATTTGACTGAGTATGGCATCAGGGAACCCTAGCTAAACTGGAGCCAATGGGAATCAGGAGATCAGGGGATAAACTCTCCACTGGCTGGAGTCATACCTGGCACAATGGAAGGTGGTTGTGGTTGTTGGAGGTCAATTATCTCAGCTCCATCACTGCAGGAGTTCCTCAGGGTCGTGTCCTAGGCCCAACCATCTTCAGCTGCTTCATCAATCACCTCCCTTCCATCATAAGGTCAGAAGTGGGAAGCTTGCCGATGACTGCACAATGTTCAGCACCATTCCTGATTCATCAGATAATGTTTTTAATATTCATTCAAGGGATGTGGGCGTCGCCGGCTGGGCCAGAATTTATTGCCCATCCCTAATTGCCCTTGAGGGGGCATCTAAAAGTCAACTACATTGCTGTGGGTCTGGAGGCACATGTGGCCCAGATTAAGTAAGGATGGCAGATTTCCTTCCCTAAAGGACATCAGTGAACCAGGTGGGTTTTTACGACAATCGACAATGGTTTCATGGTCATCATTAGACTTTTAATTCCAGGGGTGGGATTCCCCAATAATGGGGCTATGTCCCCACTCCAGCGTGAAAACTCGGGCGAATCACTCTGGATTTTCTTCAAGAAAATCCAGAGTGATTCTCCTACCTGGGGGGGGCTAGCCCCGGAGTAGTCCTCGCAGATCCAGATGCCGATACGGGGCTCTGCACTTCCTGTCGGGAGTCCGCGCATGCGCACGGCGGTGGCCAACGTCGGCCGCCCTGCGCGACATGGCGGACCCACACCGTGGACCGGCACCACAAAGACAGGTCCCCCGAGATCGCACGCACCCACGGATTGGTGACCCCCGATCGATAGCCTGGCCATCTGTGAGGCCCCCCCCCTCCGGTAGAAGATCCCCCCGCACCCCATCAGGGTGGACACGGACTGAGTCCGCAGCCTCCACGCCGAGTTCCCGACGGCTGGGACCATGGGAGAACCACGCCATCGGGAACTACGCCATCGGGAACTCGGCCAGTTACACTTGGAGAATCGCCGCGGGGGCCTCTATCAATGGCCCCCTACCCGCGCCGCGTAGACTGGGCGCGCGATTAACGACGATTCTCCAGGGGCCGGAGAATCACGGGAATGGCGTCGCGCCGGATTTCGGCATCAACGCCCATTCTCCGCCCCCGCGCAGATCACGATTTCACCGCGGAGGCTCGGAGAAACCAGCCCCAGATTTTTATGGAAATCAAATTTCACCATCTGCAGTGGTGAGGTTCGAAACCAGGTCCCCAGAGCATTACCCTAGGTTTCAGGTTTACTACCCCAGTGACAATACCACTATGCGACCGCCTCCCATTCATGAAGCAGTCCATATCCAAATGCAACAAAACCAGTCCAGGCTTGGGCTGACAAGTGACAAGTTACATTCGTGCAACACAGTGCCAGGCAATGACCATCTCCTACAAGAGAAGATCTAACCACCGCCCCTTGACATTCAATGGCATTACCATCGCTGAATCCCCCACAATAAACATCCTTGGGGTTACCATTGACTAGAAACTGAACTGGACTAGCCACATTAATACTAAATCATAGATTGATCATAGAATCATAGAATTTACAGTGCTGAAGGAGGCCATTCAGCTCATCAAGTCATGGAAAGAGCACCCTACTTAGGCCCACACCTCCATCCTATCCCCGTAACCCAGTAACCCCACCTAAGATCTTTGGACATTAAGGGCAATTTAGCATGGCCAATCCACCTAGCCTGCACATCTTTGGACTGTGGGAGGAAACCAGAGCACCCGGAGGAAACCCATGCAGACACGGAGAGAACACACAGACTCCGCACAGACAGCAATCTAAACCGGGAATCGAACCTGGGACCCTGGAGCTGTGAAGCAACAGTGCTAAAGACTGTGCTACCATGCCGCCCAATTGAATAGCAACCCCTATTGACTCTAAATCAAATCCCAAATGGAAAGCCTGACCTACCCACTCCTTTCCCAACCTCACCTGGTCCGTATAGAATTTATAGTGCAGAAGGAGGCCATTTGGCCCATAGAGTCTGCACCAGTTCTTGGAAAGAGCACCCTACTTAAGCCCACACCTCCAATCTATCCCGTAACCCAGCAACCCACCTAACCTAAGGGCAATGGATAAGGGGTGGCTCTCATTAATTGTATGGATATAGGGCTTAGGTGGTGATAATTGGTTTCTTGCCATGCTACAACGAGATCCCAATTTTGCCTACGGGAGTGGGCCGGTTGCATCACAAACAGTTTGCCACCTGGCGCGTTTCTCATTTTCGGCCTCTTCCGCCATTCACCGGCTTTGTTTCGCTCAAGCGAGAAGGTAACGCAGCTGGAGAATCGGGCCCCATATTTCTATGTGTTCTATCACTTGACTTACACTCAGTTGAATATATTGCATTGCAAAAGAGTAGTAATGATTTTTTAATAGTTGACCAATCTGTTTGAGTGTGATCTCATCTTTTTTGTAATTCTCAGGTCAGAAATCTAAAACACTTTATGACTAAGAAAAGTCTTACGTAAATGGATGGGCAACAAGGTAACAGATGCAAAATCAGGTGGGAGATTGGGAGGTTATTCACTTTGGTCAGAAGAACAGAGATCTTTTAATTTTTAACTTTCAGCGAGACTTAGGTGTACCTCCGTGGAACATCAAACGTTATCCTGCAGATACAGCATGCAAATAGGAAAGCAAATGGCATGTTAGCCTTTATTGCAAGGGGCTTGGAGTACCAGAGGCAGGAATGTTTGCAAAAATTATAGAGGACTTTGTTGGGGCCACATGTGGAGTGCTGTGTGCAGTTTTGGCTTCCATATTTAAGGAAGGCTATACTTGCAATCGAGGCAGTGAAGCAAAGTTCTCCAAATTGGTCCCTGGGATGAGGGGGTTGTATGTTAAGGGCTGAGTAAAGTGGGCCTATACTGTCAGATGTTTGGTAGAATGGGAGTTGGGTGTTCTGAATCACATACAGGTCACCAATAATTGAAGTAGTGCAACACTATTTTATTAAAAGGTTAACTATTTAAACATACTTGAACTGTGGGTAAATACGATACCAGCTTGAACTAAAGACCTTTGCCTTGTCCTAACCAGTTGATGCACTCAGCACATGATGAATGTCTGTGTTGCAGGCTGTGAGCTCTGTGCTCCTAGCTAGCTGCTACTCGAATGAGCAGGAACTCTGATGTCCCCTGTCTTTATAGTGCGTGTGCTCTCACTGGTGATTGGCTGCGGTGTTGTGTATGTTGATTGGTCCCACTGTGTGTCCATCAGTGTGTGTCTGCACCATGATATACTGTTGTATATTATAACATCCCCCTTTTATGTAAGAAAATGTGCCTGCGTGACAATAAATAGTGTGTGGTGAATGTTCCTGACTATGTGTGTGTGAAATATTTACAGGACTATGTACATAAAACTAAGCTATTTACATGGGAAGGTGCCTGGTGCAGAAAAAAACAGTGTGTCACACCAATAACGAGATGAACACTATATACAAACCACTTGAACGATTAAACGGAAGAACAGAACCGACCAGAGAGTCCATTAGTGCAAAGTTCACAAATTAAGTCTCTGAGGTGGGCGACGAATTCTGGTTGACCGCCTCAAGAGTGGGTCAGGAGCCACCAGCTGAGGAGCGGGCTGGACTGCGTCAGAGTGAGGAGGATGCAGAGTAACCGGAATCTCTGCATAGTCCAGGTCAGGGACAACAGGATCGCGTGACACTGGCGGAGAATCACGTACCAAGCGCGGAACGAGACGAAGGGCATGCCGATTACAGCGCAGAATGGAACCATCCGGTAGACGAACCAGGAACGAGCGGGGAGCCACCTGCCGAAGAACCACAGCAGTTGCAGACTAGCCACCATCCAGAAGATGGATGCGGATGTTGTCATCTGGAGCCAGAGCAGGGAGATCAGCTGCACGGGCGTCATGAGCCGCCTTGTGCTGTACACGAGACAGTTGCATTCGTTGAAGGACCGGAACATGGTCGAGGTCTGGGACGTGAATGGACGGCATCGTCGTCCTCAGGGTGCGAACTATGAGCAGCTGGGCTGGCGACAGGCCAGTGGACAGTGGGGCCGGGCGATAGGCCAGCAGGGCGAGGTAGAAGTCAGATCCCGCATCGGCAGCCTTGCAGAGGAGCCGTTTGACTATGTGGACGCCCTTCTCCGCTTTGCCATTGGATTGGGGGTACAGGGGACTGGATGTCACATGCACAAAGTTGTACCTCCTGGCAAAGTTGGACCATTCCTGGCTCGCGAAGCAGGGGCCATTGTCCGACATCACAGTGAGTGGGATGCCGTGACGAGCAAAGGTGTCCTTACAGGCACGGATGACTGCAGACAACGTGATGTCGTGCAAACGTACCACCTCCAGATAGTTTGAAAAATAGTCTACAATCAGAACATAGTCCCTGCCCAGCGCGTGGAACAGGTCGATGCTGACCTTGGACCAAGGGGACGTGACCAACTCATGGGGCTGTAGGGTCTCACGTGGTTGGGCTGGCTGGAACCGCTGACAGGTGGGGCAGTTGAGCACTGCGTTGGCGATGTCGTCATTGATGCCGGGCCAGTACACTGCCTCTCGGGTCTGTCGGCGGCACTTCTCCACGCCAAGATGGCCCTCGTGTAGCTGTTCCAAGACGAACTGGCGCATGCTGTGCGGGATAACAATGCGGTCCAGCTTCAGGAGGACACCATCGACTACCGCCAGATTGTCTCTGATGTTGTAGAACTGCGGGCATTGGCCCTTGAGCCACCCGTCTGTTAGGTGGCGCATGACACGCTGTAGCAGGGGGTCAGCCGCAGTCTCGCGGCGAATTTGGACGAGGCGTTCATCCGTGGCCGGTAGATTGGGGGCCACGGAGGCCACATGGGCGTCAACCTGGCAGACGAATCCCGCTGGGTCACACAGGGTGTTGACTGCCCTGGATAGAACGTCGGCTATGATCAGGTCTTTGCCCGGGGTATATACGAGCTGAAAGTCGTATCGCCGGAGTTTGAGAAGAATGCGCTGGAGGCGAGGCGTCATGTCGTTCAAGTCTTTTTGTATTATATTGACCAGCGGGCGATGGTCGGTCTCGACGGTGAATTGGGGAAGGCCGTACACATAATCATGAAATTTGACGACACCGGTCAACAGGCCCAGGCACTCTTTTTCTATCTGCGCGTAGAGCTGTTCTGTGGGGGTCATGGTGCGTGATGCATATGCAAAGGGGGCCCATGATGAGGCCTCATCGCATTGCAGGAGCACTGCCCCAATGCCAGATTGGCTGGCATCGGTCAAAAGTTTTGCTGGATCACAAAAAGCCAATACCGGGGCCGTGGTAAGTTTGGTTTTAAGTTCTGTCCATTCGCTCTCGTGGGCAGGAAGCCATTGGAAGTCTGTTGTCTTCCTGACCAGGTTCCTGAGAGCTGTGATATGAGAGGCGAGATTAGGGATGAACTTCCCTAGGAAGTTAACCTTGCCCAGAAATCGGAGGACCGCCTTCTTGTCCTCTGGCTTTTTCATGGCTGTGATGGCAGCTACCTTGTCCCCATCCGGCCGTACACTCAACTGGGAGATGTGGTCCCCTAGGAACTTGAGTTCCGTCTGGCCGAAGGAGCATTTGGCTCTGTTGAGGCATAGGCCCTGCTCCCGTATGCGTTTGAACACGGGCTGGAGGCGACTGATATGCCCCTGCGGGGTGGTGGACCAAATGATTATGTCGTCAACATAGACGCGAACACCTTCAATGCCTTCCATCGTTTGTCCCATGATCCTGTGGAATACTTCTGATGCCGATATAATCCCAAACGGCATCCTGTTGTAACAATATCTGCCAAAAGGGATATTAAAGGTACACAGTTTCCTGCTGGATCTGTCTAGTTGAATTTGCCAGAATCCTTTCGAGGCGTCAAGTTTGGTGAAGAGCTTGGCACGAGCCATCTCGCATGTGATTTCTTCGCGCTTGGGGATTGGGCAATGCTCCCTCATTATGTTGCGATTCAGATCCTTTGGATCAATGCAGATTCTGAGCTCGCCGGAAGGCTTCTTTACGCACACCATGGAACTGACCTAGTCGGTTGGTTCTGTTACTCTGGAGATCACTCCTTGGTCTTGGAGGTCCTGCAGCTGCTGCTTGAGGCGGTCCTGGAGGGGTGCTGGGACTCTGCGAGGTGCATGCACCACAGGCGTGGCGTTCTGTTTGAGGATGATCTTGTAAGTATATGGGAGCGTGCCCATGCCTTCGAAGACGTCGCAGTGCTGGTCGATGATGGCGTTGAGTTGCGCCCTGAAGTCAGCATCCTGGAAGGCAGACGTGTCATCAGGAGAGAGAGAGTGAACTCTTTGAACGAATTTTAGCAATTTGCACGCCTGTGCGCCCAGCAGAGAGTCCTTCGAGGAGCCCACGATCTCGAAAGGAAGGATGGCTTTTCGTGACTTGTGCGTCACTTCGAGTTGGCATGAGCTGGTAGCAGGAATGATGTTGCCATTGTCGTCCAATAGCTGGCAGGCCGATGGGAGAATGGTTGGTTTGACACGAAGGCTTTGGAAATCAGACCATGCCATGAGATTGGCGGAGGCACCAGTGTCCAGGCGGAATCGTATTTGGGACCGGTTGACCGTCAGGGTGGCACACCACTCATCGTCTGGATCGATGCTGTATACCGACAGCGGCTGGTGTCTTTGCTTCGGGGACAGCCTGTTTATCGTTATGACACCGACTCGAAACGGCGCCTTCGGGTCCTCGGTGTCACTGCTGTGTGGGAGGTCGGAATCGGACTCGGTGACCGTGGGTTGAATTGCCCGAACATTCCTGCGAGGCTGGCTGAAGCGATATGAATTGGAAGGCAGAGCTGCTCGACAGCAGGCAGCATAGTGGCCAAGTCTTCCACATCATAGGCATTGTTGAGATTTTGCGGGGCATTGCCGCTTTAAATGGGTGGAGCCACAGTTGCCGCACGTCGTGACGTCAGCACGTTCACTGCGCCACCGCGCATGCGCGGTGCGGTCCTGCGTGGTGCGCGCCTGCACATTACGTTCCTCCATGTCGCCGTCCCCTCGTTTGGTGCATACAAGCGCGGGAGTCGGCGAAAAGCGCGCAAAATGGCCGCCCTCATCCAGGTTGAGGCCCTGGAGGTGTTCAATCACTTGGACCCGTTTCGCCTCGTAGGGACCTTGCCGCGCCGTTTCAGCCGCTTGCATATGGGAGTACCGACTGGTGGCATTTTCATGTAGGACGCAGGTCTCGATGGCGATCGCTAGGGTGAGTTGCTTTACTTTGAGGAGCTGCTGACGTAGGGGGTCTGACTGAACACCGAAAACAATCTGGTCGCGTATCATGGAGTCGAAGGTGGGCCCGTAGCTGCAAGATTGCGCAAGGATGTGGAGGTGCGTTAAAAAGGATTGGAAAGGTTCGTCCTTACCCTGCAAACGCTGTTGGAACACGTAGTGTTCAAAACTTTCATTCACCTCTACGCTGCAGCGAGTGTCAAATTTGAGGAGAACCGTCTTGAACTTCGTCTTGTCTTCATCATCTGCAAAGATGAGAGAGTTGAAAATATGGATGGCATGGTCCCCGGCCGTGGAGAGGAGAAGAGCAATCTTTCTGGTGTCTGAGGCGCCCTCCCCGTCCGTGGCTTCGAGGTAGAGCTGGAAGCGCTGTTTGAAAATCTTCCAGTTGGCCCCGAGGCTGCCGGTGATGCGGAGCGGTGGCGGCGGGCTGATGTTGTCCATGTTGCAGAATGATGGAATGCTGGCGGAAGGCAGATCACTTTCAGGTAGGTCTAAGAAGTGCTAGTATGCAACCACGCCTGGTATCATGATGTGTTGGGTGTTCTGGATCACATACAGGTCACCAACACTTGAAGTAGTGCAACACTTTCTATTAAAAGGTTAACTATTTAAACAAACTTGAACTGTGGGTAAATACGATACCAGCTTGAACTAAAGACCTTTGCGTTGTCCTAACCAGTTGATGCACTCAGCACATGGTGAATGTCTGTGTTGCAGGCTGTGAGCTCTGTGCTCCTAGCTAGCTGCTACTCGAATGAGCGGGAACTCTGATGCCCCCTTTTTATAGTGCGTGTGCTCTCACTGGTGATTGGCTGCGGTGTTGTGTATGTTGATTGGTCCCACTGTGTGTCCATCAGTGTGTGGCTGCACCATGATATACTGGTGTACATTATGACAGGGAGATGATCTCATTCAAACACACAAGCTTCTGAAGGGGATTGACATTTTACCAATGACTTGGGAATCATGAATGCGAGCAGTTTCAAAATAAAGGGGTCCATCATCTAGGCTGAGAGGAGGAGACATTTATTTCCTCAAATAATTGTGAATCTTTGGAATTTTCAATCACAGAGGGTCATGAATGCCACCTCATTGAGTATATTCAAAGCTAAGATAGACAGATATTTGGTCCCTCATGGAATCATGGAATATGGAGAGCGGGTGGGAAAGTAGAGTTTAGATAAAAGACCAGCCATGATCGTATTGAATGGCAGAGCAGGCTCAAGAGGAAATAAGGTCTATTCCTGTTTCTATTTTGTATGTTCTTAAGGTGACCCTGCTCATGATCTCTGACCCTTTCCATGTTCACTGGCCCCACTGAAATCACAAACATTCTTCCCCCCACACCCTACCCCATGGTCACCAACCATGCCATTCACTCTCCATTTATATTCAAATCTCTTTACTACCCTTGTGGTCACTCCCTCCAAGCCGTGCTTTACCCACCTACTCTACTTTCATCGCAATCTCTGGCCCAGCAACAGGAAACCTATATATCCTCAGCTGCTGTCTCTTCTATTAAGGTCCCTACCAGACAAGGAACCAAGTCTATCACACAGGCTAGTTTCCTGCCAGGATCCTGCTGGGTGTGGGGGGGGGGGGGGGGGGGGCACTGCCGCTGTGGAGTTAAAACTCCAAAGTGAAGGGAGCTCCTTCCTCTCTCCCCACTGGAAATCACATTACAGTAAATATCCAGGTCAAAATGGACATCTTTGCCATTTTATCTGCTGGTCCTGCACCTCGTGCCCCTGAAGGCAGAGTGCCTATTATTAAGCTGTTGCATAAATGCACCATAAATATGTAATGGATGTGGTCCGAGGAAACTTGTACTGATTCTCAGGGGAAATCCACAGAGGAACAGAGACATTACTTCAATGCTATTTCCTGTCCCGCTGAACTCAAGGCTCCCTGCATTTTCCTGGCCAGCTTCCCCCCCCCCCCCCCCCCCCGCCCCCAACAGGACTGTAACATTTCACCCTGGAAGTCCACTGCGGAGGAGAAGCGAACTTAGCTGCAGTCAAAATGATATAATTGCGAAAGAATCCAGCAGAGGGAGCAGGTTGTAGCAGTAATACTGGTAACAGGGAAGCTGCTGAACCAATTTTTAAAAATTCTTCAAAGAAACAAATTTCCAGCCCAAGTCTGCCTCCAAATTACTCACGGGCGGCATGGTAGCACAGTGGTTAGCACTGTCGCTTCACAGCTCCAGGGTCCCAAGTTTGGTTCCCGGCTTGGGTCACTGTCTGTGCGGAGTCTGCACATTCTCCCCATGGCTGCGTCGGTTTCCTCGGGTGCTCCGGTTTCCTCCCACAGTCCAAATATGTGCAGGTTAGGTGGATTGGCCATGATAAATTGTCCTTCATGATCCAAAAAGGTTAGGCGGGGTTACTGGGTTACGGGGATAGGGTGGAGGTGTGGGATTAAGTAGGGTGCTCTTTACAAGGGCCGGTGCAGACTCGATGTGCTGAATGACCTCCTTCTGCACTGTAAATTCTATAATTCTATGAATTCTGAATTTAGCAGAAACAAGAAAGGTGCGTGAGTAACTTTTAATTTCAAAGACTGCAATCCTCAGCTTTTCTGTATGAACACTGGGTTTCCTAAGCCTGGGGACACCCAATATCTACAACAAGACATGAGCTGTTAGATCTAGGATGCGGAATTTTACGCTGGGAAAGAAGGCCCCACCCTCAATGTAAAGAAAGTTAATGGTGGCGAGCTCACCTTTGCGTGCCTGGTTCTCTCTGCAGCCACTTAACGGCCATAGGGACTTTTATTGACTTGGTGGGGCTTCCGGCCACTCCAAGAGAAATTCCTGCATCAGAGGGCAGCCAGGCAATCAGAGGGCTGGCAGCTCCTTGGCCCACCAGTGCCACCAGGAGTGGTGGCCAATGCTGGGACTGCAGCCTGTCCCAAAAGGTTAAGTCCAGACTGGCAGTGGATAGGGGTTGATATCACTGTGCTGGGTGAAGGGGAAACTCGAGGGGAATGGTTACCATTGGGACGAGATCCCTTAGATGGGCATAGGGCACTCAAAAAAGAGGCAACTACACCCCCTGCTCAGCCACCAGTCCAGCAGGTTTCCACTGGCAGGCTAGGCACTTATTGCTAGCCTCCACCACCATGAGTAAAATCCCAGTGGCAGTGGGAGAAAGGCCTTAAGCGGTCATTTACTGGTTTCTTAAGGACCTAAGTTGGCCCAGAGTCAAGAGGGCCAGCCCATGCCATCCCACCACTGGTAAAATCACACTCAATTTCATGCCCACCTGATTGCCATCCCACCCCACCCTGGGGGGGTTGTTAAATCCATCCAGTAGGTGAGGGTCTATACTGGATCCAGCGTACTTCGCCAGATAACCCTTTGTGACCAGGCACAAGCTGCCGCCACCTATTATGATCCCAGACCAGATCCCACAGTGGCTAGGATACTGAACTGAAACATCAATATTTTAATTTATTTTGTAAAACTGTGCAGCAAGAATGATTCACTCCCAGGAGTGATTGCATGAAAAAATAAGGCTTTGGTATTTTGAATCAAAACTTTATTATGAATATTAAACCCTTTAACTTCACACCTGAAAAGAACTGCTTACAATTACCCCTTAACACTACTATTCAATTCCCCATCAAATAACAAAAAAAGAAACATACAACTCTTAATCCAACTTGATTAATACTTCCTTTGCAGAACAGATTTGGGCCCTGGTTAGAACCCCTTCAGACTCTGGCTGAATGTCTTCAAATAGCTGCTTCAACTGGGTTGTTTAAACCTCTTCCTTGTCTTCAGACAAGATTGTTCTGCTTTAAAATAGCATTGCTCTTTTTGTAACTATTCTACTGGGAAAGAAAACTGCCTTTACTTGTGGTCTAAAAAAAACAAGGGTTGCCAAATTAGATTTCAACTCTTCTCTCCATAAGCTTTTTCAGAAAATGTCTCTCTCTCCCTCTGCTCCACCAGCACTGATATCATCTCCCCAAGCTGAAAACAAATTAGATTGCCTGGGGCTGAAAGCACATTAACTCCCCATGACTGACCCCAGTCAAACCACAGTGCATTAGCACAGACTGAAAAACACATCCCTCTGTCAATGTCACCTTCTGGCTCCTCAAAGCACCTATGCCCTACAAAACAAATTTCTTCAAAAAAAAATGACCACTGCAGTTAAACACACATTAACCCCAGGCTTTTAACCCTTAAATTGCCAGTACAATTATAATCCAATTTTCCTTAAATCCTCTATTCATCACACCCCATCAACTACTGGGCCTATCTGACTTCTAATCCCCCATTCCACAAACCTCCAGGCTCACTGCCAAGATTACTCCCCAGCCTCAATTGTCCATCATTCCTCCCAATCAAAGCCTCTTGCACTGTCCCTGGATTGGCTCTTCCTTCTGCCCATTCTCACCCCAAGATCAACCCCCTTCCCGTGCATGCCCAATAGACTAAAGTCCCATATTTTTTAATTTGTTCAAGGGTTGTGGGCATCGCTGGCTAGGCCAGTATTTATTGTCCTTCCTTAATCAAAGTCATAATTTGTGAAATATAATGTGGTGGTGAGCAGCCTTCATGACGTTCTGCAGTCCATGTGGTGTAGGTATACCCATAGTGATTTTAGGGAGGGAGTTCCAGGATTTTGACCCAGTGACAGTAAAAGAGCGACAATATATTTTGAAGGCAGGATGATTTGTGACTCGGAGGAGAAGTTGCATATGGTGGCGTTCCCATGCATTTACTGCCCTTTTACTTCTTTGTAATGGAGATTGTGGGTTTGGAAGGTGCTGTCAAAGGAGCCTTGGCAAGTTACTGCAGTGCATCTTGTAAATGGTACACACTACAGTCATCATGTGTCAGTGCTGGAGAGAGAATTTTTAAGATGGTGGATTGGGTATGAATCAAGCAGGCTGCTTTGTCCTGGATGTTGTTGAGTTTCCTGAGTGTGATTGGAGCTACACTGATCCATGTAACTGGAGAGTATTTCATCACACTATTGGCCATTTGTCTTGTAGATGAAACTCTGGATGGTCATGAGGTGAAAATCAATTGCCATTGAATACAACATGCTCTAACAGTCATAATATTTATGTGGCTAATCCAGATAACTTTCTGGTCAATTTTTCTTCAGAATTCAGGGAGCTTAATCAGTAGTGGTACTACAGTCTTCAATGTCCATACCTGTCAAAATGTTCCACATCATGATCCACCATAATTTTTCCTTTGGACCCACGGCGAAGAATCACGGAAACGACTACACGATGACATTAGTAAGTTCCATTCAACCATCAGACTCACCATGGACTACTCTCCAAAATCAGTTGCATTCTTGGACACACCTGTCTCCATCAAGGACGGTCACCTCAGCACTTCGCTTTACCGCAAACCCACGGATAACCTTACGATGCTCCACTTCTCCAGCTTCCACCCTAAACACATTAAAGAAGCCATCCCCTATGGACAAGCTCTCCGTATACACAGGATCTGCTCAGACGAGGAGGAGCATAACAGACATCTACAGACGTTGAAAGATGCCCTCGTACGAACGGGATATGGCACTCGACTCATCGATCGACAGTTCCAACGCGCCACAGCGAAAAACCGCACCGACCTCCTCAGAAGACAAACATGGGACACAACCGACAGAATACCCTTCGTCGTCCAGTACTTCCCCGGAGCGGAGAAACTACGTCATCTTCTTCACCACCTTCAACAAGTCATTGATGACGATGAACATCTTGCCAAGATCATCCCCACACCCCCACTACTTGCGTTCATCAACCGCACAACCTCAAACAAACCATTGTTTGCAGCAAACTACCCAGTCTTCAGAACAGTGACCACGACACCACACAACCCTGCCATGGCAATCTCTGCAAGATGTGCCAGATAATCGACATGGATACCACTATTACATGTGAGAACACCACCCACCAGGTACGCGGTACATACTCGTGCGACTCGGTCAACGTTGTCTACCTCATACGCTGCAGGAAAGGATGTCCCGAAGCGTGGTACATTGGCGAGACCATACAGATGCTGCGACAACGAATGAACGGACATCGCGCAACAATCGCCAGGCAGGAATGTTCCCTTCCAGTCGGGGAACACTTCAGCAGTCAAGGGCATTCAGCCTCTGATCTCCGGGTAAGCGTTCTCCAAGGCGGCCTTCAGGACGCGCGACAACGCAGAATCGCCGAGCAGAAACTTATAGCCAAGTTCCGCACACATGAGTGCGGCCTCAACCGGGACCTGGGATTCATGTCGCATTACATTCATCCCCCACCATCTGGCCTGCGAAATCACACCAACTGTCCTGGCTTGGTACAATTCACACCTCTTTAATCTGGGGTTACCCCATCTCTGGATCTGTAAAGATTTAATCACCTGCTAGTGATTGGTCGCATTCCAAGCATTGTTTGGCATCTTTGAATTTGTCTATATATATGTTCCTGGAACATACCTCTTCATTCACCTGAGGAAGGAGCAGCGCTCCGAAAGCTAGTGACATCGAAACAAACCTGTTGGATTTTAACCTGGTGTTGTAAGACTTCGTACTGTGCTCACTGTGCGCAGTCCAACGCCGGCATCTCCACACCATATGAAAAGCATCCTTTCATGTTTACATAAGGATGCAGATTGACTCTTTTAATTGGTACTTTAGATGAAGTTGGTTGCTGGTCGGAAGATATGTTGGGAGTTTTCCAGATGAGAGGCACATGGCACTCTGTTTATCCTTTGATCTTCAGGAATTGTCTCCTTTGTGAGCGAACAGATAGATATTTTTATTTCATGCTCACTAACTCTGAAAATATTGCACTGATGTGATTAGCACCATTTAGCCAACACATATTGATCTTAAAACGTGGTTTAATTTCCACATTAATAATTAAACAGTGCAAAAATAGATGTCACGTCAGAATTGGAAAATAAAATTGTAAACATTTGACTTTTATCCAGCTCAATTTGCATTTTAATTCAGTGTTTTGAAAATATGTTCCTCAGCTGCCTTTATAAATCTGACACTAAGAACACCACCCAATGTGGAACTGAGTCATTCAGGCATGGAAGGAGCAGGTTTGATCCCTGATCTTAAATCGGGTACCAATTGTGGTGTTATCAGCTCACATGCCCACACCTATTAAGGGGAAAAATCATGCATTCTCCTTTTTGATTCTATCTCATGATTCCCACTGGGAGATGCATGGGTGTGGACTTTGTGGGCAAGATCAGACTTGTGACTCTGATAGTTAGGCCCACTACTCAGTGTTGCAACAAGGCAATTTGGATAAAGTACCAAAGAACTAAAGTACACTGTGGACCTCTACCACAATGTGACTCACTGATTTCATGAAGGACATTGGGAGAGACCTGAAGGAGGAACAACATTGCGTTATATCTTGAACATCAGTTCCTCCTCTCTACTGAAGGTGGGACACTATCATGAGAGCTACCACGGTGCTCATTTTAATATTCAATCATACTGAGTGGTGTGGTTTATCGTGTTAATGTTAATAAGGTAGCATGTCGTTTACAATTTCACATCATTCAGTTAGCATTTGAAACAAAGTGCCCAGCCACTGTGGTGTTATTTGAAGTGTTACCAGTATGAAATGACTGTACAAAAATAAAGTTCCCACCCAAATATCAATGCCAAAGCAAGCTGAGGAATAATAAAGTGGTGCTCACATCTAGATTTAATCTCTTGTAATTTTCAATAAAAATACTTGCTCTCTTTCACAAATCATGACTTCAAATGTAACAATTTAACCAAAAGTAATGGCTCCAAAAATCCATGATACCATTTTTTTCATTTTTCCAATTAAAGGGCAATTTAGCGTGGCCAATCCACCTACCCTGCACATCTTTGGGTTGTGGGGGTATGGCCCACACAGACATGGGAAGAATGTGCAAACTCCACACAGACAGTGACCCGGGGCTGGGTCCTCTGTGCCGTGAGGCAGCAGCGCTAAACACTGTGCCACCGTGCCACCACATGATACTATTTATGACGGTGTGACATGTACCCAGAGGGAGGATTGCTACCTGCCAATTACCAGTAGCATTTTAAGGGAAACACAGAATTAACCCATTTCTAAACAACTTGATTTTTTATTATCACAATCCCTCATAACACAGAATATGGCGCTGGGTAGGAATGGGGGAGGCGGGTGTAAATTTTCGCAGAAGGCCGTTAAAGAGCCTGCAATGGGTGAAGATTGTAG
The DNA here is from genome assembly GCF_047496885.1 of Scyliorhinus torazame. Taxonomy (NCBI): domain Eukaryota; kingdom Metazoa; phylum Chordata; class Chondrichthyes; order Carcharhiniformes; family Scyliorhinidae; genus Scyliorhinus; species Scyliorhinus torazame. Next base: position 68,359,118 of record NC_092714.1, on the reverse strand, counting down.
GGTGACAAAACCTGTGTTTATATAGGGGGCAATTCAGCAGACAAGGTTCAAGTCTGTTTTTGGGCACATTTGGCGGGGCGATTCTGTATGGCTGCAGTGCTGAAATCCAACGGCAGTTTGACGTTTCTTTTGGCCTTGGGGAGTTTCTTCCCACCGAGGCCATACTTCAAGAGATTTCCTGCTGGCGAGATCAGCTCTCCAACAGGAAAGGCTATTCACATATTGGGGCACCATTTTGATCGGCAGCCCTGATCCTGCCCCCCGCTTTCTGGTCCCCCAACCTTGTCAAGATCCATAGGAACTTCTTCCTCACCCCAATCCAATTGGCAAGGCTCCCCTGGGCCTGACACCTGGCAATGCCAACCTGCCACCCTGACAGTGCCAGTCTGGAACCTTGGCAGTGCCACTGGCATCCTGACAGTGTCACCAGGACACACTGGCAGTGCCAACGTGGCTTTAACAAGCTGTGCCATGGGGCAGTGCCAGGGCCAGATCCTAGTGGGAGTACGTATATGGGTGATGGGCGGAGGGGAGAGAGGCCATTAAGGGGGAGGCTGCCGGCGGTGAATGTCAGGTGGGGGAGGGGCGTTGCCGGCAATGAATGCCGGTGGTGGGTGTGGAGAACCCCCAAGACCTCCATGAGGGACAGCACGGTGGCGCAGTGGGTTAGCCTTGCTGCCTCACGGCGCCGAGGTCCCAGGTTCTATCCCGGCTCTGGGTCACTGTCTGGATGGAGTTTGCACATTCTCCCCGTGTTTGTGTGGGTTTCGCCCCCACAACCCAAAGATGTGCAGGTTAGGTGGATTGGCCACGCTAAATTGCCCCTTAATTGGAAACAAAAATGAGGTGGGCTGCGAGCTGTTAGACTGCAGCACTGGCCGAGGCAGCCTTTAAAGATGGCGCGCCAATCTACTTAAGTCCTGTTTTGGGCGAGTTTGGCGGGGAGCTTCGTAAAGGCTGCGTTGGTGAGATCGCGGGCTGTATTCAATAGCACTTAGTGCCAAAAATGAGATCCCAAGAGATTTTTGACATTATTGGCTCCCTTGCCGTCTGATTTGTCCTACTCACACCTCAGCTGCTCGCCTCTAATAAGGAGGAGCAGCTTTTAAATGCTCCCTCACCACTCACTCATAGTCAACACACAAACGTGGCAGCGCATGCTCCCGGGAAATGCCTTTTGATATATGCAGGTGAGGGCTTTTGTGAGGTGACAGGTGAGGGAATTCCCGTTGCTCCCGGCACAAGAAATTCAAGACAGGGTGATCTCGGGTGTATGGGTCGGGGAGGGCAAAGTGTCGGAAATACACCAGGAGTTGAAAGAAGAGGGGGAAGCGCTGGTAGAAGAGTTGAAGGGTAAATGGGAGGAGGAGCTGGGGGAGGAAATCGAGGTAGGTCTGTGGACTGATGCCCTGGGTAGGGTCAATTCCTCCTCCTCGTGTGCCAGGCTCAGCCTGATACAATTTAAGGTGGTCCACAGAGCGCACTTGACGGGGGTGAGGTTGAGTAGGTTCTTTGGGGTAGAGGACAGATGTGGAAGGTGCTCAGGGAGCCCGGCGAACCATGTCCATATGTTTTGGTCATGCCCGGCACTGGAGGGGTTCTGGAGAGGAGTGGCGGGAGCAATATCTCAGGTGGTGAAAGTCCGGGTCAAGCCAAGCTGGGAGCTAGCAATATTTGGAGTAGTGGATGAACCGGGAGTGCAGGAGGCGAAAGAGGCCGGCATTCTGGCCTTTTCATCCCTAGTAGCCCGGCGAAGGATCTTGCTAATGTGGAAGGAGGCGAAGCCCCCCAGCCTGGAGGCCTGGATAAATAATATGGCTGGGTTCATAAAGTTGGAGAGGATTAAGTTCGCCTTGAGAGGGTCTGCGCAGGGGTTCTACAGGCGGTGGCAGCCGTTCCTAGACTACCTCGCGGAGCGTTAGAGGAAGGTCGGTCAGCAGCAGCAGCAATCTTGGGGGGTGGGGGGGGGTGGAGGGGACGTCCTGGGAGGGGGAGGGGAAAGGGGGGACTGCCTGGGAGGGTGGATGAGCAAGAGATAACATGAAGGGTTGGGAAAACTGGCACGTACGGGTGAGGGCCAGTGTACAAAGCTGTGTAAATATATCATTTTGCCATGTATATATCTTGCTCTGCGCGATTTCTCGTTTTTTTTTGTTACGGGGGGGGGGGGGGGGGGTTATTGTTTGTAAGGGAGAAAAATTGTGTTATAAAACTTTAATAAATATATATTTTTTAAAAACATGGCAGCGCACAGACCTGCTCCTTGCTTTGGGCTTGCTGACCTCACAATGCTTCTCGACGAGAGGATGAGAGGCGGGCCACCCTGGGGTCGGAGAACAAGCAGCAGAGTCAGCAATGCCACCTGGGAGGCAATGGCATCGGCTGTCAATGCGGGCAGCATGACATAGAGGACCAGCGTCCAATGTCGGAAGAAAATCAATGATCTCCATCGACGTGCATAGGGTAAGTTACCACCTCTCTCCTGGCATCAGTTCTGTCTGCCACCCCTCAAATTCCCAACCACCACCCCCCCTCCCCTCACACCCAATCTACTGGCTGACACCTCATACCTTCCCCACATCCAGTCTTCAAGGGTGGTCCTCAGAACCCCCTGGCACCCATTGCATAACCTCTTCATGTCCATATATGGTGCCCACACATGCCATCTGCTATAGATCCCCTTGACCCATCAAACATGCGGCTCACAAAGTCCTCTTTTTGTCTCCACAGGAGAAGATAGCCGAAAATAAATGGGAAAGGGCCAAGATGGGGAGAGGGAAGGAATCCTAGAGATCTGAGTCCTCACCCCCTATGAAGAATGGGCCCTGAAAATCATGGGGTTGCCCGAGGAAAGAGCAGCCACCACAGCAAGGTTGGCCTGTGCCAGAGAGGTGAGGATCACCTGTCCCTTCACCCAGATAACCTGTCTCAAGTGAGTTGTTCGTGTCAGACAAAATGACCCTTCCCTCTCACTGACCACATGTCCATTGTCTCGCAGGATCTCCATCTGGTGAAGTCGGTCCGTCTGGAGTCGTAAGCCCCTCCCTGCCATTCAAGAGAACACCTCGGAGGAGAGCCCCGAGGAGACCACCGCGAGGCATCACAGCTATCATTCCCGCCTTCCACCAGTGCAGAGACACACACCTCAGTGGTCGGCATTAGATGCTTCTGAGGCATCTTTACGTGGGCACCACACAGTTGTTGAGACACATCAGGTGGAGGGAGGAACGTCCAAGGGAGTCAGCAGTCAGAGATCTGCTTGCTTCCAGGATTCAGTTGGGTCCCAGCCAGATGCCAAGCCTCTGGACAAGGTTCTCCCGGAGCTGAGGCAGATGATAGGACACGGCCGTGAAATTCAGGATGGAGTATCAGTGGCATTGCAGTGAGTGCAAGGCTGACAGGAGGAGTCCCAAAGGCTTCAAGTGGAGGTACGGCACGGTAGCACAGTGGTTAGCACAGTGCTTCCCAGCACCAGAGACCTTAAGTCACTGTCTGTGCAGAGTCTGCATGCTCTCCCCATGTCTGGTTTAGCCAGGGGCTGGTTTAACACACTGGGCTAAATTGCTGGCTTTTAAAGCAGACCAAGGCAGGCAAGCAGCACGGTTCAATTCCTGTACCAGCCTTCCCGAACAGGCCCCAGAATGTGGCGACTAGGGGCTTTTCACAGTAACTTCATTGAAGCCTACTTGTGACAATAAGCAATTTTCATTTCATTTTTCATGTCTGCGTGGATTTCCTCTGGGTGCTCCGGTTTCCTCCCACAAGTCCCGAAAGATATGCTTGTTGAGGTGAATTGGACATTCTGAATTCTCCCTCAGTGTAGCTGAACAGGCGCCAGAGTGTGGCGACCAGAAGATTTTCACAGCAACTTTATTGCCATGTTAATGCAAGCCTACTTGTAACACTAATAAAAATTATTATTATTATTCTCCTGCTCCTATACGTTATGTTCTTTAACATAAAAAGGTCTTGAGGTGTTTCATAGAAACACTGTCACACCAATATCAAAGCCCAGCCAAATGGGGAGTTGTTCAAAGATTACTAACAGCTTGGCTGAATAGGCATATTTTACGGAAGAACCTACAGAATGAGGGGGAAGTGGAAGAGGTTCATGAAGAAAATTCCAGAGTTGAAGGTGTAAGACACAGCAATGAATAGGAGGATGAGTGTAAGGGCAGCACAAAAAGACACATTTTGAAAAATGCAGGGATTTGAGAGGAATTTCTCATATTTGTTTACACAAATTGGTCTTGGGATTTATGTGATTATTCTGGCATTGTCGGGTTGCTGTTGCTGGGTGCTGAGCAACAGAGGTCACAATGCTCAGTTCCACCATCACAGTGTGGGGATGTGCGGAATGGACCGACCAATGCTTACCTGTTTTCGCATGTTTACATGTTCAGCTTTGCCCATCATTTGTAGCCTCTGATGTAAACTTCACATCCATCCTGTTACGACCAGGTGAGGAGGGGGTTGTATTGTTTCCATCTTTTTGCACTCCTTGTTTCACTGCAAGTTGTTTTTATTTTAAAAAGCATGTGCTTGCCAATTTGATGAATGTTTAACTGTTTATGCGCGGTGACCATTAAAATCACCAAGAGACAGATTTCCTAGAGATTTTAAAAAAGGAAAAGAGAATGTTTTTTTATTGTCCTTAATTATCTAAGAAGAAGAACAAAAACGTTCAACCGTATACACACAAATAGATCGGTAGTGGGAGGATGAACTCAGCCATTAAAAGTCCAGTGAAGTTAAAGGGCTCCTGGTGGTTCGCTCTTGGTCGTTGGTGACTTGGCTGACTTCAGGCTGAACTCGGTATTTTATAGAATCATAGAATCCCTACAGTGTTGAAGGAGGCCATTCAGCCCATCGAGTCTGCACCCACCCTCCTAAAGAGCGCCCTACCTAGGCCCACTCCCTCAACCTATCCCCATAAACCAGTACCTCACATAACCTTTTGAACACGAAGGGGTAATTTATCATGGCCAATCCACCTAACCTTACATTGTGTACCTTGTGTTGCCCTATTATGTATTTTCTTTTTATTTTATTGTCATGTACTAAATGAGCTGTTTGAGCTGCTCGCAGAAAATTACTTTTCACTGTACCTCGGTACACTTGGCAAGGGAACCGGAGCACCCGGAGGAAACCCACGCAGGCACAGGGAGAATTTGCAAACTCCACACAGTGAGTCACTCAAAGCTGGAATTGAAACTGGGTCCCGTGCGCTGTGAGGCAGCAGTGCTAAACACTGTGGCACTGCTCTGCTCTTCTGGGTTTGACATTGAGGCAGTTTAAAGATGCACAAATTATCTGATCTTCTGAAGATAGCAGCTTCAGGGTTAAGTTCTTTTTAAAAATCTCTGTCTGCGGCACAGAGAGAGCCAAAACAAAAGTAGCCAAGATTGAACGTTTGCCAGTTGGATGGATAGAGAGAGAGAGAGAGACCCACACAAGGATTTTGCTTCTTCAGTCTGATTTACTGGTCTACAGAGAAAACAGCTAAACACACAAAGGGTTAGCTGACATGTCACATGACCTACTTATTCCAACTGTCCAGTGACTCAAGTGATAGCTGGTGGATTTCAGTCGCCTGGTTTACATGATTAAATTATGTCTGGGCAAATCCTTTCATGTCCTGGATCCCCATTGTCCAAGTGATTATGCATAATTGATTGTATCCACCAAGTTAAATATGCAGGTGATTGTCTGGATGCTTTGCTAATGGGATTGGAGATGGCCCCCTTTCACGCTCCTTAAAGGCAATTGTTCCTGGTGAGGATTTACAGACAAGTGTCTCCTGTCCATGGCAAGACACTAGGAAGCTTAGTGGAACCGAGAGCTCTTAGGGTGCTTGTCCACAGATCCCTAAATGTGGTAGGATAGGTTAATAGGGTAGTTAACAAGGCATATGGGACACATGCTTTTATCAGTCATGGCATAGATGAAAAGAGCAGGGAGGTTATGTTGGAGCTGTACAAAACTTTGGTTAGACCAAAGTTGGAGTACTGTGTGCAGTTCTGGTCACATCACTTTAGGAAGGAAGTGATTGGAAAGGGTGCAAAGGAAACTCACCAGGATGTTGCCTGGGATGGAGCATTTGGGATTTGAAGAGAGGCTAGATAGGCTTGGGTTGTTTTATTTAGAGCAGAGAAGGTTGAGGGGTGACCTGATTGAGATGAATAAGATTATAAGGAGTATGGAGCGTGTGGATAGGAAGCAGCTGTTCCCCTTAGTTGAAGGGTCAATAACGAGGGGGCATAATTTTAAGGTGAGGGGCAGGAGGTTTTGAGGGGATTTGAGAAAAACATTTTTTCGCCCAGAGTGTAGTGGTAGTCTGGAGTGCACTGCCTGGGAGGATAGTAGAGGCGGGAAACCTCACAACCTTTAAAAAAGTACGTGGATGAGTGCTTGAAATATCATAACATTCAAAGCTATGGGCCCAGTGCTGGAAAGTGGGATTAGCATAGATTTGGTGTAGTTTTGTTGGTGCAGACTCGATGGACCGAAGGACCTCTCCTGTACTGTATGACTCCTTAATTTTGGAATGCAGAAGTCATGGTGATGCAAATGTGCAGCCATCTTTGACTGTGATTTCAAGTCACTGAGATGCAGAGTTAGACTTTTTAAATGCCTTTCTTTATAAATTTAAAGTGCCCAATTCTTTTTTCCCCCAATTCAGGGACAAGTTAGCATGGTAGATCCACTTACTTGTAGATCTTTGAGTTGTGGGGGTGAGATCCACGCAGATACGGGGAAAATGTGCAAACTCCATACGGACAGTGACCCAGGGTCCTCGGTGCTGTGAGGCAACAGTGCTAACCACTGTGCCACCATGCTGTCCTTGACTTCTTTAATTCAATTGGTGGTTGCCAGTCAATAAATTCATAAAGTCGTATTTTCATAAAGAGTGTCTTAGTAACAATGCCAATTATATCGCACCATTCTGAATCCTTAAATATAAATACATGTCCTTTAAAGTTTGCCAAATATAAGAACAAAGATCTTCGGAGAGTGCAATCAACACCACAATTCACTCCTTTGCATATTTAGTTCCCATTAAAACAAAAAGAAAGAAAGGTCTGCATTTTTAAGGATTATTTAATCAGACCTCTCCTAACATATATGGCATTAATTGATGAGAAATGTTGCCATGGCAGTATGTGGAGTTAAAGCATCATGTTAATGAGGCTCTTTTAATCTATCCTCTGCAACATCTGTGGAATCCTTGGCGAGTGCTGAAGTTCTACAATGTCGCACCCACTAAAATAGCACCAATACCTTTTAATGACTGTGTCCACTACCAGATAAATTGATTCAATCATTAATCAGATGAACACAACTTCGAAGGTTCTCTCATTTCCATAAGTAGAGTGATGTAACTAGGTATACCTCTGTTAGCAGGAATTTCTAGATGTAAAGAGATTGTGATCTCATGCAATGTGTGTCAGTTTTTTACAATGACTGGGATTTGCTTTGAATCTCTATAGATGAAAACTTGAAATCTAATGTAAGTCGTCACCCGTATAGCAGACAGAAGTGTTCCAAGCTTCCATCCTTTTCTGCACCTGACAGATAATGCTGAGGGTATTTTAGATTAGATTTGGATTTAGATTTATTGTCACATGTACCGAGGTACAGTGGAAAGTATTGTTCTGTGTATAGTCCAGTCAGATCATACCATACATGAAAAGCATAGGACATACGATAGATACACGATGTAAACACATAGACAACAGGTGAAGCATACGGAGTGTAGTGCTACACAGTGGAGAAGATGCGTGGAGAGATCAGTCCAGTCAATAAGAGGGCCGTTTCGGAGTCTGATAGCAGCAGGGAAGAAGCTGTTTTTGAATCTGTTAATGCGTGTTTTCGGACTTTTGTATCTTCTGGAAGAAGTTGGAAGAGAGAATATCACAGATGGGAGGGGTCTTTGATTATTCTGCCCGCTTTCCCAAGGCAGCGGGAGATATAGACAGAGGGCACGATCCAATGGCCATGCTGCGCCCGAAAAGCAGATCACCGCGACGCAGCGTGGCGGTTGAAAACCAGGAGACCCCGCTCCCGGGATCGACTCAGCTCGCCACATGAGACGTTGCGATGTGAAACCCGCCCGCAATGGGTGGGATCACTTTTTGGCAAGTATGCCTCACTCTAATGCGCACATTCCCGAGGTATCTGAGGCTTTGGGATTCAACCCCTTCGCCTCAGAGACCTCGGGTGAGCGCCATTCAGCACTGGTCCCCACAAACGGGGACCAGACGGCACGGCATTTGTGGGGATCTCCCAGGGGATCGGAGGCCCCCGGCTGCATGCCCTTTGAGCACGATGGTGTCCTGGCACTGCTGCTGCCACCTAGGTACCGTGGCAGTGCCACCTGGGTGCCAGCCTGTCACTGCCAAGTTACCCAGATGGCACTTCCAGCTGACATGGACGCTGCTTAGGTGCCACATTGGCACTGCCAAGCTGGCATTTCGTTTTGCACGCGAATGGGCCGGTGTTGCCCAATGTGGGGGGGAGGTTTCGGGGACCCTCCCATAATGCATCTGGGCTGCGCGGGGAGGTTGGGGATTGTTTTGAGGGCCTCAGAGATCGGGACGACATTTAAACGTGGCTTCCCGATCTCTCACTACAATGAGGAGTTCCAGTGAGCAGAGCTCCCCCCATACAAAAACGGGGCGATGTGCATTCTTGGCCGCGCATTCCCCATTTAGGCCCCTTATTCAACACGAGTTGCGTTGAATAGCCATGTGTATGTTGGCATTGTGATCGCCGGGAATCACAGGGCTAAATGCGCTCACTAGTACACTTTGTTCCCTTTTGAGAGAATCGCGCCAGAGTCAATGGATGGGAGGCGGGTTTGCGTGATTGACTGGGCTGTGAGTGTGAGTCTCTGATTTCTTACAGCCTTGGGCCGAGCAGTTGCCATAGCAGGCTGTGATGCAGTCAGATAGGCTACTTTCTATGGTACATCTGTAAAAATTGGTAAAAGTCAATATGGACATGCCGCATTTCCTGAGTTTCCTGTGGAAGTATAGGCACTGTTGTGCTTTCTTGGTCGTAAAGTCGTCATGGGTGGACCAGGACAGATTGTTGGTGATGTGCGCAGCTAGGAATTTGAAGCTGTCAACCATCTCTACCTTGGCACTATTGATACAGATAGGGCTGTGTACGACACTTCGCTACCTGTAGTCGATGACCAGTTCCTTAGTTTTGCGGTCATTGAGGGAGAGGTTGTTACCGTTGCACCATGCCATTAGATTCTCCATCTCCCTCCTGCACTCTGACTCATCATTGTTTGGAATTCGACCCACTACGGCCGTGTCATCAGCAAACTTGTAGATGGAGTTGGAGCCAAATTTTTCCACGGTCATGTGTGTATAGGGAGTATAGTGGGGGCTAAGTCTGCAGCCTTATGGGGCCTTGGTATTGAGGACTATCATGGGGGAGGTGTCGTTGTTTTTCCTTATTGATTGTGGTCTATAGGTCAGGAATGTTTGGCTAAGGATTGAGACGATCCCACAGTAGATAGGTCAGTCTTGCTAGGATCAGTAAAGGTCACAATAAGTACTCAACTTCGATAGCACTGGAATGCTATCAATGATTCAATTTAACAAAGCTGCTGTTTATATCCTGTTGTGAAACTATTTTCTGTTGTAAAAGTAAATTAGAAATGTAAAGAAGTACTAAAATTTGGATGTGGTGCAGGAAATTATATTGATGGGTCTGGAAATAAATAGCATAATTATAAATGTGCCCAGTTTGCGATAGCTTCGTTCAAGTATTAGATAAACAAATGCAATACCCTGCACCTGTGTGATAGACTTCCTGGCATTAAAGAAAAATTACCCAGGATTTGCTCTTTCAGAAATATTTATAGGATTTTGTCTTAAATAGAGTAAAGCAACTAAATCAAGAAAATTGACTTGCAACAAAAAATGTATGTTCTAATATCATTGCCTTAGCCTACAAACTAATAAAGTGGCGTGTGAAAATGCAGGAAAAGTATAAATGCAAAAGCAGAAAAGGAAATGTTATGTTCCAGACTAAAGCAGCATGGATTAGCAGGGCACAAAGGAAATATAGCAGTAATGACTAAGGTGAAGTTTGGAACAATTAGAAAAGCAAAAGCTAATGGCACTATATCTGAATGCCAGATTTTAACTCTGCAAGTGGATGGGAACATTTTTTGTGCCATAATTGTGCCAAGTCTTAGATTGTTGTTTATGTGACTGATAAATGTATGAACATGTTGAAGATGGTACCAAATGGCAGTTGTAGTATTGTGCATTGTTTCCAATATCCACTAAATCCTGCTGTCAGTTATACGCTTGACAAACTGATGAACAGTAATCTTTTTACTGAACCATCACCTGTTTCTCTAGCCATGGCAAGTAATTCAAGAGATCAGAACCCCTGGGGTTGTAGCAAGCTCAACAGAAGAACCCTAACACTGTATTGTATGAGAGGTTAATGAGGTGTTGTATGTAATACAACAGCTGACCGAACAGGAACATGTGCCCTTGACAATTAAAGATGGCATCAGAGTCAATATATTATGAGTAAAGTTGACAAAACAGGAGGAAAGCTGAATAAGCATTTTGAAGGAGGCATGTGCCAAGTGAATACCAATTCTTCCTCCATCAACCACAGTCTCTTGTAGTACAAGTACAGGAGTCAGTAACTCAAACACATACAGAAAGAGTATTGGTCAGTCTGATCTCAAAGGAGATCACAGTTGTTCCACAGCTTTTGACAGGCCAAATCCAAAGACATTTTGAGTCCATTGTCAAAGTCAAATGATTCTATTTCTTAATCGTGCTTCGCCTTTAGGAAAAAGGTCTCTACTATCTCTGGGAATTTCTACACACAGTGTTGCTGATTTTGCCTTAGTTCAATTGTTCTGTTTTACTACCTTTGCTCTCGAGTCGCCAGGTATCTTTATGATACCGCCACGAGGTTCAAGTCCAAGTAATGATCAATAATCCAATAGACCGCTTAGTAAGATTTAAATCAAAGCACATTTATTATACACAGTAATCGCTACTCATGCACAAATTCTACATCTAAGATACTTCTACAACTAACAGGCCTATACTTAACTTTGAACTGGCCCACCAGGTCAGGGAAACAAATGGCCTTTCGTTCGGGTTCTGAGTCTGCGGGATTCGAAGTTGGTACGGATTGGTAGCTAGGAGCACATATCTCGTAGCGAGCGTTGAATTAAGACTTACGAGTTTGATGATCACTGGAGTCACTGCACCGGTCACGGTCAATGTTGGTTTGTTGTTGCTGGGTGACCCGGGCAGGAAGAAGAGCGTGAAGCGAGTGAAGAGGTGAAGAAGAGTGAAGCGAGTGAAGAAGAGAGCGATTTGAACTTGGGGCTCAACTCTTATAGTCCCCAAGGGCTTCCCGCCTTTCGGGGCGGACCCTGTACCTGGTCCCAAGTGATTGGACTTTGTCCCAATCGCTTGGTTCGATTTTCTGGAGCGGTTCCCTGATCATAGAAGAATCATAGAAGTTTACAGCATGGAAACAGGCCCTTCGGCCCAACCAGTCCATGCCGCCCAGTTTTTACCATTAAGCTAGTCCCAGTTGCCCGCACTTGGCCCATAACCCTCTATACCCATCTTACCCATGTAACTATCTAAATGCTTTTTAAAAGACACAATTGTACCCGCCTCTACGACTACCTCTGGCAGCACATTCCAGACACTCACTACCCTCTGAGTGAAGAAATTGCCCCTCTGGGCCCTTCTGAATCTCTCCCCTCTCACCTTAAACCTATGCCCTCTAGTTTTAGACTCCCCTACCTTTGGGAAAAGATGTTGACTATCTACCTTATCTATGCCCCTCATTATTTTATAGACCTCTATAAGATCACCCCTAAGCCTCCTACGCTCCAGGGAAAAAGGTCCCAGTCTATCCAGCCTCTCCTTATAACTCAAACCATCAAGTCCCGGTAATATCCTAGTAAATCTTTTCTGCACTCTTTCTAGTTTAATAATATCCTTTCTATAATAGGGTGACCAGAACTGCACACAGTATTCCAAGTGTGGCCGTACCAATGTCTTGTACAACTTCAACAAGACGTCCCAACCCCTGTATTCAATGTTCTGACCAATGAAACCAAGCATGCCGAATGCCTTCTTCACCACCCTGTCCACCTGCGACTCCACCTTCAAGGAGCTATGAACCTGTACTCCTAGATCTCTTTGTTCTATAACTCTCCCCAACGCCATACCATTAACTGAGTAGGTCCTGGCCTGATTCGATCTGCCAAAATGCATCACCTCACATTTATCTAAATTAAACTCCATCTGCCATTCGTCGGCCCACTGGCCTAATTGATCAAGATCCCGTTGCAATCCTAGATAACCTTCTTCACTATCCACTGTGCCACCGATCTTGGTGTCATCTGCAAACTTACTAACCATGCCTCCTAAATTCTCATCCAAATCATTAATATAAATCACAAATAACAGTGGACCCAGCACCGATCCCTGAGGCGGTCTTGAGGTGCTCGTTCACCTCCTTTGTGTTGGCTCCTGCTGGCGCCGAGGAGTCTGGCTTTGCTTTGTGTGTCCAAAATGTTACTTATTGTTCCCGGGGATTGCTCATCAGTATGCAGATGGCTGGTACTTTGTTATGCTGATGGTCGCTGGTATCGATGTTTTCTGGTTTTTGCAGAGGTAAATACACAGCAAACCTGCTGCTGCTGGTTTTTGTCTTGTTGGCTGACTTTCCCATCAGCCTTTGCCGTTCGCCATTTTAAATCGGGAGTTGGCCACTTTAGGTGGCTACAACAGTCAAGTGTTTCCGGAGTTGCAGGAGAATCAAGGATGCTTATTCATCTGCCATTTATCAGGAAGGAAAATGACAGGTCTTTGATAGCCATGTCTTTACTGTGCAATCAGCAGCTGTTAAATAGAATAGACAAGAGCCAATGGTCAGAAAATTCAAATGAGGCCTGGAAAAAATTGTGGGAATTACATTTCCCCATCCCCGTGCGACGAGCAGCTCCTCAAACACGGTCACAAATAACCACCTTTTCTCAAACCCCTCTGCGGAGCCCCTTAACTTCTACTTTATCTTCTCCAACTGCAGGTAGTCGTACAGGTCACCCAACCAAGCGACCGCCACTCCAGTAAAATAACCTGCTCTTATTGCTTCCAATGCAGACAGCAGCCAAACTTCGTGCTGCCTGCTGATGTACATGATAGCAGCATGCAGTCAACTCTAAGCATGCTGTTGAGTTGGTGCATGTCTCAACAGGGGATGCAAGATCGTGCGAGGGGAGTACCACTTAATAGTTAGCCTGTGCTACTTAAAGCCAATAAACCTTATGAAGGGGTGATGTATTTTGACTGGAGCTGGTGCTGGAAGTGACTGAGGAAGATTGTCTGTTCTGCAAGAGGAATGGTTAGTGGTGCAACAGGACAGACAAGGGGTTTCAATGTTTTCGAACACTGGGGAGGCCTTGGTGCAGGAGTGTTACAACACCCTGGGTTAGTGGGTGGTCAATTCCCAGCTCCACCTGACCTGCAGAGGCAACACGGGTAAAATTAGATTTTATTTAAAATCCCCATGGCCCCAGGTTTGTAACTTTACAGACAGCACGGTGGCGCAGTGGTTAGCACTGCTGCCTCATGGTGCCGAGGTCCCAAGTTCGATCCTGGCTGTGGGTCACTGTCTGTGTGGAGTTTGCACATTCTCCCCGTGTTTGTGTGGGTTTCGCCCCCACAATCCAAAGATGTGCAGGTTAGGTGGATTGGCCACGCTAAATTGCCCCTGGAAAAAAATGAATTAGGTAATCTAAATTTATTTAAAAAAGGTTTGTAACTTTACAACACAAGTAACCTTTTATTATGTATAGTATTATAATTAAACAGACAGAAAATGTAACTTACTGGCCGGGATTCTCCGACCCTGCGATGGGTCGGAGAATCCCTGGGGGAGGCGAGAATCCCGCCCTGCCGCCCCGACGCTGGCTTCCCTATTCTCCGGCGCCATTTTTCAGGCGCCGGCGGGATTCCCGCCGCGCCGGTCGGGGGCCGTTGACAGCGCCCCCCCACCCCCCCCCGGCAATTCTCCGGGCCCCGATGGGCCGAGTGGCCGACGAGTTTTGCCCAGTCCCGCTGCCGTGAATTACTCACCTCACACACGGTGGAACCTGGAAGTACGAGTGCGGAAGCCGTCCTGGAAGTGGGGGTGGGGGGAATCCGACCCTGGGGGGGCCCCCCACGGTTGCCTGGCCCGCGATCGGGGCCTACCGATCGGCGGGAGTGCTGGTTCCGTCGGGGCCTACTTTACTCCGCACTGGTCCCCTGTCGGACTCAGCCATATTGCCCGGGGGCTGGCGCGGAGAAGGGAACCCTCACGCATGCGTGTAACTACATCGGCCGTTCTGCGCATGCGGAAACTCGCGATGGCCCTTTGGCGCCAGCTGGAGCTGCAGGAACCACTCCAGCGTCAACCTAGCCCCCTAGAAAGTGGAGAATTCCTTACTGTCGGGGGCCGTTGACGCCGGAGTGGTTGCCGCCGGTTTTCACGCCGACGTGGGGGCATTGCCCCATTATTGGAGAATCCCACCCACTATCTTTTTTTTCAAATGTATTTTATTACAGAACTGTGTCAAAACAGGTTACAACCCATAAACACACCGGGAAACATACTTCCCAACAATCAACTATATAGTCTGTACAAATGTTTTCCCCATTTTTACCCCCCTCCCCCCAACCTCCGTGCTCCTGAAACACGATCACAAACATCCCCTACTTTTTCTCAAACCCCTCTGCAGAGCCCCTTAACTCATTCTTTATCTTCTCCAACCGCAGGAAGTTGTACAGGTCATCCAACCAAGCGACCGTCACTCTAGTATAATTTACCATCGTGCAATCAGAGAGGTGAAGGCGACGACATCGGCCTTCCTCCTCTTCATGAGCTAACTTACTATATAATACCCCTTTCCCAACCCCTCCCCCCTAACTCGCCACAGTATTTATACACATACACACACACAGACAAACAACACAGAGGGGAAAGGGTGGTGGAAGAGGAAAGAAAATTATAATAAAGTACAAGGATAAAGATTTTTGATGCACTGGGATGACTTCCAGTCAATGTCTTTCCTAAGTTCATGCCTTTGCTTTGGTACTTCTTCCTTCTAGGGCTGAGATGATTTTCTCTGGCCAGGTTGTCATTTCAGGTTCAGAGCAGTGGATGTGCCGGGTGCTCACTGTTTTCAGAACAACAGAGCAGTTATTCCACTTCAGCAAACAGGAAAGAGTGTGTTCCTTTCACTTCCAAGACCTAAACAGTTCACTGTCTGTGCGGAGTCTGCACATTCTCCCGGTGTCTGCGCGGGTTTCCTCCGGGTGCTCCAGTTTCCTCCCACAAGTCCTGAAAGACATTCTTGTTAGGTGAATTGGATATTCTGAATTCTCCCTGTAGCCATCTTAGATGGCCACCTGCAAAGGACCATGGGAATTATGGCCAACCCAGGACTCAAACAGATTCAGAGCTTGTGTGTGTATTTGCAACCCAGGTAGCTAGACGCGATCGAAATCCCCACTCGTTTACATTCTAATGGCCCATTTCCCCAGAACAAAAGAACTGTACTCAGGGGTGGGATTCTCCGATATCGGCGCGATGTCCGCCGACCAGCGCCAAAAATGGCGCAAATCAGTCCGGCATCGCGCCGCCCCAAAGGTGCGGATGTCTCCGCATCTTGAGCGGCCGAGCCCTCACCTTGAGGGGCTAGGCCCGCACCGGACTGATTTCTGCCCCGCCAGCTGGTGGGAAAGGCATTTGGTGCCCCGCCAGCTGGCGCGAAACTGACTTTGCCGGAAGGCGCATGCGTGGGAGCGTCAGCGGCCGCTCACATCCCCGCGCATGCGCAGCGGAGGGGGTCTCTTCCACCTCCGTCATGGTGGCGACCATGGCGAAGGCGGAAGGAAAAGAGTTCCCCCATGGCACAGGCCCGCCCGCGGATCGGTGGGCCCCGATTGTGGGCCAGGCCACCGTGGGGACACCCCCCCGCCCAAATATCCAAGGTCAATGACCGCTAAGGACACACCCAGCCATCAAGGCACCCGCCCCTTTATTGGCCAAAATCGAAGGCAGTGATCGAAGCCTGTCGAATTATTGGGTCCAAGTTAAGGACAGCCCCAAAGAGCGCGAAACCCCAGAGGGATAAGAAGAGACTCAGCCATGTGCTCGGTCTCTCTTGGATCCGGCCTATGCCAACCCAAGTGCAGCATAACAACCAGACAGACAAGTTCAAGACCAACGATCGCTACCAGATGGTTGAGCCCATCAGAAACAGAGACACTTCTTCCACCCAGCCACGCAAGATCCGGACAAAGGCCTTGTCCATCTGCATAGAGCCGGTTGCCCTGAAGTTAAGTATAGGTTATTGTAGTTGTTAGGCGTAGTTTAACTTGTAGTGTTTTGTGTTGAATGTCAAAGTAATCCTTGTGTGTAAATAAACCATCTTTGAACTTGAACTGACTAACTGGTTGTGTGGTCCTTTGACCGATATCCGGTAAATCCGGTATCTTTTGATACCTGGCGACTCTAAAGAGCACCATTATTAATTGGCAACATTATTGGTGACTCTGGTGCCGATTGGCAACACCCCCAGTATACCGGAACAGGTGCCGGAATGTGGCGACGAGGGGATTTTCCCATGAACTTCATTGCAGTGTTAATTTAAGCCTACTTGTGACAATAAATATTATTATTATTATTATTATTAATTGCTCTCAGAAAACATTGCGCAGGAACCAATCACTAACCATTGTCATGCAGAACACGGGTGCCTACCGGTTGCCAGTTAACCAATCAAACTGAGTCCCTCCAAACCTGGGCCAGAATTCTCCTTTTCGGGGACTAAGTCCCCACGCCGGCGGGAAAACAGTGCCAACGACTGCAGCGTCAATGGGCCCCCAAGATGAGGAATTCTCACCTGTCTCCGGGGCTAGGTGGACACCGGAGAGGCTGCGCCGCTTCAGCCAGCGCTGAAGGGACTGCGCGAGTTCCCGCATGCTCAAAGGGCCGGCGTGGGTCTGCGCAGACCGACCGCCGTGTTTTGGCACATACGCGGGGGGTTCTCTTCTCCTTCCTTCCGCGCCGGCCCCTGTCGGGCTCCACCATGGCTGGCGTGGAATGAAGGAGTGCCCTCACGGCACAGGCCCACCCGCAGATCGGTGGGCCCCGATCGCGGGCCAGGCCACTGTGGAGGCGCCCCACCCCAGGGTCGGATCTCCCCGTGCCCCCCCCCGAGGACCATCCCAGCCGACGTACCTGCCAGGTCCCGCCGTGTGGGACCATGCGTAACCCACGCCGACGGGACTGGCCACAAACGGCCGGCCGCTCGGCCCATTGGGGCCCGGAGAACCGCCGGGTTGGGGCGCCCGGCCGGCGTGGCATGAACCCCGCCCCCGCCCGAAAAATGACGCTGGAGAATACGGCAGCCAGCGTTGGGGTGGCGGGGTGGGATTCGCGCCGCCCCCTGGGGATTCTCCGATCCGGCAGGGAGTTGGAGAATCCCGCCCCTGGTTCCTCGGATCCACCCGGTAACGAGGAGTCTGGCTTCTCCCTTCGACAAAACAAAGCCGAGGAACAAACGTTTTTCAACTTTTGAGTCTTTTGCTTAAAGGCACATTGTGATTATGGGACCACAGACTGAAATATTAAAATAAAATAAATGGTAACTGTTGTGGGAAAAATCAACCACTTCAGGGGCGAGATTCTCCGTTATGGGTGGAAAGTCCGCCGATCGGCGCAAAAAACGGCGCAAATCCGACTTGCGTCACTTCGGAAAAATGGGTCGATAGTCTCCGGCCCGAAATGGGCTAGCAGCGGCGTAACGGGATCCGCGCTTGCGCAGTGGTTCACACCGTACAGCATCATACGCGCCGCACGGCGTGACGGCTCATAAGGCCGCGCTGCTCCCCCCACCCGACCGGAACACCCGACCGCAACACCCGACTGGATGGCCGGCCACCGCTCAGCCCCGAGGTTCGAGTCACGCGATGTGGAGGCGCTCCTGGACGCGGTGGAGCAGAGGAGGGACGCCCTGTATCCCGGGCACGGCCGCAGAGTTGCCCCACGCCACAGCCGGCGTCTGTGGAGGGAAGTGGCAGAGGCCGTCACCGCTGTGGCCCTGACACCACGGACAGGCACCCAGTGCCACAAGAAGGTGAATGACATCGTCAGAGCAGGCAGGGTGAGCCTCCCCCTCCCCCATATCCCCCCTCCCCATATGCCCCCCTCCCCCATATCCCCCCTTCCCCATATCCCCCCTTCCCCATATCCCCCCTCCCCCATATCCCCCCCTCCCCCATATCCCCCCTCCCCCATATCCCCTTCCCCATATCCCCCCCTCCCCCATATCCCCCCCTCCCCCATATCCCCCATATCCCCAAGCGAATCCAGCCCTAACCTTAACCTCTGCAATGCACGCGCAACCGTTGGCGTGCATTCATATACCTGCCTAACAGTGTTGCCTTTTACCCCTGCCCCCCCCCCCCCCCACAGGAGAAGCGCGCACACAACAATAGGGAGCATGTGAGGACTGGAGGAGGCCCCGCTGATGAGAGGTCACTGACCGAACACCAGGAAAGGGCCCTGGAACTGGCTGGCGGACCTGAGGACCGGGAGGTTGCTGATGCAGAGGTCGGGGGCGTACTAGCAAGTGAGCCACCGACAGCCCGTCCCCATATCCCCCCTCCCCTATATCCCCCTCCCCCGTATCACCTGATCACTGCCTGATGTCTAACCATGCATGCTTCATTGTGTATCGCAGGACCAAACGTCCAGGCACCCATCCCCGCAGATGCAGACCGCCCGCAGGATGCCCCTCGGAGACCACGGGAGACGGAGAGACCCGCACCCTCCAGCATGCGACGCCCGCAGGATGCCCCTCGGAGACCACGGGAGACGAAGAGACCCGCACCCTCCAGCATGCGACGCCCGCAGGATGCCCCTCGCACACCACGGGAGACGGAGAGACCAGGAGCAACAGGGAGACGACACCCCCGTCACGTGCGGGAGCGACTACCCAGCGATGAGGGGGGCAGCCACAGGCCCCCGTCACATCCGAGCCAGGACACCACTACCCAGGACACCACTACCCAGGACACCACTACCCAGGACACCTCTACCCAGGAGAACACTACCCGGGACACCACTACCCAGGACACTACTACCCGGGACACCACTACCCGGGACAGCAGTACCCGGGACAGCACTACCCAGGAAGACAAAATACCGGACAGTGACTCAGAGTGTATGGGTGGAGACGAACCCCCACCCCAAAGTGCCATGGACTCAGAGTGGGACGAAGAGCACGACACAACGCCACTGCTGTCACCAACACCCTCCACCATCGCAGAAACACTCACCACGGTTGGGCACTTTAGTGATGAGGCGTCTGGTACACTCACTGGTGCGCACAACACAGCCGTCCCGGTACAGCAGGTGGAAGTAGGAGCAGCAGAGGGGCCGGGCGGTCGGAGGGCAGCCCAGCCCAAGCGAACATCTGCCGCCCAGATGGATCCCGGGCTCCTGGAGTTACCACACCCACACATAGATCCGATGCAACCACCGACCCGGAGACGAGCGAAGAGGGTGACGGGCGGCTTGCGGCGATTGCGGTCGCAGGTGGAGGAGTCCACCCGCGTCCAGGAGCTGGGAGTGGTGCCGGTCATGCGTGCCACCCAGGCCGACACCGCACGGGTGGCGTCCGCGGTGGAGGCAATGGGTGCGACGGTGTCAGACATGGGGAACGGTTTGCGAGGCCTGGGGCTTTCCGTGCAGGCGGCGTCTGTGGCCCAGGAAATGGCTGCCCTCTCACAGGAGGCCATGAGCAAGTGCCAGCGCCAGATGGCAGAGGCGCTCAACGCCATAGCCCAGTCTCAGCAGGCCATGGCCCAGTCTCTGCAGGTCATGGCCCAGTCTCAGCAGGCCATGGCCCAGTCTCTGCAGGCCATGGCCCAGTCTCAGCAGGCCATGGCCCAGTCTCTTCAGGCCATGGCCCAGTCTCAGCAGGCCATGGCCCAGTCTCTGCAGGTCATCGCTGAGGGCATCGGCGCCAGTGGCCATGTGCGAGCCGGCGTCGCACTGTCACAGACAGGGTTTGCCAACCCCCTGGGCTCCATGGCTGCAAACCTGCAGACCCCTGTCGATACCAGCACGGGCCTCCAGGACTGGCAGCGCCAGATGTCGGGGTGGCGTCGGATGGCCAGTCCGTTCGCATCCCCCACCCATGTAGAGGCCTGGGGGCCATCGGGCACCCCGAGGGAGGAGGAGGTGGTGTGGTCCGTCCCGGCTCCCTCTGTAGGGGAGGTCCCGGTACACCGCGACACCTCGGACTCCCCCCCTTCCGTCCCAGGTGCATCGGGTGGGCAACGGGCAGGACAGGCTGGCAGCTCGCCATCCCAGTCGCCCGGGCCGCAGCCTGGCCCATCTAGGCCAGGACGCCCCAGGAAACGGCCGCCAAAGGGATCCAGTGTCAGAGGGCAGGAATCACAGGAGTCCACCTCCAGTTCTGCTGTACCGTCTGGGGAACCACGTAGACGTAGTCAAAGGGCCCGTAAGGCCAAACAATTAGACACTGAGTAAGTTGGCACGGTTGCAGGGCACAGGTGAGTTTTAGGGGCTAGGGCACGTGCATGAACTCCTTTGGTTATTAAAGTCAATGTTACACCTACAGAAGCTGCCTTTGTGCTCTGTCCAAAGTGTGCGGGGGTGTCATGTACGTTGAGCGCAAGTGTGTGTGTGAGGGGTGGTCTTACCTCAGCCCCAGGTGAGTCTGCCCCCTTCCCCCTGGGCCGCCATCAACATCCCCCGGGCAGAGGACGGGACCGTGCGCTGCAGTGTCACAGCCGCATGCAGGGATGGTCCGGGTGGATGGTGGTACTGTGGCCATGGGTCAGACATAGTCCAACGATGTAGAGCCAGGAGCTCACCGCAGGGCGGGTTGTCATCATCCTCCATGGCCTGCGATAGACACGCGTCCACCCGCAACTGTGTGAGCCCGGCCCGTTGTGCCGCAGGTGGATCGGCAATGGGGGGGGGGGTGGTGTGCATGCGGGTGGGGTGGGTGGGGTTGGGGAGGGGGGTGAGGGTGCTGGGTGGGTGGATGGGCATCTGGACAGACTGATAGACGCCCATCTAGTCAGTGAAGCGGGCGTCTATCAGTCTGTCCAGTGCCCGCTGGGCCAGCCGGTAACGGTGGACAGCCACCCGCCTGTGTCTACCCCGTCTGCCCTGACCATTACCCCCATCCCCCTCATCTGGGGAGGACTGCGCCTCTTCCTGCTGCTCCTCCACTCCGCCCTCCTCTGCCTGAGGCACATCGCCCCTCTGTTGGGCTATATTGTGCAGGACGCAGCACACCACAATGATGCGGCCGACCCTATCTGACCGATACTGGAGGGCGCCCCCAGAGAGGTCCAGGCACCTGAAACGCATCTTCAGCACGCCAAAGCACCTCTCTATCACTCCCCTTGTCGCTACATGGGCATCATTGTAGCGGTTCTCCGCCTCATTGCGTGGCCTCCGTATAGGCGTCATCAGCCACGATCGCAATGGGTAGCCCCTGTCGCCCAGCAACCAGCCCCTCAGCCGGCGATGGCATCCCTCGTACATGCCGGGGATGGATGACCGCGACAACACGAATGAGTCGTGTACACTGCCTGGGTGACGGGCGCAGACGTGCAGGATCATCATGCGGTGGTCGCAGACCACCTGTACGTTCATCGAATAGGTCCCCTTCCTATTAGTGAACACGGCCCTGTTATCTGCAGGTGGCCGCACGGCGACGTGCATCCCATCGATCGCGCCCTGGACCATGGGGAACCCGGCCACGGCAGAGAAGCCCACGGCCCGGGCATCTTGGCTGGCCCGGTCCACGGGGAAGCGGATGTAGCGGTGCGCCATGGCATATAGGGCATCTGTCACTGCCCGGATGCACCGGTGCACCGATGTCTGCGATATGCCGGACAGGTCCCCACTCGGTGCCTGGAATGACCCCGTTGCATAAAAGTTCAGGGCAACCGTAACCTTGACGGACACAGGGAGAGGGTGTCCCCCGCCAGTGCCACACGGTGACAGGTGTGCCAGCAGGTGGCAGATGTGTGCCACGGTTTCCCGGCTCATCCGGAGTCTCCTCCTGCATTCCCGGTCCATGAGGTCCTGGTATGACTGCCTGGGCCGGTACACACGGGGCGCCCTCGGGTGCCTCCGTTGCCGTGGGGCCGCGACGTCCTCCTCCCCCTCCTCGTCCTGTCGGTCAGGTGTCCCTCCAGCCTGGGCGGCTGCCGCCTGCCCCTCTGCAGCAGCCTGCGCCGCCTCTCTGGCACGCTCCTCCTCCTCCTCCTCCTCCTCATCCAGGGCAACATAGACATGAGCGGCTGCCACCACGGCGGCCAACATCGCTGGATGATCTGAAAACATGACGGCCTGGTGGGGGGAGGGGAACGACGACATGTCATCATTGCCCATATCCCCTCCTCCCCCCAGCCAGGTGGCATGGACCGCATGGGTCCAACTGTTAGAGGCTGGCACCTGGCCAGGTGGACCAACTCACTTGCCCTCCCATCCCCCTCCCCGGCACGGACCCCCCCCCCCAACCTCCACCCCGGCACAGACCCCCCCCCCCGAACCTCCACCCCGGCACGGACCCCCCCAACCTCCACCCCGGCACGGACCCCCCCACCCCCCTCCCCAGCACAGACCCCCCCCATCCCCCTCCCCGGCACGGACCCCCCCCCAACCTCCACCCCGGCACGGACCCCCCCCCAACCTCCACCCCGGCACAGACGCCCCCACCCCCCTCCCCAGCACGGACCCCCCCCCCCCATCCCCCTCCCCGGCACGGACACCCCCCCCCAACCTCCACCCCGGCACGGACCCCCCCCCAACCTCCAACCCGGCACGGACCCCCCCATCCCCCTCCCCAGCACGGACCCCCCCCATCCCCCTCCCCGGCACAGACCCCCCCCCCAACCTTCACCTCGGCACGGACCCCCCATCCCCCTGCCCGGCACGGACCCCCCCCCCATCCCCCTCCCCGGCACGGACCCCCCTCCCGGCACTCCCCCGGAGCCCAGCCCACTCTAACCACCCCCCCCCCCCCCGCCGCACACACACACACACACAAGCGGAGACACACCTCTCCTCACGCATTCAGACTGCGGCCACGCCATCGCCTGCCCAGAGCCAACCCCCCAGGCCGTCTCTCACCTCCACGCTGGTCGGCGTGAACCTGGAGCACAGGGTCACGCCGATGAAAAGAAGGTTTAATTTACGTCGACGTGAACGGTCATCACGTCGACGGGACTTCAGCCCATCCGGAAGGGAGAATATCGGCAGGCCGAAAATCAGCTGCCTTGCGCAGACTCGTGACATTCTCCGCGGCAGCGGCGACATTAACGCCCCGCCGACTTTTCTCCCTTCGGAGACTTTGGCAACCGGCGGGGGCAGGATTCACGGTGGCCAACGGCCATTCTCCGACCCTCTGGGGGGTCGGAGAATGACGCCCCAGGAGTCAGACTTGCTGTGTTCAAATCATTGCAGTTTTATTGTTACACAAAGCTTCGGGAGAAAGCGTACATACCCCGCGGTACAGGAGCCAGCCTTTCTCGTGGTTTGAATGGCAGTCATTCATTTTATACTTTGGGTTCACAATGAGCCCAGATACAAAACAATTATCACATTGTCATCTTTCAACATTTTATAGATTGTACATCGCTATTTGTAAGCGTTTTGCCATTTACACATGGTTATAGTTAAAGAGGTTTTACAGGTTACAGGTAGCAGCAGGAAAGCAGTATCGATTGTCCCTTTGTTTTAGGAAATGGCCCAAGACATTCGTATTAGCATATCATTGTGTACACCTTGGCTGAAGTCAGCTTTATTCAAGTGGTGTCCCGCATTTATGTATTTCTTAATCTTCCTGTCTGGCTCCCTTTGTCCTGAATCTGTTCCTATCTGTCCTACTGGCACCCCGCTGGACTCCAGGCATCAGTTATGTCTGCTTTATTCTCTGTGTCTCCATCTTGTGTGTCAGGCAGCCATCTTCTGTGCCAAGTGCCCTTCTGAACCATTTCCCACTTCAGTAACAATGGAAATAAGGATTATTACAACCCTTTCAAGTACAGAACCGCAAAATTAAACTTGCTTAAAGCTATATCCTATTTCTAATACCCAAAAATACAAATATAGATAACTTAAAACGAGTGTTCCTCTATCTTCAGAAGACCATGAGGCCCTCCAGATGAACAGTGGGAGAAGATAGCCCTCACAGTCAACACCAGCAGCTTCGGTCGAAGTGTAGGATGCAATGCTGCAAAATGTTCACCTTGATGAGTGGTCATGCCAGTATCAAGGCCAAGGCTAAAGCCATCTTCCAATGCCATATCTTCCAATACCGTAAGAAACGACAGAGTCGTGAACACAGCCCAGTTCATCACACAAACCCGCTCCCATCCATTTACTCTGTCTACACCTCCCGCTGCCTTGGGAAAGCGAGCAGCATAATCAAAGACCCCTCACCTGGCTTACTCACTCTTCCAACTTCTTCCATCGGGCAGGAGATACAAAAGTCTGAGAACACGCACTAACAGATTCAAAAACAGCTTCTTCCCTGCTGTTACCAAACTTCCAAACGACCCTCTTGTGGACTGATCTGATCTCTTCACACATCTTCTCTACTGAGTAGTACAACACTCATGTATGCTTCACCCAATACTTGTGTCTATGTATTTACATTGTGGATTTTATGTTTGCCCTATTATGTATTTTTCTTTTGATGTACAAAATTATCTGTCAGAGCTGCACGCAGAACAATACTTTTCATTGTACATCGGTACACGTGACAATAAATCAATCCAATGCATATGTAACCAACTGCACACTAGCCTCACAGCTGCTCAATGCACCACATACCTACCACTAACCGACCAACAATTTATATCAAGACTCACACCTAACATTCATTTCTTCACTTCACCTTCACACACTTAGCACTGCGGCAAGACTCACACCCACATCTCACAGCTTTCACACACACACACTGCAGCTTTTTAACCACGACAGCACATCACCCAAACACATTGCAAAGCATTCATCGGCACACTTCCTTCTCTCTTGGAGGGTGGGCACAGAACCACAGAGCACAGGAATTAACTGGCGGAGGGCGACAGCCATGCCTGCATGTCCTCATCATTGAAGCGGCCATAACTGAAGCCGTGGACAGTTAGGGGCTGAAACCATTGAGCTATCCTAATACCTAATACTGCTTCCTACATCCCACTCACCCCTGATTTAATTGCTGCAAATTGTGTCAACATTTGACTCTTGCTCTTCCCCCTCCCCACAACCCAACACTGTGCATTTCCCCTTTCAGATACCCAAGAACTGCCACCTAGCCAGATAATACTGGAGGGAAAGGTGGTGGATTTACAGGAAGAAAGCGACTCGAAGCAGCATTGTCACTTGTTCTCACATGCCCAGCCAATAGCTCAAATATCAACACTGCATTCTTCAAGGAACACAAATCAACTCCAGCTGAATTGTCTATATCAATAGAAGTCTTGAATCTAGAAAACAGTGCTGATGCCAGCGGAGCATGTATGGCCTTTTACGGCCAAAAAATCTGCGTGAAACGCCCCATCAATTCCGGGACCAGTGAGGGGCAAGCAAAACACTCCTGGCTCCAGTGCCGAAAGCGGCCGGTGAATGGCCATGTCCCTGGCCAAGCATGTGCATGGCTGACGACCTGCAGCAGTCGCACCACACAACATGGCGCCAGCCGTGCGATCGGCCATCCGGAACCCCACAGCCCACCCCTTGGCCACCCCCCACTAGTCTGCCCAGCCCTCGCAGATTCCACTCCCCACCCCACCCCCCAGCCAGCTGCATGGGTCCCGGCCAAGTGTGGTGGTGCTGGACACAGTCCCGCACGGCTGAGACCACGCGTCTCCCGTGCCATCGGGAACTCGGCCCATCGGGGGCGGAGCATCACGGGAGAGCCAGACGATGACGTGCCAACGCCGTAGCAACGGCACGCGACACAAAGACGCCATTTCGGAGGGGTCGAACCATGGCAGACCAGCGTCAACCTGGCGCTGGTCCCGATTTCGGCATCGGAGTCGATTCTCTGCCCAATCACTGATTACGATATTGGCGTCAAGCAATGGAGAATCCCGCCACGGCTAAGTGCCGAAGCTGGTGTGGGAACTGTGGCATTACAACACCAAAATCAGCACCAAACCCTCAACGATCCTGGGAAGCCCTCACGGAAGCCCCCCCAGCCAGCAGCATGGCTCCCAGCCGACTGTGGCAGCACTGGGCAAAGTCCACAGCCGCCAGGCCAGGTTCCCGATGGCTGAGACCACATGTCCCCGCGCAGTCAGGAACCGGGCCCATCGGGGACGGAGCATCAGGAGAGGGCTTTCCGATGATGCGCCTAAGCTGTTCCATGAAGTCTTGAGATACTTTTGGTGATTGCCCGTTAAGTAGAGGGTATAGGGTACACATTAGTTACGCGATAACGCCATTTAGGGGGGGGAATAGAAAACTGGGGTCAAACCGGCGCCGCCCCCGATTTGAGAGCTTGGAAGGGATTATCCGCCCTATTGCCCCCTATCTTTTATTCAACAGAATGTTTACAACAATTTGCAAGGTAGTCTCTGGTGTCGTGTGAGAGTACCTTTAAAAAAAGGGTGTAGGGGGCGGCATGTGGCGCAGTGGATAGCACTGGGACTGCGGCACTGAGGACCCGGGTTCGAATCCCGGCCCTGGTCACTATCCGTGTGGAGTTTGCTCATTCTCCCCATGTCTGCGTGGGTTTCACCCCCACAACCCAAAGATGTGCAGGTTAGGTAGATTGGCCATGCTAAATTGCCCCTTAATTGGAAAAGAAAATAATTGGGTACTCTAAATTTTAAAAAAAAATGGGTGTTTTTATAGAGTAGCTGTAGTGGGTGTACCTTTAAGGAATGGGCGTGTTTTATAGAATAGCTGTAGTGGGTGTACCTTTAAGAAATGGGTACTTATTAATGCAGTGATGTCAGAGTGTGGGCGGAGCTGGGCTGTCTGTCAGCATATACTTTCGCTTTGGACTTGCAGCTACAGGGTATGTTTTAGTTTCATTTTGAGAGTTGGATAGCTGCAGGCAAAGAAAGCGGCTGTAAGGATCTCTCTCTACAAGCTAACTGGAGAAGTTAAACCTGATATAGTTCTGTAAAAGGGGGGCGGGATTCTCTGACACCCCGCCAGGTCGGAGAATCGCCGGGGGCTGGCGTAAATCCAACCCCCGCCGGTTGCCGAATTCTCCGGCACCGGATATTCGGCGGGGACGGGAATCGCGGCGTGCCGGTTGGCGGGTCACCCCCCGGCGATTCTCCGGCCCGGATGGGCCGAAGTCCCGCTGCTGGAATGCCTGTCCCGTCGACGTGGTTTAAACCACCTCTCTTACCGGCGGGACAAGGCGGCGCGGGCGGGCTCCGGGGTCCTGGGGTGGGCGCGGGCCGATCTGGCCCCGGGGGGTGCCCCCACGGTGGCCTGGCCCGCGATCGGGGCCCACCGATCCGCGGGCGGGCCTGTGCCATGGGGGCAGTCTTTTCCTTCCGCCTTCGCATGGTCTCCACCATGGCGGAGGCGGAAGAGACCCCCTCCACTGCGCATGCGCGGGGATGCCGTGAGCGGCCGCTGATGCTCCCGCGCATGTGCCGCCCGGAGATGTAATTTCCGCACCAGCTGGCGGGGCACCAAAGGCCTTTCCCGCCAGCTGGCGGGGCGGAAATCAGTCTGGCGCGGGCCTCAATGTGAGGGCTCGGCCGCTCAAGATGCGGAGGATTCCGCACCTTTGGGACGGCGCGATGCCGGACTGATACGCGCCGTTTTTGGCGCAGTCGGCGGGCATCGCGCCGATTGCAGAGAATTCCGCCCGGGTTATTTTTTTTTTGTCTTATGGATGTTGCAAGGAAAAATTAAGAGTTACTTATAGGGTACTGTGGGCAGAATTCTCCCCCCCCCACGCCGGGTGGGAGAATCTCAGTGGCGCCGCGCGAGTCCCGCCATGCCGCCCCGGCACCCGCACACGATTCTCCCAACCCCCCAAACCGGCGCGGCGAGAATCACGGATGGTCGCTCGGAAAATCGCCGTTCGCCCAATGGGCCGAGCGGCCTGCCCAACACGACAGGTTCCCGCTGGTGTCGTCCACACCTCGTCGCTGCCGGCGGGAACAGCGCGGGAAGGCTGGAGGAGCAGCCTGTGGGGGGCCTGTGTGCCCACCGAACGGCGGGCCGGCCTCTCTGAAGGAGGACCTCCTTTCCTACGCCACCCCGCAAGATCTATCCAACATCTTCTTGCGAGGTGGCCGCGGGGAGGACGGCAACTGCACATGCATGGGTTGGCGCCGGTCAACCTGCGCATGCGTGGATGGCGTAATTTACGTGACGCCAACCGCGTCAGTTATGCGGTGCCGCTTTTACGCGGCGGCAAGGCCTGGCACGCGTAAATGACGGGCCGCCGCTCCTAGCCCCCCAGTGAAGGGAGAATAGGGGGCTGGGTGCAGCCTCCGACGCCGGAATGAAACACTCCGGTTTTCACTCCGGCGTCGGGACTTAGTCTCCCGATGGGAGAATTGCGCCCTGTATTCTTTGGGGGATTTATTGATGTTGATAGTTGTTGAGATGTTTACTGTGGATTTATAAAGTGTTAACTGGTTTCATCAATAAACATTGTTTTAATTTAAAAGTACTGTAAATCTCTGTTACATCACACCTATAAGATAGGCCCGTGTGCTCCCCATAACCACAATCTATTACAAGTTGTGGGTCAGGTGAACTCCATGGGCGGAATTCTCCGCAATCAGCGCGATGTCCGCCGACTGGCGCCAAAAACGGCGCAAATCAGTCCGGCATTGCGCCGCCCCAAAGGTGCGGAATCCTCCACATCTTGAGCGGCCAAGCCCTAACCTTGAGGGACTAGGCCCGCGCCGGTCTGATTTCCGCCCCGCCAGTTGGCGGGAAAGGCCTTTGGTGCCCCGCCAGCTGGCGCGGAAATGACTTTGCCGGGCGGCGCATGCGCGGGAGCGTCAGCGGCCGCTCACGGCATCCCCGCGCATGCGCAGTGGAGGGGGTCTAAGGCGGAGGGAAAAGAGTTCCCCCACGGCACAGGCCCGCCCGCGGATCGGTGGGCCCCGATCACGGGCCAGGCCACCGTGGGGGCACCCCCCGGGGCCAGATCGCCCCCCCCAAGACCCCGGAGCCCGCTCGCGCCGCCTTGTCCCGCCAGTAAGAGAGGTGGTTTAATCCATGCCGGCGGGACAGACATTCCAGCAGCGGGACTTCGGCCCATCCGGGCCAGAGAATCGCTGGGAGGGCCCGCCAACCGGCGAAGCGCGATTCCTGCCCCCGCCGAATATCCGGTACGGAGAATTCGGCAACCGGCGGGGGCGGGATTCACACCAGCTCCCGGCGATTCTCCGACCCGGCGGGGGGGGTGGGGGGTCAGAGAATCCCGCCCCAGGATACACTTTGGGGTTCTCTAAACCCTGGTCCACAATCCAGGTCAAAGTTCTACATGGAACAAACTTACATCACTGATGATGAAGACTATCGGGATTTTTCACAGTATCCACTTGTGACACTAATAAAGCTTATTATCATACTTACATATATAACATTAGCCTTTTATACGATAGACAGCACACCCAAAAATTAGGGGGCGAAATTCTCCTGTATCGGCGCGATGTCCGCCGACTGGCACCCAAAATGGTGCAAATCAGTTGGGCATCGCACCGCCCCAAAGGTACGGAATGCACCGCATCTTTGGGGGCCGAACCCCAACCTTAAGGGGCTAGGCCCGCGCCGGACGCATTTCCGCCCGCCAGCTGGCGGAAAAGGCCTTTGGTGCCCCGCCAGCTGGCGCGGAAATGACATCTCCGGGCGGCGCATGCGCGGGAGCGTCAGCGGCCGCTGACGGCATTCCCCGCATGCGCAGTGGAGGGAGTCTCTTCCGCCTCCGCCATGGTGGAGACCGTGGCGAAGGCGGAAGGGAAAGAGTGCCCCCACGGCACAGGCCCGGCCGCGGATCGGTGGGCCCCGATCGCGGGCCAGGCCACCGTGGGGCACTCCCCAGGACCCCGGAGCCCGCCCGCGCCGTCTTGTCCCGCCGGTAACGTAGGTGGTTTAATTTACCCCAGCGGGACAGGCATTCTAGCGGCGGGATCCTTTTTTTTTTATTCAAAAAAATATACTTTGTTCATAAAATTTATCATAAGCATTACAGAACATTTTGAATTGTCTTGACTGTACATTTCCATCAGAGTTACACATTGCCTTGACTTTCTTCCATTCAATTTTGATAATATTATACACATATCACTCTTTACATTACAATTCCTTCTTAAATATTTACATTGTCATGTTTGTTTTATACATTGGAGTGTTACTGACCCAGACCGAGGGGGGTTTACACTGTTACCCGCCCCTCGGTGTACATTTGCTGGAAAGACCTTACACAGTGGTCTTTCCCCATTGCGCCTTGGCGGCAGCTGCCCCAAGCTTGAGTGCGTCCCTCAGCACGTAGTCCTGGACCTTGGAATGTGCCAGTCTGCAACACTCGGTCGAGGACAATTCTTTGCACTGGAAGATCAGCAAGTTTCGGGAAGACCAAAGAGCGTCTTTCACCGAGTTGATGACCTTCCAGCAGCAGTTGATATTTGTCTCGGTGTGTGTCCCTGGAAACAGTCCGTAGAGCACAGAGTCCTGTGTCACAGATCTGTTCGGGATAAACCTTGACAAATACCACTGCATCTCTCTCCAGACCTTCTTTGCAAAGGCACGTTCCACAAGGACGTGTGTGACCGTCTGATTTCCTCCACAGCCACTCTGAGGACAGCGTGCATTGGCGCAGAGCCTTCAGGTGTGCATGAGGAATCTGACAGGGAGGGCCCTTCTCACCACCAGCCAAGCTAGGTCTTGGTGCTTGTTTGAAAGTTCTGGTGATGAGGCGTTCTGCCAGATGAATCTGGCAGTCTGCTCAGGGAACCCGCATGCGCAGTGGAGGAGGTCTCTTCCGCCTCCGCCATGGTGGAGACCGTGGCGAAGGCGGAAGGGAAAGAGTGCCCCCACGGCACAGGCCCGCCCGCGGATCGGTGGGCCCCGATCGCGGGCCAGGCCACCGTGGGGCACTCCCCAGGACCCTGGAGCCCGCCCGCGCCGTCGTGTCCCGCCGGTAACGTAGGCGGTTTAATTTACGCCGGCGGGGCAGGCATTTTAGCGGCGGGACTTCGGCCCATCCGGGCCGGAGAATTGCGGGGGGGGGGGGGGGGGGGGGGGGGAGCCCGCCAACCGGCGCGGCGCAATTCCCACCCCCGCCAAATATCCGGTGGTGGAGAATTCGGCAACTGGCGGGGGCGGGATTCACGCCAGCCCCCGGCGATTCTCCGACCCGGCGGGGATCGGAGAATCTCGCCCTTTAAAGTTTCATAGAGTGGAATTCTCCCATCCGCCCGTGGCGGGTTTGGTGGTGGGCAAGAGCGGAGAATCTAGCACGAGCCTAAAGGTCAGAAACTCACCAATGTAAAATCACATTACAGTTCTGTTAATGGCAGGTCGCCTTCCCGCTGGCTGGTGGCGTGAAAGTCATTTGCGTTCATTTGCATCTCATGAATGCTGATTCAAACAGCTGTCTAACGGCATCTCCTCAGGCCTTGCAATCTTGCACCACACCAGCATGAAATTACATCAGTCTAAAACCCAATTGCTAAAGAGTGACAGGCACAAGGCGATCCTCAGTTCGCAACAGACTTCGAGGTGAGTGCAACAAAGCCTTTGTGCCATAGTGCTGCACTGCTCCTGATACGCTGCTCACCACTCTGTCAGGACAGACTCGTTCCTTCCTCCATCTCTATGCTGAGCTGGGGCGAAATTCTCCCCTAACGGCGCGATGTCCGCCGACTGGCGCCAAAAACGGCGCCAATCAGACGGGCATCGCGCCGGCCCAAAGGTGCAGAATGCTCCGCATCTTTGGGGGCCGAGCCCCAACATTGAGGGGCTAGGCCGGAGCTGTAGGGATTTCCCCCCCGCCTGCTGGCGGAAATGGCGTTTGTTGCCCCGCCAGCTGGCGCGGAAATGCGACGCATGCGCGGGAGCGTCAGCGGCCGCCGACAGTTTCCTGCGCATGCGCAGTGGGGAGAGTCTCTTCCGCCTCCGCCATGGTGGAGGCCGTGGCGGAGGCGGAAGGGAAAGAGTGCCCCCACGGCACAGGCCCGCCCGCGGATCGGTGGGCCCCGATCGCGGGCCAGGCCACCGTGGGGCACCCCCCGGGGTCAGATCGCCCCGCGCCCCCCCCAAGACCCCGGAGCCCGCCCACGCCGCCTTGTCCCGCCGGTAAATACCAGCTTTGATTTACGCCGGCGGAACAGGCAATTTCTGGGCGGGACTTCGGCCCATCCAGGCCGGAGAATTGAGCAGGGGGTCCCGCCAACCGGCGCGGCCCGATTCCCGCCCCCGCCTAATCTCCGGTACCGGAGACTTCGGCGGGGGCAGGGGCGGGATTCACGGCAGCCAACGGCCATTCTCCGACCCGGCGGGGGGTCGGAGAATGACGCCCCTGGTCTTCACAGGCAGCACGGTGCTGCTGGACCCATGGACATCGGCAGAACGAACCTGGGACCCTGGCGCTGTGAAGCCACAGTGCTATCCACTTGTGCTACCGTGTGGCCCGATGGAGGACGATTCTCGCTGGTGATGGACTCAGGGGTGTCATAATATACACCAGTATATCATGGTGCAGACACACACACACACACTGATGGACATGCAGTGGGACCAATCAGCATACACAACACCGCAGCCAATCACCAGTGAGAGAACACGCACTATAAAGCCAGGGGACTGGAGAGTTCCCGCTCTTTCTAATATGAACCAGCTCGGAGCACAGAGCTCGCAGCCTGCAACACAGACATTCACCATGTGCTGAGTGCATCCCCTGGTTAGGACTAGGCAAGGGTCAACAGTTAAAGCTGGTATTGCATTTACCCACAGTTGAAGTATGTTAATATAGTTAACCTTATAATAATAGAGAGTTGCACCACTTCCAGTGTTGGTGACCTGTTTGTGATCCAGAACACCCAACACATCATGATACCAGGATTGGTTGCATACTAGCACTTCTGAAACCCACCTGCAACTAATCAGCATTCCGGCATCCTGAAGTATGGAGAACATCAACCCGCCGCCGCCGCTCCGCATCGCCGGCACCTCAGCGTACAGTGACAACCAGCAACGATACCCAGGCAAGATGTTCAAGATCCGGGTTCCGGAGCAGCTCCAGTGCCACGGCGATCTCCACGAAAACTGGCGGGCATTCCGGCAAAAGTTTGAAATCTTCCAGCTTGCAGCCGAACTAGAAGACCTGGCCGATTCTGAAAAAACAGCTTCTCCTCACCATCGCCGGTGCTAGAGCAGAAGAAATCTTTTAAAAATTCAAGTTCTCCAAGGAGCAAAACAGGAGCGACTTCCAGGCAGTCCTGGACAAATTTGGCAAATACTGTGAGGAAAACACACTCCAACCAGCAAGAAAAGGTAAGAGAAGCGCCAGTACTCACCACGAGGCTGAAATCCCGGAGCACAGAACAATTGTGGTCGGCGGCCATCTTTGTAAAGGAACCCCACTTGCGCAGTTGCGTGACGCCGCGCATGCGGAATCACGAAAATGGCCATCAGTAAAGGAACCGCGATCTGCGCATGTGCAAACGCCTCCTACGTGCTACGTCACGAGCGTCATGACGTCAGAGGCCCTGGACCACACCCATTTAAAGGGGAAAAGTCCCAAATCAAAGAAAAATTATTTTAAAGCTGTAAAACAACCTTTCTTCACCTGGAATGACAGCACAATGCCTCAAATTGAACCAGGAAATGAAATAAACCTCCGAAGAACCCTGCAACAAGCAGTTACCTACTCCCAAACCGAGTCCGATCCCGACTTCCCGCAGACTAGTGACACTGAAGACCCGAGGGAGCCTTTTCCAGTCGCTGTTATAACAAAGAACAGGCTGTCCCCGAATCAAAACCACCAGCCGCTGTCGGTGCACAGCATTGATCCAGACGACGAGTGGTGTGCCACCCTGACGGTCAACCGATCCCAGATACGATTCTGCCTGGACACTGTTGCTTCTGCTAATCTCCTAGCGTGGTCAGCCTTTCAGGCCCTTGGGGTTAAACCAACCATTCTTCCGTCGACCTGCCAACTAGTGGACTACAATGGCAACGTCATTCCAGCTACCGGTTCATGCCAACTTGAAGTGACGCACAACTCGCGAAAAGCCATCCTTCCCTTCGTGGGCTCCTCGAAGGACTCTGTGCTAGGCGCACAGGCGTGCAAACTCCTAAACCTCGTTCAACGAGTACACTCTCTCTCTCCAGAGGACACGTCTGCCTTCCAGGATGTGTACTTCAGGGCGCAACTCAATGCCATCATCGACCAGCACCGTGACGTTTTCGAAGGCATGGGCACGCTTCCATCTCCTTACAAAATCCTGCTCAAACAAGACGCCACGCCTGTGGTTCATGCACCTCTCAGAGTCCCAGCACCCCTCAAGGACCGCCTCAAGCAGCAGCTGCAGGACCTTCAGGACCAAGGAGTGCTCTCCAGAGTGACGGAACCAACCGACTGGGTCAGTTCCATGGTGTGCGTAAAGAAGCCCTCCGGCGAGCTCCGGATCTGCATTGACCCAAAGGATCTGAATTGCAACATAATGAGGGAGCACTACCCTATCTCCAAGCGCGAGGAGATCACGTGCGAGATGGCTCGGGCCAACATCTTCACCAAACTTGACGCTTCGAAAGGATTCTGGCAAATTCAACTAGACAGGTCCAGCAGAAAGCTGTGTACCTTTAATACCTCGTTTGGCAAATACTGCTACAACAGGATGCCGTTTGGGATTATATCGGCATCAGAAGTATTCCACCGGATCATGGAGCAAAGGATGGAGGGCATTGAGGGTGTGCGCGTCTATGTTGACGACATCATCATTTGGTCCACCACCCCGCAGGAGCATATCAGTCGCCTCCAGCGCATATTCAAACGAATACGGGACCAAGGCCTTCGCCTCAACAGAGCCAAATGTTCCTTCGGCCAGACGGAACTCAAGTTCCATGGGGACCACATCTCCCGGTTGGCTGTGTGGCCGGATGCGGACAAGGTGGCAGCCATCACATTGATGGGCAGCACGGTAGCATTGTGGATAGCACAATTGCTTCACAGCTCCAGGTTCCCAGGTTCGATTCCGGCTTGGGTCACTATCTGTGTGGAGTCTGCACATCCTCCCCGTGTGTGCATGGGTTTCCTCCGGGTGCTCCAGTTTCCTCCCACAGTCCAAAGATGTGCAGGTTAGGTGGATTGGCCATGATAAATTGCCCTTAGTGTCCAAACTTGCCCTTAGTGTTGGGTGGGGTTACTGGGATAGGGTGGAGGTGTTGACCTTGGGTAGGTTGCTCTTTCCAAGAGCTGATGCAGACTCGATGGGCCGAATGGCCTCCTTCTGCACTGTAAATTCTATGATTACCACGGCCATGCAGAAGCCAGCGGATAAGAAGGCGGTCCTCCGATTTTTGGGCATGGTCAACTTCCTGGGGAAGTTCATCCCCAACCTTGCCTCCCATACCACAGCTCTCTAGAACCTGGTCAGGAAGACGACAGACTTCCAATGGCTTCCTGCCCACGAGCGCGAATGGGAGAAGCTTAAGACCAAGCTTAACACGGCCCGGGTATTGGCATTTTTTGACCCCACGAAGGAAACAAAAATTTCAACGGATGCCAGCCAATCCGGCATTGGGGCAGTGCTCCTGCAACACGATGAGGCCTCATCATGGGCCCCCGTTGCATATGCGTCACGTGCCATGACCCCCACGGAACAGCGCTACGCGCAGATCGAAAAGGAGTGCCTGGGCCTGTTGACTGGGGTCGACAAATTTCATGATTACGTGTACGGCCTCCCCCAGTTCACTGTCGAGACTGACCATCGTCCGCTGGTCAACATTATACAAAAAGACCTCGCCTCCAACGCATTCTGCTTAAACTCCGGCGGTACGATTTCCAGCTCCTATCCACCCCGGGCAAGGACCTGATCATAGCCGATGCTCTGTCCAGGGCAGTCAACACCCTGTGTGACCCAGAGGGGTTCGTCTGCCAGGTTGACGCCCATGTGGCCTTCATGGCCTCCAATCTGCCGGCCACGGATGAATGTCTTATCCACATTCGCCGCGAGAGCGCGGCTGACTGCCTACTACAGCGTGTCATGCGCCACATGACGGACGGGTGGCTTAAGGGCCAATGCCCGCAGTTCTACAATATCAGAGACGATCTGGCAGTAGTCGATGGTGTCCACCTGAAGCTGGACCGCATCGTGATCCCGCACAGCATGCACCAGCTCGTTTTGGAACAGCTACACGAGGGCCATCTTGGCTTGGAGAAGTGCCGACGGATGGCCCGACTCATGGGTCGCACCCTCAGGACCACGGTGCCGTCCATTCACGTCCCAGACCTCAACCACGTTCCGGTCCTTCAGCAGATGCAACAGCCTCGTGCACAACACAAGGCGGCGCATGACGCTCGGGCGACTGATCTCCCTGCTCTGGCGCCGGATGACAACATCCGCATCCATCTTCCAGAGGGTGGCTGGTCTGCAACTGCTGTGGTTCTTCGGCAGGTGTCTCCCCGCTCGTTCCTGGTTCGTCTGCCAGATGGTTCCATTCGCCGCGGCAATCGGCGTGCCCTTCGTCTCGTTCCACGCGTGCTACGTGATCCTCCACTGGTGCCACGCCCTCCTGTTGTCCCCAACCTGGACTATGTGGAGATTCCGAATACTCTGCTGTGGCCCAGCTCGTTCCTCAGCCGGTGGCTCCTGACCCACCTTGAGGCGGTCAATCAGAATTCGTCGCCCACCTCAGAGACTTGACTTATGAGTTTTATGATGTTGGACTCTTTGATCTGTTCCATTACCCTGTTTCATCGTTCCAATAGTTTGTATGTAATGTTCATTTTGTTGTTGGTGTCACACCAGGCACCTTCCTCATGTACATAGTCATGTAAATAACACGCACACACATAGTCAGGTACATTCACTATACAATATTTATTGTCATGCAGGCACATATTCTTTATATAAAAGGGGGGATGTCATAATATACACCAGTATATCATGGGGCAGACACACACACACTGATGGACATGCAGTGGGACCAATCAGCATACACAACACCGCAGCCAATCACCAGTGAGAGCACACGCACTATAAGGACAGGGGACGGGAGAGTTCCCGCTCTTTCTAGTATCAGCCAGCTCGGAGCACAGAGCTCTCAGCCTGCAACACAGACATTCACCATGTGCTGAGTGCATCACCTGGTTAGGACTAGGCAAGGGTCAACAGTTAAAGCTGGTATTGCATTTACCCACAGTTCAAGTATGTTAATATAGTTAACCTTATAATAAAAGAGAGTTGCACCACTTCCAGTGTTGGTGACCTGGGGCGAAATTCTTCGGTATCGGCGCGATGTCCGCCTACCGGCGGCAAAAACAGCGCAAATCAGTCAGGCATCACGCCGCCCCAAAGGTGCGGAATCCTCCGCATCTTGGGGGGCCAAGCCCCAACCTTGAGGGGCTAGGCCCGCGCCAGACTAATTTCCGCCCCGCCAGCTGGCGGAAAAGACCTGTGGTGCCCCGCCAGCTGGCGCGGAAATGACATTGCCGGACGGCGCACGCGCGGGAGCATTAGCGGCCGCTCATGGCATCCCCGCGCATGCGCTGGATTGTGGGGGTGAGACCCATGCAGACACGTAGAAAATGTGCAAAATCCACACGGACAGTGACCCGGGGCCGGGATCGAACCCAGCTCCACAGTGCCGGGAGGCAGCAGTGCGAACCACTGCGCCGCCGTGCTGCCCGAAGAAGACATTTTCTTGAGGATTCTATCAATTTTCCTCTTAGTTGCTGACATCCTGCACAGTCTGGTGAAGACAGATGGGCTGGAGAGAGTGATATGGGTGTGCTGGACTGGATCGTGCCATTCTGGCCAGCAGGAAAGGCACTACTGGGGTTGCCTGCCATTGCATTTAGTCTCAGAAATGGAGAATCCTTCCCACAAATTCAGACTTCTCGCCTTCCCTACCCAAACCGCCCCCTCTAAAGAATATGGGCTGAAGTCTCCGGTTCTCCAGCCACGAGTTTCTCGGCAGCGTGCCGTTCGTTGGCGGCGGGTTTCTATATTCCTGCCGCTTGTCAATGAGATTCCCTATTGAAGCCACCCCACACCACCCGAGGTAGGGGTGAGCTGCGAGCTGGAAAACTGAATCGCAACAGCCGGTGAATTTCGGCTTACATCTCACATAAAAAGGAACAGAAGGGAGAATGGAGAAGAGTATGAATTTAGCATGTCTCAATTGTAATTACAGGGTTTGATTACTGTCTGGCCACTGAGAAGACATATTGGTCCAGTCTTAGTAACAGAATGATGTCATCTTCTGTAGAAGGACAAACTTGACAGTAGACTGTCTCATGTGATCCTATATAAACACACAGTGCTAGGAGATATTTCATCATCCCACAAAATGCAGAATGTGCTGTGGATTGAAACCAACACTATTAGCCTTTTGTGTCTATGCTACTTATTTACAATGCCTTTTTTATGTTTGTACATTAAACTATCACCATATAACACTTAAACATTAACACTTTTGCTACTCTTACATGAAAGTATAAAAATATGTCTGTATCTACATATACATAGCTTTTATGTAGTTTTTTTAACCATATCCCAAGCATAACCCAACAAGTAATTGACTTAATGAAGTGTAGAGACTTTTCTTAAATAGGCAAGTTGCACACTGATGTCCCACAAACAATAACTGAGGTGAATGACCATTAAATTCATAAATAAAGTAATAGAGTGGAGTAAAGTTAATTTAATACTGCTACAGTTTGAACTTTCTAAATCTGTTTTTTCACAGACATGGGTAGATGGCAGCTCCCATAAATAGACTTATTAACAGAAAGCCCTGTCTTCATTCTCCATGTTTAGGTTTAGCACGCCCAGGTTAAACCCCAATACAATCTATATCATGATGGCCAACATGTCTCAACACCTCAGAAACCCGAAAAGAAATAAAGTGCAACACCAATGCTTATTCACATTGATTTACAGATGAAATAATGTGCAGAGCAAAAGTATCCAACACGGTACTGGTACAGTATGATATTCAAACTCACAAAGTATGTGAATTCTTGACATTAAAAAAAAGGGTCCAGTTTGAAACCCTTCTGAAACAGAGGGCGGGTTTCTCTCAGCCCACGTTGGGTCGGAGAATTGCCTGGTCGGGCGCGAATTGCGAGACACCGCCCCGATGCCGGTCCGCCGATTCTCCGGTGAGCGGAGAATCTGCGCCATTGGCGACGGCGCGGCGCCAGTGGCCCCCCCCGGCGATTCTCTGCCCGTGATGGGCCGAGTGGCTGCCCAAGAAAGCCTGAGTCCCGCCATCGCCGTTCACATCTGGTCTTACCCGGCAGGACCTCAGCATCCGTCCTGTCAGGGGCGGCCTGGTGAGGGGGGAGAGGAGGTCTGACCCCGGGGGCGGCCTCCACCGTGGCCTGGCCCGCGATCGGGGCCTACCGATCGGCGGGCCGGCCTCTCGTGGTGGGGGCCTCGTTTGCTCTGCGCCGGCCCCTGTAGCCCCACACCATGTTGCGTCGGGGCCGGCGCGGAGGAGGAGGCTACCGCGCATGCGTGCATTCGTGCCGGGTGCAGCGCGCATGCGCAGACCCGCGGCGCCCATCTGACGCCGGTATCGGCAGCTGGAGCGGCGTGGGTCACTCCAGTGCCGTACTGGCGTCCCGTAGGGCAGAGGATCGCTACACATAGCAGTCCGATGGCGCCGTCGTTAAACTCTCCAGTAATTACGACGGCGTCAACACTCTCTGCCATCAGATGGGAGAATCCCACCCAGGAAGTCTGTGGCACCAGTCACGAACAGCGAGCATGCAAACATTTTGCTCTTTAAATTTATACTCCAAGTAAAGGCTTTGTAACATTGAAGATGATGAACAGTGAAAAAGTATGTGGGTTATAAAACATACTTTCCTTTGAAGATCAAGCAAATAGTAGCCAGACAATCAAAGTAACCATTTCTAAAACATTTTGATGTATAACAGATGAACTGAGGTTTTCACTTGGCAGAACATGTGGTTGAAATGTAATTAGCATATGAAATACCCTTTGTACGACAATTTGGGGCAAACACTTACTCTGTTTCAGGCAGACACACTTGGCTGAACTTCATTCTGTGATCTTGCTTGAAGTGGTGAGGAAATGGGGTGTTGATCTTCTCTCTCATCCAGAACCTTGATTGTCCTCTCCCAGACTGCATCAGCGTCACTACTGACTCCCATTTCCTTGCCCACCAAACATACTGGCTGTTTTAATAGTAGTCATATGAAATGAGCATTAGAGTTGTCCAACTCTGAACTTGGACACATTTGCTCATCCATATTATAATAATAATCTTTATTGTCACAAGTAGGCTTACATTAACACTGCAATAAAGTTACTGTGAAAAGCCCCTAGTCCCCACATTCCGGCTGCCTGTTTGCGTACACAGAGGGAGAATTCAGAATGTCCAAGTTACATAACAGCACGTCTTTCGGGACTTGAGGAAACCAGAGCACCCGGAGGAAACCCATGGCGACAGGAGAACAACAGACAGTGACCCAAGTCGGGTATCGAACCTGGGACCCTGGCACTGTGAAACAACAGTGCTAACCACTGCGCTACCATGCTGCCCACATCCAGTGGTTCATGCGAGAAACATTTCAGGAATTTGAGACGTTCAGAAAATGCAATAAAAAGGTTTCAGAAATAGTGAGAAGTCAGGGGCGTCATTCTCCGACCCCCCGCGGGGTCGGAGAATGACCGTTGGCCGCCGTGAATCCCGCCCCCGCCGAAGTCTCCGGTACCGGAGATTGGTCGGGGGCGGGAATCGAGCCGCGCCAGTTGGCGGGACCCCCCCCTCCCCCCACCCGCTCAATTCTCCGGCCCGGATGGGCCGAAGTCCCGCCCAGAAATTGCCTGTCCCGCCGGCGTAAATCAAAGCTGGTATTTACCGGCGGGACCAGGCGGCGTGGGCGGGCTCCGGGGTCCTGGGGGGGGCGGGGGGCGATCTGACCCTGGGGGGTGCCCCCACGGTGGCCTGGCCCGCGATCGGGGCCCACCGATCCGCGGGCGGGCCTGTGCTGTGGGGGCACTCTTTCCCTTCCGCCTCCGCTACGGCCTCCACCATGGCGGAGGCGGAAGAGACTCTCCCCACTGCGCATGCGCGGGAAACTTTCAGCGGCCGCTGACGCTCCCGCGCGTGAGCCGGGAAACTGTCAGCGGCCACTGACGCTCCCGCGCATGCGCCGCATTTCCGCGCCAGCTGGCGGGGCAACAAACGCCATTTCCGCCAGCTGGCGGGGCAACAAACGCCGTTTCCGCCAGCTGGCGGGGCGGAAATCCCTCCGGCCTCGGCCTAGCCCCTCAATGTTGGGGCTCGGCCCCCAAAGATGCGGAGCATTCCGCACCTTTGGGCCGGCACGATGCCCGTCTGATTGGCGCCGTCTTTGGCGCCAGTC
Source organism: Scyliorhinus torazame (assembly GCF_047496885.1). Classification (NCBI taxonomy): domain Eukaryota; kingdom Metazoa; phylum Chordata; class Chondrichthyes; order Carcharhiniformes; family Scyliorhinidae; genus Scyliorhinus; species Scyliorhinus torazame. The sequence continues at coordinate 68,317,432 of NC_092714.1, read as the reverse complement.
GGCGGACATCGCGCCGTTGGGGGAGAATTTCGCCCCAGAACTGGCTTCCTCAGATGAAACCTTTAATCATGACAGACTCCCCTGTAGGGTTCAATGCGAGTGATCCATAAAACCAGGTACTCCACTATCAGGAAGAAATGCACAATTATATCACCATTCAAAATAATAATCACATTGAAGGAAACTGGGAGGTGGCTACATTTTCCAACTGCTGACTGTAAGTGGGCAGGAAATGTAGCTACATCCTGTCTTGCAATGTGCCATACTTCATATTATATAATGAAGCTTACAAATATAGCAGCACTCAAATACCATGCCAAGTAAATAGTACTGAAGATGAACACTGATCCTTAACACCATATATTGCTGCATAAATATAACAGCATAAATGTTCTGATAGAATCACCAGAAGGGTGGTGATGTGAGAAGAACACAGAACCAACCCTGCAAATATTTCTGAGGATATTTGCATATTCTCAGGAAGTGCCTGGCATGGAAGATCTCTGGTTGGGAGCATGCCCATCATTGGGCAGGTGTATGCTGCTGCAGAATTTAAAGGCTTGCAGTGTCTTAAAGGGGCTGAACTGTGCTTTGCAAGGCAGTAGCTTGTTGCAAACGGCTCTCCAAAAATCTCTGCAGCATCACCGGAAGCCCTATTTCTCCGGTGGGGCTGATAAAATTCCAATGGAGGAAGTGAAATACAAGGGAGCTTAATTCATGATGGGACAGCGCAGGACGCCAAACGATCTGCTCAACAAGAGTGCCGTGGACAAAGTAACATATTGTCAGAATGGAATATGAGAAAGTGTGTTTAGCGACCTTATCAAAGTGGCCAGGGTAAGAGAACTTATTGTTGCTGTCCATTAATTGCGTATACAAAGTATCACTTGCAATTACTTCCCACCCCACAAAGTCTTGAGATACTTTTGATGCTTGCCGTGGGTGCCCCTTAAGTACAGGGTACATATTAGCAACAAATCCTTCCTCTGGAGTACTTTTGCTTGCATTCAGAACATAGTTTTCTTACCATTTAGTGTGACTGCATGCTGACATCATTTTGATCATAATAACTGCAACCATTCACTTTGACTAATTGCAGAAGAAGACAGATCATAACAAGACAGAAAGAAGGCATACAAGAAGAGGTCTTCCTAACATTGATACCCTATTCCTGCATGAAAAGGAAGCTCTGCAAATTCTGGAGAGCGATTAAGGTAAAAATAGAAGGACTAATGCCCATCCTAATTACTTTCTCCTCTTTTCATATGCTAAACAGTTCCTTCCAGCAGGAATTGTATCTCATAAGGACATTCCACAAGGACATCTTTGTAAGTCTGTTCATATTTCTCTAGGGGTGCCAGACCCAGTGACACTGGACCAGCTGGCACTTCACAACCTAGAACATCACTCATTCTATCCCACCCCAGGACCAGCCACTCATGGGACATTTAGTGGAAAGAGAGGGAGAATATACTCATTGAGACAACAAAAATGAGAAGGAAAAGTTGATAGTGACAGGGGACAAGCAGTTACCTGTTCCTCCAGAGTACTCAACATTGGCCAGTTGTCAGGGCAACACGGTGGTGCAGTGGTTAGCACTGCTGCCTCACGCGCCGAGGACCCGGGTTCAATCCCGGCTCTGGGTCACTGTCTGAGTGGAGTTTGCACATTCTCCCCGTGTTTGCATGGGTTTTACCCCCGCAACCCAAAGATGTGCAGGTTAGGTGGATTGGCCACGCTAAATTGCCCCTTAATTGGAAAAAATGAATTGGGTACTCTAAATTTATTTTTAAAAAACATTGGCCAGTTGTCTGTAATCTGCTGCCCTAACATAAACTCCACCTCCTCTTCACAGACCTTGCCCCTCCTAATGACCCCATCCATCGCAATGAACCATTCCTCATCTGATCCCATCACTTATTTGACCCTGTCACTCTGACTCTGCCATTCCTATTGACCCCATCGCTCATACTGACCCTGTTGCTCCTACTGACCCCATTGCTTCTACTGACCACATCACTCCAATTGACAATATCACTCTTATTGACACTTTTGCTCCTATTTACTCCATCGCTCCTATTGACCCCATCAATCCAATTGACTCTGTCCCTTACATTGAACCGTCCCTCGTCTGACTCCATTGCTCATCTGACCCCGTTGCACCTATTGAGCCCATTACCCTATTGACCATGGGCGGGATTCTCTAATCCCGCGGCAGAGTGTCCATGCCATCGTAAACGCTGTCGCGTTTTACGACGGTGTGAACGGGCTGACCCCACGACTAATTCTGGCCCCTACAGGGGGCCAGTACGGCACTGGAGTGGTTAACGCCGCTCCAGCTGCTGATCCCGGGGCGAACTGGGTGCCGCGGGTTCAACGCATGCGCAGTGGCTTCCTTCAATGCGCGGCCCCGACGCAACATGGCGCAGGACTACAGGGGTCAGTGCGTAGGAAATCAGCCCCCAGCCAGAGAGGCCGTCCTGCCAATCGGTGGGCCCCGATCACGGGCCAGGCCACATCGAAGGCCCCCCCCCCGGGGTCAGACCCACCTCCCCCACAGGCCGCCCCCCGACCGTTCCACGCAATGTCCCGTCAGCTGAGAGCAGGTGTGGACGGCGCCAGCGGGACTCGGCGTTTTCACGATGGCCACTTGGCCCATCCCAGGCTGAGAATAGGCGGGCCGGCCGGGTAGAGCGGCCCCCGACCGGTGTCACGCCAACCACACCGGCGCCAATGGCACCGATTCTCCGCTCTGTGGAGAATCGCGTGCCGGCGTCGGGGCGGCGTGGCGCGATTCGCGCCGGTCGCGGGGATTCTCAGGCCCGGCCCTGGGCTGAGAGAATCACGCCCCATGTCCCTCATATTGAACCGTCCTTCAGCTGTATTGAATCGCTCATCTGTTCCTGTAACTCATATTTCTTCTACCCATTCCCAGCATGACTAACCTCTCTCACCATCATTTGTCCAACTCGTCCAATTGAATGTATTAACCATCCCTTGTCCGTCTACCCCTTCCCCTAATATTTCAATCCTCCTCCTCTTTACCTCGCCACTGGATAAAGAGAGATAAATGCAAATTGACCCAATTTTCTTCACCCAAGTTGCCACTTGTGGCAGAATCATTATTATCTTCTTTTGTACTTATTACTCTTATGCCAGTGCAGGCATGAAGATATTGCAATTTTTTTTAAAAATGTATTCCTTTTAAAATATACCCTGATGAACTGTAAGATGCCTGCCAAAATTTTATAAATTTAGAGTACCCAATCCACCCAGCCTGCACATCTTTGTGTTGTGGGGGTGAAACCCACGCAAACTGGGGGAGAACGTGCAAACTCCACACGGACACTGACCCAGAGCCGGGATCGAACCTGGGACCTTGGCGTCATGAGGCAGAAATGCTAACCACTATGCCACTGTGCTGCCCTAACTCTCAGACTCTTTGACTCTGGGTCTACCATGCAACAAAGAAGGGTTATCCAGACTGAGTACTCAGAATGAAGTACTAGAGAAAACCATCTACCTTCTATTAAATAGCAATAGGTTTTGATCATACAACTGAAGCTCCTTCTTTACTTTGAAGACCGGTTCCATTCTGTATCAATGGCCATTCATCATGTGATCAGAACCAGCCGCTGATTTTGAAATCTTTTAGCTATAAACTGAGAGAGACCAAACAGTCTACACAGCAGCAGCAACAACATGACAGCTGCAAAGAAGGACTACGTTGTCTTACCTTTTCAAGATGTGGAGATGCCGGCTTTGGATTGGGGTGAGCATAGTAAGAAGTCTTACAACACCAGGTTAAAGTCCAACAGGTTTGTTTTGAACCACTAGCTTTCGGAGTGATTCACCTGAGGAAGGAGCTGTGCTCCGAAAGCTAGTGGTTCGAAACAAACCTGTTGGACTTTAACCTGGTGTTACCTTTTCAAGGCCTGTAGGCATTTAGAAAACTCCTTCAAACTGTTTTGCACATCACCAAGTTCACTTGTAAGAAATTGGACCCTTGGTTACAACCATCTAAACGACCTGCTGAACAGTTGTTTCTTCAAAGGAACCCTGCAGTCAACTTGGGTTTGATCCTAGTCATCTGAATTTACCTTAGCTTCAATTCCAGAGTGGTTAAAAACTGCATCCTTCATTGGGATCCCTCGGATACATCGTGATTTTGTTTGATGTAGCAATAGATCTTTCCGAGGGTGAGTTTGTGAATAAATAATACTCCTTTTTTTAACTTCAGGGAAGTCTGCTGTTGGTGACTTTTCAATTGACAAGGGTTCAGGAATGCACATCAGTCTTATCAAAATTGAACTACACCGATTGCACACAGAAGGGAATTGGGGTGTTCAGTCTATCTCTCTCTCCTGTCCGTGACATTACCATTAAAAAACAAATTTAGAGTACCCAATTCATTTTTTCCAATTGAGGGGCAATTTAGCATGGCCAATCGACCTAGCCTGCGCATCTTTAGGTTGTGGGGGCGAAACCCACACAAACACAGGGAGAATGTGAAAACTCCATACGGACAGTGACCCAGAATTGGGATCGAACCTGGGACCTCGGCGCCTTGAGGCAGCAGTGCTAACCACTGCGCCACTGTGCTGCCCCCGTAACATTACCATTGCAATAATTATAAAAATCACAATCTGTACTTGAAAGACTTAATTAAATACCTAAGTTACAAAAGATATAATGAGGCCAGTAACTGGACTATCTTGAAACTGCAAAGTGCTATGAATAATTTTACTCAGAATAATTGAAATAAAATTGAATATTTGGTGCAGCAATGAAGTTGTGTAATATTAAACTTCTGAAAAACGAAACCAAAGAACGTCTAAATCAATTGCATTTGGAATGCAATAATCTGTGCAGATATCTTTCTCACTGAGTGCACAGAACTTGAGAAGTATTTTATATGTCGGGACTACAGTTTTAATTAAGAATTATATGACCGGGCAGTTGTGTTTATTAGGTTAGCACAACTTTAACAGATTCCTAAATGTCATGTAACAAATTACAATGAAACTCAAAGAGATGAATAGTAACAGTATGAGTAATGAATCACCAAACACTCCTATAATATAAAGTATTAAAAAAGGAAACAGTATACATGGGTATTGTAGCCAGTTGAAATGGCTAACTCCCGATTTAGAATGGCTAACTCCCGATTTAAAATGGCGAACGGCAAAGGCTAATGGGAAAGTCAGCCAACAGGACACAAACAAGCAGCTGCGGGTTGAGTGTGTATTTACCTCTGGAAAGGCCAGACAAGATCGATACCACAACCATCAGCATAACAAAACACCAGCCATCTGCATACTAATGAGCAATCCCCGGGAACAATGAGCAACATTTAGAAACACAAAGCCAAACCAGACTCTTTGGCGCCAGCAGAAGCCTACGCAAAAGGAGGTGAACGACCACCTCAAGACCGCCCATCGATCAAGGAATCGCTCCAGCATTGGAGAAAATCGAACCAAGTGATTGGGACAAAGTCCAATCACTTGGAACCAGGTACAGGGTCCGCCCCGAAAGGCGGGAAGCCCCTGTGGACTATAAGAATAGAGTCCAAGTTCAAATCGTTCTTCTTGACCGGGTCGCTCAGCAACGCGAACCAACCCTCGACAGTGACCGGTCCAGCCATCGCTGATATCTAGTAAGTCTTACTTCAACTCTCGCTACGAGATAGGCGCTCCTAGCTACCAATCTGTACCAACTTCGAATCCCGCAGGCTCAGAACCCGAACGAAAGGCCATTCGTTTCCCTGACCTGGTGGGCCAGTTCCAAGTTAAGTATTGGCCTGTTAGTCATAGAAGTAGCTTAGACGTAGAATTTATGCATGAGTAGTGATTACTGTGTATAATAAATGTGCTTTGATTTAAATCTTACTCAGCGGTGTATTGAATTATTGATCATTACTCGGACTTGAACCACGTGGCGGTATCAGAAAGATACCTGGCGACTCAAGAGCAAAGGGGATAAAACAGAGCAATTGAACTAAGGCAAAAGTTAGCAACAGTATGCCTTTCACAACCTAAGGACATCTCAACATGATTTGTGGCTAATGGGGTTCTTTTGAAAGGTAGCCTCTATTGTAAAGTAGGCCGAGATTTTCCAGCCACATCGTGTTGGGGCATTCCGTGGGAGTTTTGGCGACTCAGCCAAAAGTCCATTGAATTTTGGAGGGTCTGGATTACCCAGGTAGCAGGCGGGGCGGGAAATTCCCACCGGTAAGAAAATACAGCTGATCCTGCACAACAAGTAGCATTGAGATAAACAATCCAGTGGACTTACTTTTGGTAGAATTGGTTGATGAATACATGGCCAGAACAGTTGTTCAGTTTTAAATAGTGCCATGGATTTTATTATATCTACTTGGAAGAGAAAATAAAGCCGTGGCTTTATAACTCAGATCTTTGAATCCCAACACTGACAAATGCTGAGAGGGACCCAATGAGTACCTATTGAGGGCCCCAGTGACACTGCAGTTTCTGGGGGGCTCAGTTCTTCTCAAATCCACAATTTGTGGTGTGTCTGAATGGCCGCTGGGGTAGTGCATGCTGAGAGTCCTATTGGGGCAGAGTTACTGGTGAAGCCTGTTGAAGAATGAAGCCAGGTGCGGTGGGGTCAGAAGGGAAAGCCAGACCGGAAACGGTGGGGCACTGCATACGTGATGTACATGAAGTGTACATGATGTAAAGAATTGAAAATATTGACACCACTTATCAAATTTCTAAAATGGGTCAATAATTCTGGGACTGTCATTGAGCTGAAGAAGACCTCAAGGTGTGTGCCTTTGGTCACAGCATCCAAGTGAGTAGGGCTTTGCAGGAATGCACCACGCCACTTGGTCCACCCATTCTCCTCACCGATGGATCCAAGCCGCAGCCAGGAGAACCAATTCCTGCTGCAGCCTGGGACTTAAGGTTGGATTGTAGCTTTTCAGCGCTGATCATAGTTGGTCAGTGGCACCTACCTCCATTTTGTCGCCGACCACAAGGTCCGGACCACTGTCTCCCCCAAAAATGGCATCCCCTCGTGCAGCATTCCCTCATTATCATATTGAAGCCTAGATTATGTACTGAGGCTTGTCGAATGGGCCTGGAAACCTTGATCTTCAGGGTGTCAGGCGCTACCACTGAGCAAAAGCTCAGAATTCACAAGCTTTCTTGTTGCACTATATAGTCATTTTTCTCCTCTTTTCTGCCTTCCCCTGAAGGTAATGCCTTATGTTGGGCTATGGGTAGTTTAAATAGTGGCTACCAACAGGTTATTCAGCCAAGTCTAAGTCTGCCCTAACAGTCTTTCATTTCTTTTTTTGAAATATATTATATTCAAATTTTTCAAACAGAAATTTTCCGTTTTTACAACTTAATAAAGGAATATACATTAAACGTTATTTAAATAATATATTAAACTAACAACAAATGAAAAAAGAGATAAACCAAAAAGCAAATATCAACAACTGGCAAAAAACAAAAACACGGGATAATACTCCCCCCCCCCCTCCCCCCTGGGTTGCTGCTGCTGTATTTTCTGTTTTTCCATTATCGTTCCGCGAGATAGTCAAGGAACGGTTGCCACCGCCTGGTGAACCCCTGAGCCGATCCTCTTAACGCATATTTTATTCGTTCCAGTCTTATGAACCCTGCCATGTCGTTTATCCAGGCCTCCACGTCCGGGGGCTTTGCTTCCTTCCACATAAGTAGAATCCTTCGCCGGGCTACTAGGGACGCAAAGGCCAAGACGTCGGCCTCTTTCACCTCCTGCAGTCCCGGTTCTTCTGCAACCCCAAATATAGCTAACCCCCAGCCTGGTTTGACCTGGACGCCCACCACCTTTGAAATCACTCTTGCCACACCCTCCCAGAACTCATGCAGTGTCGGACACGACCAGAACATGTGAGTGTGATTCGCCGGGCGTCCTGAGCACCTTCCACATCTATCCTCCACCCCGAAAAACCTGCTCAGTCTTGCTCCCGTCATATGCTCTCTGTGTAGAACCTTAAATTGAATCAGGCTAAGCCTGGCACACGAGGACGAAGAATTTACCCTACTTAGGGCATCTGCCCACAGCCCCTCCTCGATCTCTTCCCCCAGCTCCGCTTCCCATTTTCCCTTCAGCTCCTCTACCATCGCTTCCCCCTTGTCTCTCATCTGCCTGTATATTTCGGACACTTTACCTTCTCCAACCCATGCCCCCGAAATCACTCTATCCTGGATCCCTTGCGTCGGGAGCTGCGGAAATTCCCTCACCTGTTGCCTCGTAAATGCCCTCACTTGCATGTATCGGAAAGCATTCCCTGGTGGCAACTTATATTTTTCTTCCAATGCTCCCAGACTCGCAAACGTCCCGTCTACAAACAGGTCCTTCAGCTTCCTAATTCCTGCTCGCTGCCAACATTGAAATCCTCCATCTATCCTCCCCGGTACGAACCTGTGGTTATTCCTTATCGGGGACCACACCGAGGCACCCGTCACTCCCCTGTGTCGTCTCCACTGCCCCCAGATCTTCAAGGTCGCCACCACCACTGGGTTTGTGGTGTACCTTTTCGGGGAGAACGGCAGCGGCGCCGTCACCAGCGCTTTTAGACTCGTTCCCTTACAGGACGCCATCTCCAACTTTTTCCATGCCGCACCTTCTTCTTCCCTCATCCACTTACAGACCGTCGACACATTAGCGGCCCAATAGTAGTCACTCAGACTCGGCAGTGCCAATCCCCCTCTGTTCCTACTGCGCTGCAGGAACCCCCTCTTTACCCTCGGGGTCTTTCCCGCCCACACAAAGCCCATAATACTCCTGTCTATTTTTTTGAAAAAGGCCTTTGTAATCAGGATGGGGAGGCACTGAAACACGAAAAGAAACCTCGGGAGGACCACCATTTTAACCGCCTGTACTCTGCCCGCCAATGACAGGGGCACCATATCCCACCTCTTAAAGTCCTCCTCCAGTCGCGTCAGGTTAAGTTTATGTAGGGTTCCCCAGTTCTTGGCCACCTGAATCCCCAGGTATCGAAAGTTCCTTGCCATTCTCCTCAGCGGCAGAGCATCTATCCCCCTGCCCTGTTCCCCGGGGTGCATCACAAAAAGCTCACTCTTTCCCATATGCTGAAGCCACTTATACCACATCATCTCCATCCTGGTTGAGATCACTTCAGCCAATAACAATGGATTGATTCTGGGATTGTCCCCATGTTGAACTGCTCCGTTTCACTTTAGACGGTGCTTTTTAGCAATTAAACCATTGAAAACTTTATAATGAAAAGAAGCAATCTGTTATAGAACAAAAAGGTATTGCTGACATTAGGACATTCATTTTGGCAAAATTCAAAAGTGGCATCAGGTTCTAAGTTATGCTCTGATCAATTACATGAGCTTCATTTTAAATTTCAAGTGACAGCATCTAGCTGACAACATACATATGGCTTGGTAATAATTCTTTAAAAGATGCTTGTTAAGTGTGTATTGTATGTAAAAAGAACCTGCAGGCTTCTCTTTAACTTCTAAGTGATGGATCGATAGGATTCATGTCCTACACTTATGCTTGCTGTCAGCAAAGAACTATCTATTTTTAAAAATTCTGAGACATTGACACCCTCTGTACGCCTCTGCCTCTGTCATTCTCATTCTCCTGCTGCCTTTTGTCTTTGCTCTTTTATGTTTCTCACTTGCTGTCCCAGACTATTTTTTTTCTGAAGCATTTTCTTTGTTCTATCTCCCGTTTTCTTGGCAGCAATTTCTTCCTTTGCTGCCCCGTTTTACAGAGAAGGGCTTGTTCATTTCCAATCAGGTGAATTAGAAGTTAATGCAGTATTCCAAACAATGTTTAGAGTCACCTTTACCCATCTTTCTGAGCCTCAAATGTTACTAGACGCCCAATTAAATATCCATATTGTAAACTCACATTTCTTGTAAATGTACAGCCCAGTCAAAGCAGAAGTGGCAATTTCTGAGTGAAAATTCACACCTTTTTCACATCTTTTAACTGCAGAGCAGGAGGTTCAGTATCGGAAATTATTTAAACCTGCTGAGAAATTTAAGTAGCCAGTCCAAAGATTCCTTGGATTGTGATTGTTGAGGCCTATTTTGGGATTGCACCTGTTGTTGCCCTCCATCATTAACAACACCACCCTCCCCCAAATCCTTGCAGAGTTTCTGGAATCAGCGGGTGGACCTCACACTGGGGCAGCACAGTAGCACAGTTGTTAGCACTATTGCTTCACAGCGCCGGGGTCCCAGATTCGATTCCCGCTTGGGTCATTGTCTGTGTGGAGTCTGCACCTTCGCCCTGTGTTTGCATGGGTTTCCTCCGGGTGCTCCGGTTTCCTCCCACAAGTCCCAAAAGACGTGCATGTTAGTTGAATTGGACATTCTGAATTCTCCCTTTGTGTACCCGGACTGATGTGGTGACTAGGGGATTTTCACAGTAACTTCATGACAGTGTTAATGTAAGCCTACTTGTGACAATAATAAAGATTATTATAAAAAATGTAGTCTAACTGAGGTAGGGATCTCACACGTTACCATCACAAGGGACATCACCACTCACTCTCCTGCACAGTCCCTGACGTCTCCATCTCGCCTCACATACTTTGCAGCTCATGTACTCACCACAAACATGGCTCCACTCAGCACACACATGGTCATTCCTATCAACTGTCTTGGTATGCCTCAATAGCACACTTTCTCCATCTCCCTTTATGCAGGCCAAGCTCACTATGAAAAGGAGAGATGCTAGACTGGTGGGATTGTGGGAGAGATCAGGTCCCTCGCCCAGTATGAAGAGTCTGCTCTTCACCTGTCCAAAGAGGACCGGGAACAACGGGTGAGGTCTGCGGTGCACAGCCAAGTGAGGACACTGCACCAGCTCATCTTTCAGAGACTGTGAGTGCAATTTTATGTTTTGTGTTTTGATGCCACACTCTCTTTCATCGGCACCCCTGCCTGAGGGACACCTTAAACCAGCCTTTCATCTCCAGCCCTCTTGGTATCTTGGATGAGATTCATGAGGATGTAACAAATGAAAGAGATGGGTCAGAGCACTCACCCACACCCTCCACCAATGCAGACACACACCAGGGCAGGACGTTGATCGACAGCAGGTTTGGGGTCACAATCTGTGAGTGCAGCACATATTCTATTCCATAGCAGGCAGAGGATGTACATCCAAGGTCACAGACACTCAGAGGACTGCTGGAGTCCAGGACTTAGCTGAGTCCACGTCAGATGATGCGCCTCCCAATTCAAACTTAAGCCAGATGTTTGAGTGAAAGACAATGGGCTATCAGGCAGGGTTGCCAGATACATTCCAGAGATTGCAATGTATAATGGAGGAGTCCCTCCATGTTCACTGATGTCACAGTGCTGACATGCCAGAGCATGGAGGTCAACACTGGTAGAATGGCAGCTGCTGTGGAAACATTCATCAAGGACTTGGTCCTGCACTGCGCCAGGAGTTGCACTCCATCGCCTGGGCATTGGTGGAATCTATCAATGGTTATGGGAGAGGAGGTCCAGCTATCTCGATCTAACTCCTTGCGTCCTTTTCTCAGGGAGTTAGTCAGGGTCACTTGGGCATGCATAGGGACAAGAGCCATCAGCTGGATACACCAGGATGAGCCCATTCCCTCTGCCTGTGATCCTCTCACCAAGTCCAGAGGCTGAGGAGGGTGCAACTCCCCCACAGCAGGAGATCCAAAGTCGGCTGGGACCCTCCAAGTTTCGGTCTTCCAGAGGACGCTGTGTCAAAGTCATCATAGGCAACAGCATGTAGGGAACGGCGGCACACAGCTGCCTCACGGTGCCGAGGACCCAGGTTCCATCGCGGCCCCTGGTCACTGTCCATGTGGAGTTTGCACTTTCTCCCCGTATCTGCATGGGTCTCACCCCCACAACCCAAAGATGTGCAGGGTAGGTGGATTGGCCACGCTAAATTGCCCCTTATTTGGAAAAAAATAATTGGGTACCCTAAATTTATTTGTTTAAAGACAACAGGGCGTAGAAGTAAACAGGCTGCCTCCACCACCACTTTTGATGTCTGAAATGCACCAAGATGTAGCTTTAGAGTTAAGAATATCAAGAAATGTTAGGAGCACAATGGTGACATATGTGTTTACCACATATATATGCTTTCCATCTATGTAAATACAATTGTACCCATTCCAGATCTTCTCTTATGAATGGCTCCTCTGAATGCTGAGTTGTGTTCTCTCCTCCCACTTATCACTGAATTCACATCATCTGCCTCTGGTCCATGTTGTGTAAAGATATCTCATCATAGCGTGTGTCTCTTCTCAGTTCTTCTCTGCCATCATCAGTGACATGTCACCCTCTGTGTAAAACGTGTACAAGCATTCAGGATACAAGTACATAGAACGATACAGCGCAGTACAGGCCCTTCGGCCCACGATGTTGCACCGAAACAAAAGCCATCTAACCTACACTATGCCATTATCATCCATATGCTTATCCAATAAACTTTTAAATGCCCTCAATGTTGGCGAGTTCACTACTGTTGATAGAACATAGAACGATGCGATGTTCATTCTTGGCTATGTAAGTTGGGCGTCATGTAATCCCCAGACGCACCTGCACTGTGGAAAGGTGAATGTGTAGTGCATGAGGAGAGGTGTAAATGTGGAATGGGACGGGTAACCTCTCTATGTACTCTTTGTCATCCCCGAGGGTCTGCATTCTAAAAGGCCATTCTCAGAGGGCATGTGCACACCTATCTGCCTTGCGATGATGCAGGCAACATTAAATGCAGCCTCCATTTTCTTCATGTTCTCTCTGTCAGATGATTGAAATAAAAACATGAGTTAGCAGCTGCCTCCAAAGTTTCTATTTCTGTGGCTGACTAATGAGTGACAGTGACTTTAAGGACTTGGTTTCAGTATAGGTACCTATTAGCCAATGCAAATGTGGCCATGGTTATGAACTCTCTTGGCTTCACTGTATCCTTCCCCGCTCCCCTCACCCACCTACCACGCCCCCCCCATCAACCCCTTTGCATCATCTCAATAGACCTCCTGCTATGAGATGGACTAGCTTGACCAGGCACTTCAATGACCTGTATTTATTGCTGTTTACACATTACTCATTCAGGGGACTAAACAACTGCATCTTTTGCAATACACATGAGAGCACATGTTCTGTGAGAGAATGAGGTTTTTATTGGGGAGGGCTGGATTCCCAGCTCTGAAGCTGGCAGCTATGACGTTCTGGGGTGGAGCTTCCAAAAGGCTTCTCCTGCTTGTCCAGGTGTCCCAGTAGTTTTCGGAGTCACCATCACAGAGGAGATTAACCATGATTGTTGGAAGGGTTACTGCACAGAGACCTATAATTGGAACCAATCAGAATTAAACTTGCATGAATGCATTTTTACATTGACGGCTCATTATTGCCTCTGTTGACAGCGATGTTCCTATCATGTTTCAGTGGTGCACTTCTCCTCCTGTGGTGATACAGATTCCAGATGGGTGCACTTTTATTCAGTCCCCCAATGTTGTGAGGCACTCCTCCCAGAAGCCCCCACAGCCTTCGCCAGCAGCGTTGCTTCTAGTTTAATTTTCTTCTGCTCTATTGCTTGAGGTTCCTAGATGGTGGTCCTCAGGTTTTTTTTCCACATCGGCTTCAAACCTCCCTGTGTGATCATGGAAATCCCTCCCATCATCCTGGAAGAAACATTCATATTTCCTCCCTCGTGCTACTCCCAGCAATCCTTGATCACATTGTAATTGTGGTTGATATCCCTGTGTTCCCTCTTAAAGTCATTTGAGGTGGATGTTCCAATGCTCTATGTAGGCCTTACCGCTCCCCATCTTGAGGCCTACTGTATCATGACATATTGGGACCCTCTGGAACACTCCAAGAGACCAATGAGAGCCCTTCCCTATTCTATCTATTCCCAATCTATAGGGTGCAGATGCCTCCCCTTATGATGACTGTACCATCTGTGGCGTGAACTATACCAGAAATCTCCTGGACCGCAGCATCAGGTGCTGACCATGTCCTGCACACAACATACAGGCACTACTGATACTGGATTGACATGCCCTTCCCCTCCCTGGACTCAAGCTTAAATCACTGTTTCTTTAGTTTGCTATCTTGCCATTCTGCCTGGGATTTCCTTGGATTGCCCTTGACTGTCTTTATTAAGTGGCCATGTGATTTCTTTGCTCCAAGTCACCCCCCCCACCCCCCCCAAGTCATGTGTTAGTGTTCCTTCTGCAGCCAAGCCTTTGCCCTCCAATTCCTTCCCTTGCCTCTGTCTTGTCTCTGCCCATCTAGTCAACCCTTTAACCCATAGCACATCAGAACATAGCCCCATCTTCCCACTAGTCTTTTATATGGAGCCTTACTCAAGATAGCCCCCTGTTCGGAAACCCCCATCGGGATATTATATCAGATCAGTCATGATCTCATTGAATGGTGGTGCATACCCGATGGGCCGATTGGCCTACACCTGCCATCACGCTTTACGGTTTTATGGGATATTGACCCAGAGTTTGGCACCACAGGATTAGGCTATGAGGACATTTCTTTATCATCAAACATTCCTGTGATGGAACAGAAACTGGTTATGGGTCAAAACATGGGCACCGGTTTCACATACTAAACAAGCAGGGTCATGTTCTTATAGTCAGTGGGGGCCTGTAAGTACAATTATCATTGTTGTACTTATCTGGCAGAAAGAAACACAGGATGAATTAAAATAAATACCTGTAATGTTGGCTGAAGTAAAACCAGTAAGAGCTGTAAATATATTTCTGTATTTCCACTGTTTAAACCCTCATTTATCAGAGTCTAATGATTAGCACAACGTTTGGAGCACAGGCTCTGTGTGAATTGTCAAACTGATTATCACTGGAATTCAAGGGAATGTGAGTTTCCAGGCATTGCGAATTAATTATATTTATTTGTATATTATGTAATATGCCAAAATAAAGCAAACAATGATCTGTTGGACTCATTATTGCATTAACCAGAATTAGCTTTAAAAATGTCCAAACTGGAATGATTTAACAGCTGAATTCTTGACGGGCTTGAATTAGGGAATGATTTTGGTCTAAATGATGAAATCCTCCTGTATGACTTTACTTTCATTGAAAAATAAAATGATATTTTTGACTCCCTAAGAATCAAAATGACAGGTGCTGTAAAATCTATTCAGATGGAATTTTGTATTGTAGGGTGGGGAATATTGAAAAATGGATTGTGCCTAGATTTATGAGCAGAAGGTCCTTTTTCATCGGTTTCTAATTTCCCCCTCTTTCTCTCCCTATTAAAAGTGACAACTACGTTGGTTATGGTCGCACAGTAGCAGCTCACACTCTGGTACCTTACTCAAGTGGTTATTCTTTCACTGTGACTCCAGCTGGTGAGCTGTAGCAGATCAGTCAGACTGAGTGCATTCCTACTCCACCTGACATTTCCACAAGTGCATTCTCCAGCTGGACACAAACATTAGGAGTGGGTATCCTTGCTGGTATTTTATGGAACTAAGTTAGTGCCCTTAAGCTGCTCTGGCCAAGCACAAACTAGAGGTCATACTTGGGTCCCTTTCACTCTGTCTGGATCAGTGCCACACTGACAATGGTGGTACAGGAGTGTCTGACAGGGAGTTACAGGTATCCTTGTATGTATAGTATTAACCTCATGGCTCAAGTCTGTGGTGGGGAGTATAAATGCTAATTTAAGATAGTTAAAGTCATTATGAAGGAAGTATTTTTGATTTGGTTGCCGCACTGACTCCTTGCTGGGGTGAGACACCAGCAAGTGTCTGTCAGACACCTTCTGATTTAAGTGATAATTAGTAATAAACCATCCCGATGAGAGTCACTTGTCTACTTAATGCAGAGGGCATCACAGTTGAGCTAAAATCCATCCTCACTCTAAATCCACACATTTTCACTTTGGTAAGTATTACTGGTAAAATGATCCACAGGCAGTCCAGTAATCTCACCACTCCAGCTTGGGAGGTGGTGGTAGTGGTGGCCAGTGCCAGTTCTGCATAGAAGAGGTTGACCATCCAGTACAGAAAGAGGATGAATTATCTCAGCTATCTGCCCAGAAAGTCAACCATTTCATCACTGTAAACTATCACATTCACAAGACCATCCTGCACGCATCCGCTGGCATCTCACTCAAGGCATATCACCACTCACTCTCTCACACACACCCGCACCTCTCCATCTGGCCTCATCTCCTCTGGAGACTGTCTCCTCAGCCCTCAGAAGCTGGAGGCTACTTGCACAGATCAACATGAGACCCACATACACCCTGGGACCACCTCTCCCCCTCCCCTTTGTGCAGGTTAGGCAGATTAGCCATGCTAAATTGCTGCTTACTGTCCAAAGGTTAGGTGGGGTTATGGGGATGGAGCGGGAGTGGGCTTGGGTCCGATGTGCTTTCGGAGAGTCAGTGCAGACTTGATGGACTGAATGGCCTCATTCTGTACTGTAGGTATTCTATGATTCCCCAGTACAGCAATCACCCAGCCACTTATCCCTCTTCCTCAATATAGCCTGCTGCTGAAAAGCCATCCCCACGTTACCATTAGTCTGGCAGGTAGAGACCTGCCTGTGAGTCATGCTAGAAGTGATGCCTGCGAAGCCTGGCATTGATCACCATGAGTGCTGCCCAAAGGTAGGCATAATAACCTTGAAGTCCTGAGCAAAGTGAAGCTTGGGAGGTGCACGTTGCTTATGTACCGTTATGAGCCACGTTGGTGTGATGAGTGCATGATCCAACATGGAGGGAATGATTCCGGCTAACAGGGCTTATAATGAGACGCTGATGTATTAAAATTAGCTTCCTGACATGCAGCGCCGGGAAACACAGCCTGCCATTCCCGGCTGGAGCGGACAATCACAAACCGGTTTCACGATGATGTTGAACCGATTTCTGGCCTTGCCACATTTTCTGCTCACACTGCCAAACACGTCTGCCGCAAACGGGAGCAGAAAATTTTACCCTTTGAGTCATGTACGACGCCTTTATCAGTAGGTATGTAATAGTTGAATTGTGCTGAAGTGTGGGGGTGTCACAGTAATATTTCTGCTTTTTAAGCTGCTTTGTAAGATTGTTAAAAACAGAATTGTGTGCTTCATTAATATTGGGAGTAATATATAAATTGCATGGAATCCACCAGATGATAATTTCATTTCCTTGGCAACCTGTGTTTGCAATGCTATTTGGTTTAATGGTGATATTGTTTTACTCAGTGAGGTGAGGGCTGTTTAGTGCCAGAAGTAGAACATTTGACTCACATTTTCCACCCTCATATTAGCATATAAGTATTAGTATTGGCTCACAGAGAAGAAGCAGGTAAACCTCCCTTACAACTACACACTGATGTGTCATAGAATTTTACATAGAATAATAGAATTTACAGTGCAGGAGGCCATTCGGCCCATCGAATCTGCACCGATCCACTGAAAGAGCACCCTACTTAAGCCCACACCTACACCCTATCCCCGCAACCCAGTAACCCCACCTAACCTCTTGGACACTAAGGGGCAATTTAGCATGGCCAATCCACCTAATCTGCACATCTTTGGACTGTGGGAGGAAACCAGAGCACCCGGAGGAAACTCACGCAGACACGGGGAGAAAGTGCAAACTCCACACAGACAGTCACCCGAGGCTGGAATTGAACTCGGGTCCCTGTCCCAAAGAGAATTTCTGTTTTCCACGTCACTGATTCTATGACTTCTTAAAATAAGATTGTTGAGTTAGGGTCACATTTTTGTCAAGTTTAAGCTGCATTTATGAATGGTTGGTGCTGTATCAAGTCTGCTGAAATATACAGCTGTTGGAGAGCACAGACTTTCAATCTGGGCTGGATTCAAGCTTCACAAGGATGAAAGCGCTAAATTATTGTATGTCCAGTCCCTTTATGCAATTATCCCTCAATTCTCTTCCTTTTTCTCTCCTTATAGCATCAATTCACCCAGGGGAAGTTTCCACAAGTGCCAATTCTCGTGTCTACTTGCCCCAGTGACCACTTGTCATGGGTAAGCTAGCACTGTTGGAGTTAGCTGTTTATTCAAGCTTTGCGAGCATCATGGTTGACAGTGTTACTGTCCTCGTTCAACGATTGCACATGAGGCTTTTTCTGTAGAATTCACGAGAATCTGGTTGAGGCCACTGACTCGTGATTAGTAATGGAGTCTTGATTGTTTTTTTAAATCCCCAGCATATGCGTTTGAGTACCACAAACATTGTTTATTTTCTCACTAAGCCAGCAGGGAGCTCGATTTTCCCCACTTCTTCTGTTTGCAAGACTATGCAAAATAAGTGAAGGTAGACAGATAGCAACCTATCCACTCAACTTCATTTTAAGCTGCTTTTGAAATATCTTTTCTCTGCTTTCTGGTGTGACAGTCAGAAGGTTTCAAGTATCTGTCAGAATTGCTTATAACATTTGAGAATAACAAAGGGAATGAATACTTCCATTTCTAACATTTATTAATCCATCCAGATACGAAAGAGTCACCAAGGTAGGGTGTATATGGAATAAAATCTTCAAATCAACTTTTAGAAAATCTGACCAGAACTTACCCAAAAATAATCTGAATCCTAACTGAAACTTTTTATGAATAACAAATATGCAGCATAATCCCTTGAATTTTGAACTACCAAAGAATGTACAGATGGATATACACCAGCTGTTCCAGTACAGCTACAACACTCGGCAATGCAGAACATTTTCCAGATATGCCCTGCACACATAAAGCAGGATTAATCCAACCCGGCCAATCACTCTTGATCATCAATAAAGTTATGGAAGGGGTCATCAACAGTGCAATCAAGTGGCACTTGCTTCGCAATAACCTGCTCACTGATGCCCAGTTTGGGTTCCGCCGGGGTCACTTAGCTCCTGATCTCATTACAGCCTTGGTTCAAACATGGACAAAAGAGCTGAACCCCAGGAGTTCAGGCTGCCCTTGATATCAAGGCAGCATTTGGCCAAGTATGGCATCAAGGGACCCGGGCAAAATTGGACGGCATGGTGGCATAGTGGTTAGCATTGCTGCTTCACAGCGCCAGGTGCCAGAGTTCGATTCCGGCTTTGGCTGACTGCGTGGAGTTGGAAACTTTTTCCTGTGTCTGTGTGGATTTCATCCGGGTGCTCCAGACTCCTCCCTTACCATCTGGAGATGTGCAGGGTTTTTTTTTCTTTATTCTTTCATGGGATATGGAAGGCCAGCGTTTGTTGCCCATCCCTAATTGCCCTCGAACTAAATAGCATTTTGAAGAATCAACCACATTGCTGTGTTTCTGGAGACACATGTGGCCAGACCAGGTAAGGACAGAAGATTTATTTCCCTAAAGGACATCAGCAAACCACATAGGTTTTCCTGACAATCGACAATGGTTTCATGGTCATCATTAGACTTTTAATTCCACATCTTTTACTGAATTTAAATTTCATCATTTGCCATGGCGGGATTTGAACTCGGGTCTCTGGGTTACTAGTCAAGTGACAATACCACCAATCCACCGCCTCCAGGTTGGCCATGATCATTACACGGGGTTACAGGGATAAGGTGGGGGAGCGGGCCTTGGTAGAGTGCTCTTTCGGAGGGTTGGTGCAGATTTGATGAGCCAAATGGCCTCCTTGTGTACTGTAGGGATTCTATGATTATATAGACTCAATAGGAATCAGAGGGGAAACTCTCTGCTGGTTGGAGTCATACCTAGCATGAAGGAAGTTGGTTCAGGTTGATGGAGGTCAGTCAACTCAGGTCCAAGGCATCACTGCAGGAGTTCCTCAGGTCGTATCCGAGGCCGAACCATCTTCATCTACTTCACCAATGATCTTCCTTCCATCACAAGATCAGAAGTGAGGATGTTTGCTGTTGACTGCTTGTAGCACAGTCAATATGACGCGAGGCAGGTTGAGGTAATGTCAATTGAAGGCTTTATTAAGCAGAACTTTATCCCCAGCAGCGTGGTTACAGAATGCAGCTGCTGAGGGAAAAACTGGGTTCTTATACCGGCATTTCTGGGTGAAGTCCAGTAGGTGGCAGATCCTATCAGGACCTGGCATCCCTCCACCAATAGCCTGTCGACACGTGGTGTACCGTATTACCCCTAATACATACCACCACATTCACCCCTTGTTGAAAAAAAACCCGGCACGATGGTGGTTCGCATGGTGGTAGGGGTTTACAGAGTCGGTACTGTGCCGTAACTTTGAACAAAACACAAAATTATCGCTTCAACTGGGCCAACGGGCCAAACAGTGTCGGCATGATGCCATAACAATAACAAGACACAATAACTGAAAACGTTGAGAGTTAAAGTGATTCGATGAGCCGGATGGGCGCCCTGGTCGTCCTTTCCGATCGTCTCGGGCGTGGTGGTGATGGCGCTGGCTCGAGTCCCGTCGACTCTGTGAGCGTAGCGCTGTCCCCTGTGTCCTTACTCCTGGGCGGGTCTGGGAGGAGAACCAAACCCCCCGGGAAGGGGGTGGCTGCGGGATGAACCGGCGGGAGTGAGGAGGTGGTGATTGGCATTGGGGGGGTGTCGGTAGCTCCGGCGGGCGCCAGATCTCACAGGGTGATCGTGTCCTGTCGGCCATCGGGGTACTCCACATAGGCGTATTGCGGGTTGGCATGAAGGAGATGCACCCGTTCCACCAACGGATCTGACTTGTGCGCCCGCACATGTTTCCGGAGCAGAATGGGTCCCGGAGCTGCTAGCCAGGTCGGAAGTGGCGTTCCAGAGGAGGACTTCCTAGGAAAGAAGAGGAGGCGCTCGTGAGGCGTTTGATTCGTGGTGGTGCACAGCAGGGACCGGATAGAGTGAAGGGCATCCGGGAGGACTTCCTGCCAGCAGGAAATTGGGAGAATCCTAGACCGGAGGGCCAGCAGGACGGCCTTCCAGATCGTTCCATTCTCCCTTTCTACCTGCCCGTTCCCCCGGGGGTTGTAACTGGTCGTCCTGCTCGAGGCTATGCCCCTGCTGAGCAGGAATTGACGCAGTTCGTCACTCATAAAGGAGGACCCCCTGTCGCTATGGATATAGTCGGGGAAACCGAACAGTGTAAAAATGGTATCGAGGGCTTTAATGACCGTGGACGCTGTCATGTCGGGGCAGGGGATGGCGAAAGGGAAACGGGAGTATTCCTCAACGACGATCAGGAAGTACGCGTTGTGATCGGTGGAGGGGAGGGGGCCGTTGAAATCCAAACTGAGGCGTTCAAAGGCTCAAGACGCCTTAACCAGGTGCGCTCTACCTGGCCTGAAAAAGTGCGGTTTGCACTCAGCGCAGATCTGGCAGTTTCTGGTGACTGTTCGGACGCCCTCGACGGAGTAAGGGAGGTTGCGGGCCTTAAGGAAGTGGTAGAAACGAGTGACCCCCGGGTGGCAGAGGTCCTCGTGGAGGGCTTGTCGACGGTCCACTTGTACATTGGCACATGTGCCGCGAGATAGGGCATCGGATGGCTCGTTCAGCTTTCCGGGACGATACAAGATCTCATAATTGAAGGTGGAGAGTTCGATCCTCCACCGCAAGATCTTGTCGCTCTTGATCTTGCCCCGCTGTGCATTATCGAACATGAAGGCAACCGACCGTTGGCCAGTGAGGAGAGTGAATCTCCTACCGGCCAGGTAATGCCTCCGGTGTCGCACAGCTTCCACTATTGCTTGTGCCTCCTTTTCCACTGAGGAGTGGCGGATTTCTGAAGCGTGGAGGGTTCGGGAGAAGAAGGCCACGAGTCTGCCTGCTTGGTTGAGGGTGGCCGCCAGAGCTACATCCGATGCGTCGCTCTCAACCTGGAAGGGGAGGGACTCGTCGATGGCGCGCATCGTGGCCTTTGCGATATCCGCTTTGATGCGGCTAAAGACCTGGCATGCCTCTGTCATCAGGGGAAAAGTAGTGGACTGGATTAGTGCACGGGCCTTGTCTGTGTACTGGGGAACCCACTGGGCGTAATAAGAAAAGAAGCCCAGGCAACGTTTCAGGGCTTTGGCACAGTGGAGGAGAGGGAACTCCATGAGGGGGCGCATGCGTTCAGGGTCAGGGCCTATCACTCCATTATGCACTACGTAGCCCAGGATGGCTAGACGATCGGTGCGGAACACGCATTTTTCTTTGTTGTAAGTGAGGTTCAGGGCGTGAGTGGTCTGGAGGAATTTTTGGAGATTGGCGTCGTGGTCCTGCTGGTCGTGGCCACAGATGGTGACATTGTCGAGATACGGGAACGTGGCCCGTAAACTGTGCTGGTCAACCATTCGGTCCATCTCTCGTTGGAAGACCGAGACTCCGTTCGTGACGCCGAATGGAACCCTTAAAAAGTGGTATAACCGCCCGTCTGCTTCGAAGGCAGTATAGTTGCGGTCACCGGGACGGATGGGGAGCTGGTGGTAGGCGGACTTGAGGTCCACGGTGGAAAAGACCTTGTACTGTGCAATCCGATTGACCGTGTCGGATATGCGGGGGAGAGGGTACGCATCTGGCTGAGTGTACCTGTTGATGGTCTGACTATAGTCGATGACCATCCTCTGTTTCTCCCCGGTCTTAACAACTACCACTTGGGCTCTGCAGGGACTGTTGCTAGCCTGGATGATGCCTTCCTTCAGCAGCCTCTGGACTTCGGACCGGATAAATGCTCGGTCCTGGGCGCTGTACCGTCTGCTCCTTGTGGCGACGGGTTTGCAATCCGGGGTGAGGTTCGCAAACAAGGAAGGCGGTTCAACCTTGAGGGTCGCGAGGACGCAGACAGTCAGTGGGGGTTCAGGGCCGCCAAATTTAAATGTTAAACTCTGGAGGTTGCATTGGAAGTCCAACCCTAGGAGTGTGGGCGCACAGAGATGGGAGAGGACATACAGCCGGTAATTTCGGAACTCCCTCCCCTGCACCGTTAGGTTAGCGATGCAGAACCCCGTGATCTGAACGGAGTGGGATCCCACCGCCAGGAAAATTTTCTGGGTGCTTGGCCGAATTACGAGGGAACAGCGCCTTACCGCGTCCGGATGAATGAAGCTCTCCGTGCTCCCAGAGTCGATAAGACACGGCGTCTCGTAGCCATTCACTAGGACTGTAGTGGTTGCAGTCTGGAGCGTCCGGGGTCGCGACTGGTCGAGGGTCGTCGAAGCCAGACGTGGTTGTTGAAGTTGAGCATCGTAATCAGGCAGTATGTGGCCGTCTGTGTCGGGGTCCTTCAGCCAAGATGGCGGCGTCCACAGATCGAGTGCGGTCGGGGGTGGACAAAATGGCGGCGCCCATCTCTCCCTCGTGGCGTCCGGGGTCCAAAATGGCGGCGGCCGTTCGTCACACGTGGATCGCTGGGGGGGCTGGGTCTGTGGTCCCGTTTCTTCCCCGGAGATAGCGGCGACCCTGCGGGACTTGCACATCGTCGCGTAGTGTTCCTTCTTCCCGCAGCTTTTGCAGGTAGCCGCGCGGGCCGGGCAGCGCTGCCGAGGGTGTTTCGGCTGGCCGCAAAAATAGCAGCGGGGCCCCCCCGGTTGGTCTGGTGTTTTGGCTGCGCAGGTTTGCGGGGGTGGGGGGGGGGGTGTCAGAGAGTCGACCGCAGCGGGGGTCCCCGGAGCACAAGGGGCTGTAGTGCGGTCAGGGGCGTAGGCGCGGGCGTTACGTGAGGCCACATCGAGGGATGCCGCCAGGGCCCGAGCTTCTGTAAATCCCAAAGATTCTTTCTCCAGAAGCCTCTGGCGGATCCGGGAAGAGGCCAAACCTGCCACATATGCATAGCGGACCTGGAGCTCTGTGTGTTCACTCGCTGTTACCGCCGGGCAGTTGCAGTTTCGACCCAGGATCTGCAGGGCGTTATAAAACTCGTTCAGCGATTCCCCCGGAAATTGCCGTTGTGTGGTGAGCTGGTAGCGAGCAAAAACCTGGTTGACGGGCCGGATGTAGATATCCTTCAGCGCGGCGATGGCACCGGTGAAACCGTCCTTGTCCTCGATAAGGGAGTAGACGTCAGGACTCACCCTGGAATAGAGGACCTGCATCTTTTGTTCGTCTATCGGTGTGCCGGGGGCCGTTCGGAGGTAGCCCTCAAAGCATGCCATCCAGTGTTTGAAGATAGAGGCCGAGTTAGCTGCTTGGGTTGCGATGCGCAGGCACTCCGTGGTGATTCGGAGCTCCATGTTCCCACGTCGTTTTCTTCAATTTAAATTCTGCTTAATAAATTGTAGCACCGTCAATATGACGCGAGGCAGGTTGAGGTAATGTCAATTGAAGGCTTTATTAAGCAGAACTTTATCCCCAGCAGCGTGGTTACAGAATGCAGCTGCTGAGGGAAATGGAGGGAAAAACTGGGTTCTTATACAGGCATTTCTGGGTGGAGTCCAGTAGGTGGCAGATCCTATCAGGACCTGGCATCCCTCCACCAATAGCCTGTCGACACGTGGTGTACCGTATTACCCCTCATACATACCACCATACTGCTCAATGCTCAGCACCGTTTGTGACTCCTCAGAATAGAAAAGCCGTTCATGTCCAATACAGCACAACCTGGCTTTGGCTGGCAAGTGGCGGGCAGAATTCATGCAAGTGCCAGGCAATGACCATCTTCAACAAAAGGGAAGCTAACCATCTCCCCTTGACATTCAATGGCATTACCATAGCTGAGTCCTCCACTATCAATATCCTGGGGATTCCCATTGACCAGAAACTAAACTGGGCTAGCCATATAAATACTGAAGCTGACAGAACAGGTCAGAGACTAGGAATCATGTGACAAGTAACTCATCTCCTTACTCCCCAAAGTCTGTCCACCATCTACAAGGCACAATTCAGGAGTGTGATGGAATACTCGCTACTTGCCTGGATGAGTGCAGCTCCAACAACACTCAAGAAGCTTATCACCATCCAGGACAAAGCAGCTCGCGGATTGGCCGCCCATCCACAAACATTCACTCCCTCCATCATTGTTGCACAGTGGCAGCCAATTGTATCATCTAGAAGATGCACTGCAGGAACTCACCAAGGCTCCTTAGACAGCGTCTTCCAACCCCATGACCATTACTATCTCGAAGAACAAGAGCAGCGTGTACATGAGAACACACCTGGAAGTTCCCCTCCAAGCCACTCACCATTCTGACTTGGAAATAGATTGCCGTCTTTTCACTGGGTCCAAATCCTGGAACTCCCTCCCTAGCAGCATTGTGAGTGTACCTACATCACATGGAGTGCAGCGGTTCAAGAAAGCAGCTCATCACCACCTTCTCAATGGCAATTAGGGATGGGCAATAAATGTTACCCTAACCAGCGATGCCCGCATCCCATGAATGAATTAAAAAAACATAAAATAATTGAGGCCTTTCCCAGTGGGCAGGAAGGGCTAAAGTATTTTTGCTATGATGTTAAGATATTTTGCCAAATTCAAAACCAGACAGGGATAGAAATAGATTGGGAATGGGATCATGAATTTATTTGCTGCTAATGAACGTTTACTGAATGCCTCAGTAATAATTGTCTTCAAATCATGAGGTCGAAAAGTGAGAGGTCAAAATGTACGAAGTTTGAGAAAAAGGACTGCTCAGTTTACATTTTAGAGTTCTTCAGCTGATAAGTCAAAAAACAAACTGTCTTGTCCAAAACCAGATGAATGTCCTTAATCGTATGCCTTGCACTCGCTATCATTCCAGGGTTCAATCAAGCAAACATGGGGCAGCACGGTAGCACAGTGGGTAGCACTGTTGCTTCACAGCGCCAGGGTCCCAGGTTCTGTGTGGAGTCTGCACGTTCTCCCCGTGTCTGCGTGGATTTCCTCCAGGTGCTCTGGTTTCCTCCCACAAGTGCTGAAAGACGTGCTGTTAGGTGAATTGAACATTCTGAATATTCCCTCTGTGTACCCGAACAGGTGCCGGAATGTGGCGACGAGGGGCTTTTCACAGTAACTTCATTGCAGTGTTAACGTAAGCCTACTTTGTGACAATAAAGATTATTATTGTGGGTGGCACAGTGGTTAGCACTGCTGCCTCACAACACCAGGGATCCGGGTTCAATTCTGACCTTGGAATGTGAAGTTTGCACATTCTCCCCATGTCTGTGTGGATTTCCTCCGGGTGCTCTGGTTTCCTCCCACGCTCCAAAGATATGCAGGTTAGGTGGACTGGCCATGC
The DNA here is from genome assembly GCF_047496885.1 of Scyliorhinus torazame. Taxonomy (NCBI): domain Eukaryota; kingdom Metazoa; phylum Chordata; class Chondrichthyes; order Carcharhiniformes; family Scyliorhinidae; genus Scyliorhinus; species Scyliorhinus torazame. The sequence goes on along the minus strand of NC_092714.1, from coordinate 68,291,334 downwards.
TAAGTTGCCCCCATGTGTCCAAAAGGTTAGGTGGGGTTATGGAGGATTGGGCTTAGGTAGGGTGGTCATTCGCAGAGTTGGTGCAGACTCGATGGGCCGAATGTCCTCCTTCTGCACTGTAGGGATTCTATTCTATTCTACCTGGTGAAAGATTGTACCATGTTGTTCTTATCTGGGGACAATATCCCACTCTAGCTGCTCAGTTAGGAGTTAGACAGTCTCGGGCATTATCCAAATTTGCTTAAGATGTATTGACCCTTCTAAAAATAGGGTTTGCAAGTTTTAGAAAAAATAAGAGTTAGGCAGAAAGGACCAATACATCCCCCAGCTAAGGCGGCAGAATTGTTATCGGTCTATCCAGTGTATACACCACCTACCATACTTTCAGCACGGTAAGGTTCCACATGCATTATTATTTGAACAGGTCTAAACATAATTCACGCTTAGTTCAGATCCAAGTAAGTAGCGCCAGCGAAGGTGTCATTCTTTCACTCTTTATTTTCTTTTCCTCGTTCTTTTTTTTTGTAGGCGGCACCGCACAGCACATTGCGCCCCACTCCGTCCACATTCCCTTTGTCCCTCTCTGCTGTTCGAACCCTGCTTCTCCCTCCCTTCTGCCTCGCTCTGCTTTTACAATCGGTTTTGTTTCATGGTTTCTCCATGAATCTTTGTTCTGTTTCTCTCTCTCCGTTCTCCCCTCACTGGTACAGTACTTTGTTTTTGTCCACCTCTAATCCCTTTCACTCTCTCGTTTTCACAAGGCAGCCCACATTTCCATCCACTCTGACGCAGGCTCCAGCCCATCTCCTGCACTGGTGCTGTGTAATTGGATCGCTGTCTGGCAGCTTCTGGGCGGATCCCATCATTCAAACCATTCCCACTCCAGCCTATAGCCAGAGCGCTTGTGTGTGTCCCCAGCCCGGCTCAGCATCTGCTCCCATGAAGCTGGAAAGAGGGTGTGAGGAGCCCTGAGCGCACCTGGCCGGAAACCTCGGCCAAAGAAAGGCAGCCCTCACCTGGACAGCAGACCATCACTCACTGTAGAGACACTGGTGCTTCTGGCGCCTTCCAACTCCCGCGATTCCCCTTTTCTCCAGCAACGGCGCACACCCATGGAGGCACTGAAGGGTCAAGGCTCAAGCAGGAAACCTCAGTGATTTAGGATTAGAAGCAAAGAGCACTTGTGAGAGAGCTGTAACCTGATTGTAAACAGAGGCATTGTTTAAACAATTGAAAGCGAACCTTCGGCAAAGATGAACTACCCCATCCGCTTGATCGCATTGTTATTGGGTGAGTTTTGAAATTAGTAACTGGAGCTCTCCGATTCGGTATTTTGAATTATTTCTAATCGGATCTTTAACAGCGGCCGTGTGCTTGCATCAAGAAGTGCATTTCTAACAGATTCATAGTTTTACTTTTTGGGGATCGTAAATTTAAAATATCTACTCTTAATCAAACTGATGTACTTGTATTATAGAAGCTCAGGGTTGTACAAATATTTTCTTCAATGTCATGAATGGTAGAAATATATTTCAAAAGCGTGAAGAGAATCTCAGCATTTTTCAAATCTCAGTTCACGGTTGCTTCGGCCAGTATAAACTCACTGGAACTGATGAGAAGGATGAAGCCCAGAAACAGATTTTGTTCTCTTTGACCAACATCGCCTTTTTCTTTTTGTTCAGTGGTCCAAGCAGAACCTGGTGAGGCTCATGATCAATCAGTCACTGCTCGCTTTTCGTGCTGAAAACCCCTGTTTGTTTACATGATCAATCTGGATTCATTTCTGATTATGTTAATCACTCTTGAGTTCAAACTGGCTGCATGGTGCCCTTTGCAATGGAAGATAATTGAATTACGATCACCATTCTGATGGTTTTAAATTTGCTGATGTACAACTTGTAATGATGTCACCGGCATAAGGTTGTTTGAACATCACCCCATATCTAAAATTAGAATTGAAAGAGCTGAGTAAATCCAGCCAGTTGCATTTAGCCATAGAATCACCACAGCGCAGAAGGAGGCCTTTCGGCCCATTGAGTCTGCACCGACTCTCCGAAACAGTACCCTAGACCCACTCTCCCATCCTATCGGAGGATAGCACGGGCAGCACGGTAGCATTGTGGATAGCACAATTGCTTCACAGCTCCAGGGTCCCAGGTTCGATTCCGACTTGGGTCATTGTCTGTGCGGAGTCTGCACATCCTCCCCGTGTGTGCGTGGGTTTCCTCCGGGTGCTCCGGTTTCCTCCCACAATCCAAAGATGTGCAGGTTAGGTGGATTGGCCATGGTAAATTGCCCTTAGTGTCCAAAATTGCCCGTAGTGTTGGGTGGGGTTACTGGGTTATGGGGATAGGGTGGAGGTGTTGACCTTGGGTAGGGTGCTCTTTCCAAGAGCCAGTGCAGACTCGATGGGCCGAATGGCCTCCTTCTGCACTGTAAATTCTATGATAATCTATGATAATCCCTGTAACGCCACCTAACCTTTGGACACACTTAAGTGCAATTTAGCATGGCCAATCCACCTAACCTGCACATCTTGGAATGTGGGAGGAAACCGGAACACCCAGAGGACACAGACAGAATGTGCAAACTCCACACAGATAGTCATCCGAGGTCGGAATTGAACCCGGGTCCCTGGCGCTGTGAGGCAGCAGTGCTAACCACTGTGCCACCCTGTTACATGTTGATCAGAATTTACCTCTGTTGATTTGAATTTAGTTTATGCATTTTGAATTCTGTGCAGCTAAGTATATAAGTATTATTTTGAATTGTGAGAAATTAAATTGTTTCTGCATTTGGTTTAAGTTTGATTTCAGAGCAGCATGCATTCCCATGCTCAAATGAAATACGTGAGACAGCAGTAAAATGAGTTCCGTCTCAAGGTGCAACATTACTGGAATTGTAAACTACATTAATTCAAAAAGTTAATTTTTCTTTAAATTTAGAGTACCCAATTATTTTTTTCCAATTAAGGGGCAATTTAGTGTGGCCAATCCACCTAACCTGCACATCTTTGGATTCATAGATTATCAAAGAATTTACAGTGCAGAAGGAGGCCATTCGGCCCATCGGGTCTGCACCGGCTCTTGGAAAGAGCACCCTACCCAAGGTCAACACCTCCACCCTATCCCCATAACCCAGTAACCCCTCCCAACACTAAGGGCAATTTATCATGGCCAATCCACCTAACCTGCACAGCTTTGGACTGTGGGAGGAAACCGGAGCACCCGGAGGAAACCCACGCACACACTGGGAGGATGTGCAGACTCCGTACAGACAGTGACCCAAGCCGGAATCGAACCTGGGACCCTGGAGCTGTGAAGCAATTGTGCTATCCACAATGCTACTGTGCTGCCCCTTGTGGGGATTGTGGGGGTGAAACCCACGCAGACATGGGGAGAATGTGCAAACTCCACACGGACAGTGACCAGGGCCGGGATCGAACCTGGGTCCTCAGTGCCCTAGCCAGCAGTGCTAACCACTACGCCACTGTTCCGCCCAGAATGGTAATTTTAAAAATGTACATATTTCATCTCAAAATGAGAAACTTCTATTGGGGAATGGAACAAGGGACTGGACACAAGTGAAGTACGCTTCATTCCAAACCATATGTCTTCATACCAATCTCAGAAAGGCGAAGCCTACTTCAGCAATATGAATTTTCAAGTCTTAGAGCACTCACAACTCTGGATTAAATTGTTTATTAGTCCTCTTCTGCGGCGAACACTTACTCATGAGTATGATTGTCCATCTAAGAAATTCCGTGTCACTGGTCATTGGTTCTATGTATCGTTGCATGGCTGGTGAGCCTAATCCTAGAGCCACATCTTCAACCACACACTTAATAGGTGTTTCTGGGAGGTGGAATCAGTCCTTGGGCTCTAGAACGCTGCTTTTCCTTTGTCCGGCGCCTTTTCCGGGTCTTCTCTTGCCGTCCTGTGTTCTCGAAGAATTGTGTCCCTTCAATCAGGAGGTTCCTCCAAGTAGGTCTTTTCTGAGCCAGGGTCTCCCTGACATTGACGCCTATGTTGAAATTCTTGAGATAAGCCTTCAGGGTATCTTTGAAGAGGTTCCTTTGTCTTCCTCGGGACCCTTCCTTGAGCTGGGCAAAGGAGATTTTCTTTAGCAGTTGGGACTCTGACATCCTAAGCACATGGCCGGCCCAGTGGAGTTGGTTTTGGATGATCATGACCTGCATCTTGGCTCCTTCAAGGACACCAATGTTAGTGCCCTCCCTGCTGATGCCGGATGATCATGACCTGGATGCTGATGCTCTTGGCTCTTTCAAGGACACCCCGTTGATGCGGAGAATCCATCTCAGACAGTATTTGGGTACTTCTCCAGGGCCTTGAAGTGGTGTGTGTATGTAGCCCATGTAGCCCACGTTTCTGAGCCATATAGAACAGTTAGGATGACGACTGCCTTGTACACGAGGATCTCAATGTCGGCACAAATGTCACGATCATAAAAGGATTGCAACAAAATGTAAAATCTGTCCAATCTGGTCATGGTGCACCCATGTACATGTCCATAATCATTCTATTTCCAGGAAGAGACAAAAGAAGGGAAAACAAACCTGTGACTGGTTGAGCAAAAACTTTTCAACTCTCTAAATCAGTTCAGGGAGATTATGGTAGTTCATACAGATCATAATTGTAATTAACTGGTAACAGTCACCCCATTAGTCACTTGTTGGGCTTGAAAAAGAGATAGTGGATGCATTTGGTTGGTAATCTTCCAAACTGAAAAGGTCCCAGTGGGATCTTTCTATTCACACTATTCACAAAAGGAAGGGACAGGAAGTAGCAAACTACAGGTCAGTTAATCTTGCACCTTCCATTATGAAAAAACTAGAATCCATTATTAATTAAGGAGTTAAGCAGGATATTTAGAAAATCATAATACAATCAGGCAGAATCAACATGGTTTTGTGAGAGGGAAATTGTGTTTGACTAATTTATTAGACTTCTCTGAGGATGTAACATGCAGGGTAGATAAAGGGGAACCAGTAGATGTAATGTGTGTAGTATATTTGGATTACAAGGCATTGGATAAGGTGTCACATAAAAAGGTACAGCACATGAGCACATGGTGATATATCGGCGGGGATAGAGGATTGGCTTTTTAACAGGAAACAGAGTCGGGATAAATGTGTAATTTTCAGTTTGAAGAACTGTAACTAGTGCAGTGCTGCAGAGATCAGCACCAAGGCCTCACCTATTTAAGATTTATATCAACAACATAAATAAAGGGACAGACTGTATTGTAGCCAAATTTGCTGATGATACAAAGATCGGTAGGAAAGCATGTTATGATGAAGATAGTCCGCAAAGGGATATTGAATGATTAAGTGAGTGAGCAAAAAATTGGCAAATTGAGTATAATGTGGGAAAATGTGAGGTTGTCAACTTTAGCAGGAAGAATCGAAAAGCAGAATATTATTTAAATGGATGTCCTTGTACATGAATTCCTAAAGGTTAGCATGCAGGGACAGCAATTAACGAGGAAGGGAAATCAAATTTTGGCCTTTATTGCAAGAGGGCAGAAGTGTAAAAATAGCGATGTCTTCCACTACAGCTGGACAGGGCATTGATGACACCGCACCTGGAGAATTGAACAGTGCTGGTTCCCTGAAGGAGGGATATACTTGCATTTGAAACAGTTCAGAGAAAATTCGCTCAGCTGATTCCAGGGAAGAAGGACTTGTCTTAGAAGGAAAGGTTGAGCAGATTGTGTCTATACTCATTGGAGTTTAGGAGAATGACTGCACGATTCTTAAAAATTTTTTTTTTTTACAGTACTCAACTCTTTTCTTTTCAATTAAGGGCCAATTTAGCGTGGCCAATCCACCTACCCTGCACATCTTTGGGTTGTGGGAGTGAAACCCACGCAGACACAGGGAAAATGTGCAAACTCCACACGGACAGTGACCTGGGGCTGGGATCGAACCCGGGTCTTTGGTGCCGTGAGGCAGCAGTGCTAACCACTGCGCCACCATGCCTCCCTCTGACTGCTCGATTCTGAGTGGGCTTGACAGGGTGGATGCTGAAAGGATGTAGAACTTGGAGCACCATTAAAAAAGACCGGAAAAAGCCGGCAGCCAGAAATCCCATGATCGGAAAAAGGGAGCCGATCTATGTTTAAAACAAAAAATTCCAATTAAGGAGCAAATTAGCGTGGCCGGTTCACTTACCCTGCACATCTTTGGGTTGTGGGGGTGAGACCCACGCAGACATGGGGAGAATGTGAAAACATTCGGGATTGAACCCGGGTCATAGAATCATAGAATTTACAGTGCAAAAGAAGGCCATTCGGCCCATCGAGTCTGCACCAGCCCTTGAAAAAAGCACCCTACCTCCACCCTATCCCCGTAACCCTGTAACCCCCACCTAATCTTTTTGGACACTAGAGGCAATTTATCATGGCCGATCCACCTAACCTGCAGATCTTTGGACTGTGGGAGGAAACCAGAGCACCCGGAAGAAACCCACGCACACACGGGGAGAACGTGCAGACTCCGCACAGACAGTGACCCAAGCCGGGAATCGAACCTGGGACCCTGGAGCTGTAGAGCAACTGTGCTAACCACTGCGCCACTGTGCCGACCAACTATGTTTGGCAACAGAGAGACCCCCACCCACGTCCCCCTAACACACACTCGTGGAACCATCCCCCTCCCCCAACTGAACTCCCCAGAGGGCCTCATGGGCTTGTGCCCGTGTGCCGGGGGAAGTGCCAGCAGTCCAGGGTACTGCCTGACCATTTCCCTCTCACTTTGGGGGCAATAACTAACTGTGCGCCCTCGGCGGGTTGTCTTGGCCTCGTTCCCATTTTTAAAAAGCAGTCGCTAATCTCGCCGACATGACGCGACCTAGGCATGAGGGGAATTCTTAATGTTTGGGCATGAGATGGCGGTGAAGTCCACTAATTATATTGAAATGTATTGAAATTAAGTTCCCGACCTCTCTGGTACTCAAGTCTGAGTTTCTTCAAACTCGGGGTGAATTTTCCATTCTCTGTATAGAGTGCTGGCTGAGGCGAGAAGACCAGCATGCAACTCACCGGCAACAAAATACCGCAGATCTGAAGAACAGTCACACCGACTCAAAACATTAACCCGCGTTTCTCACTCAATGAGATGCTGCCAGACTTGCTGAATTGTCCAGTATTTTCTGTTTCTATCCAAGTATGATACTTTAGTTTTATGTGCGGTGGTCCTAACAATGCAATCTAAATCCTATTTGCTTACCCAATGGCCACCTCACACCGGTTTAAGGAGTGTTTATCTTGCAAACCTTTTGCATCCAGCAATGAAACAAAACTGTCAGCAGTTCAACGAGCTGGAAATTCATCTTGGGCGGTGATGTAAAACGGCCAGTGAACTTACTGACTACCCCATGTAGACAGTGTTTGACACTTGGTTCCATTGGCTGTATGTGATGGGCAGTCAATTCACCACCACCTGAGAGCACTTTTACCCTGAGGACATTGAAAGCTGAACACGAAAGCTGAATGCGAGCAACATTTATAAACTGAAGTCGTATGAACTATCCCTTATTAGTACAGCTGATGTTGCATATAGCAGCTGAATACGAATGTCAAATTTAATGCTCCGTCATAAAATCTGCCAGTATAAGGGCAAAATGTGCATTTTAAACGAATACACCATGCTCAGTTTGCTAAACTGGCAGTGCATTCCTCTTCAGAGTGGCTGGCCCTCTGTACGTTGCACTATCATTTACATTGTTTTCCCAGTCATTGGTACCTTCTTGAAATCAGATTATATAATTCTTTACAGACTACAGATTTCTAGTGGTTTTGTGGCGGCTGTCTGTCAATCTGTGCCTTTCTTCAGCAAAAGGGCTGTCAGCAGGAGATTTTCCTAGTCAGTGGAAAGATAAGGCTTTGATCCTTCGAGTCTGGTGCTGCCAATCTAAAGGCAGGTTGGTTGTGGACTTTCCATTGTTGTGGACTTTCCATTGTATTATCTGAATGATTCCGAAGACTTGCCTCCAAAAGCCTCTGCAGCAGTATTTTGTCCTTGTAGATATTGTACGGGTCCCTCCTGTTTGTTTCCTGTTTATTCCCTCATTTCCCCTTTATTTCATTTTTGCTATAGCCATTTTGATCCACATATGAGTAATGAACTTGTGACTTTAATGCAGCCTGCGACTTAAAGGCAAAGCAGCTTGTGGGTGGCCTGTGTCTTTACATTGAAGCAGAGGTCTGCTGCAGCAGAGGGGATTTACGTTGACTCTCTTTGATTGACTTGGCTGTTGGCCAATGAATCGGCAAAAAGGGGTGGTGCTCTGCCCTGGTGGCAGTTGGTGATTGGATCTGGCCACGCTGCTGTGGGGTGTTCATTTCACTTTGGGTTTTGCAGGCTGGATGGAGGAATCTAACCAAATTGCTTCAGGAATATCCAATTAAATCTCACCAAAAGGCCCACTGTGAGAATCTGATAATTCTCTCTAAAAGCCAGTAGAAGAGCTCTCCTCTCAACCTAGCCGGCCTGGGCATGGGTCTCTTGGGGCTGTGGGAGATAAAGTCAGATCACAAGGTGAAGGCAGAGTTTGATGCAAAATCAAGTGTCTCTGCAGAAAGATAGAGGCTTGGACACAAACCTGGAACCAAGGCCCAGCTGGATGAGAACTCTCGGAACTCCAGAAAGTCTACTGCCTGTGAGTAAGAGATTTCCTAATATTCCAGGACTCTGCTGAGAGACTGATTGACTCGGCACAAAATGCCATTACCAGCTAAAAATGAAAGAATCTGATCTGCAAGAAAACTGTGAAAAAAGTATACCAAAGAATCACCATCAGAAGCAAAAACTTTTGACCTTCATCTTGATTATTTTCTTTCCTCCCCCCCCCCCTTCTGTGTTAATCTGTCGCGTGTGTGTGAAGAGGGTGGGGCAGTAAAAGGGGGAGTCAGGTATTCGCTCACCGTTAACTAGTTGCTTTACTGCATATTCTATATTTGTTCTGGTTATAAATAAACAGTAATTGTGTTTAAACTCACAAACCTGGTGGCTGTAATTATTGGACAGCCAAGGGCCGAAGATCATGTGATTTTCATAAGAATTATTGGTTAATTCACTTGTGACTCCAGGACGAGTGGGGCTGCTGGAATTGACCACGCATTTGCACAGGGTGTCGTAACAATATTAAGTTTCTTTTAGAAAAAAACTGAAGATAAATTATTGCACAAAGAAGTATTCTTGATTTTGTTTTTTATTAATTCAAATGTGAGTGCTTTATTAAGAAAGACTTTCGAACATCTTTCACATCCCCTAGGATGTTCCAAAATGCTTCACAGCCAGGGCTGTACATTTGAAGTGTAGTCACTTGTTATGCAAGGCATTTGGAAATTTACAGATTTTTTTTCATGTTTACAGGTGAAAACTTAATGAACATTACAAAGAGAATTTGAGACTCTTGGTTAAACTTAGATAAAAGATGATAAATCTGAGAGCCCATGCTTGTGTGATATGCAACCTACATTTAACGCAATAGAAATTCTTGCCACCTTAAGACTTGAGCTATGTAACATTTGTAAACAATTTTGTGCAGTATTAGTCGGTAAAGAAATCCAACAGCTCAGCCTTTCCTCCCCTTCACTGTTCTTCTTTGCTATGTTATGGTGCACAGGAGAGGGAAATTGGGGATTTCTGTCGCCTCCTCACATACTTCTGGGATTTTCCTGCAGAAGTGATATTAAGGTGGTTGGAAATGTATCTGATGTTAATGAATGAACGTCCATCGTCTCATGCATTTTTTTCATTACGCCCAAGCAATTGTTACATTCCAGGATTTCAAAGTTGTTAAGGAGATGGGGAATTAAAAAATCTAAGCAGGGCAATACATTGCACTTTTAAAATATTCTTTCATGGGATGGGAGCGTGGCTGGCAAGCGGCCATCTGTTGCTCATCCCTAATTGCTCTTGAGAAGATGGTGCTGGCTGCCTACTTGAGCTGCATCCATTCATCTGGTGTGGGTACTAATATACTGAATTGAAAATGTTTTAAAAACTGTCCACGTTCTTCAGTTACCAAGAGGTAGCTGTCGATGGAAGTAGCCAAGGACTGCAATTGTAATGTGCACAAATCACACCACAAGTCCCCCCAACAGTACTTCAATTGGCTGTGTTGGATAATCTACCAGGTCATGAGCAGGGGCCTCAGGAGAGCGCAAAGTTCACCCTGTACTAGTTTCAGCCAAATCATTCCCAGGAAAGAAACCCGACAGGTTGAGTAAATTATTTTTCTAGTGAGCCCCTGACAATAGTGGAAAGAAATGGCTCTTCAGATTAATTTTTACTTACTATATATTTATATGCAAGATCACTTGCATACAAAATGAGAAATGTTCACCCTGCCCTTGCAGTTGAAAGACTTGAATAAAATCTTTGATCCATGCTTAAGTCATATGCCATCACTAAAGCGTTGGCAGTTTTACCCTTTCAATGACTGAAGTAGCCCTAATTCTTGACAGGAAGGTATTCTAACATCCTGTATATTTTGGGGAACTGGCACATCTGTCACAATGGCTCCTTTGAATGCAGGAAATTTGATCTTAATTTGCAACATGACTGATCCACACACTTTGCAAAAGCCATGGATATAGAGAGAAAGCTGTACAAAAAAAAGAATTGGCGAAATGAAAACAGGAGACGGGTTATTGATGGGATGGAAAATGGATGACACACTGCAGAATGGTGGCTGGGAGACAAACTAGTTCTGAGAGTCAACGACACAGAGTCAACCTAGAGTGAACTCTGTATTGTCCACAATGAGTGACTGATATGAACCCATTCCCCCGACTGTCACCTCCCAAATAGTGGTTTTAAGTTAACACAAGAGCAAAGCATTGCAGTTACTGGAAATCTGAAATAAAGAAACAGAAAATGTTGGTATTACCAACAGGTCAGGCAGCATCTGTGGAGGGAGAAAGGGAGTTAACACAGATGACCTATTATCAGAATTATGGCTTTATATTCTTGTCTTATGTGTATACATGGTACATAATACAAAGGATTAGATTTAGATTTTTGGATGCATTCTCTCATTTTCACTGTATGTTGATCTGAAAGATGTTAAATTCCGATGTAAATTAAACATTTCTCTGGTAACTTTTAGAATGCAAAAGAAAAGGTAAAACCATCATGACATTTCACAAAGATGCGAGATGGGATTTTGGTTGCCAACTGTTTTTGGAAAAGGGTGTGATGTACCGCCTTGCAAGGTGTTGTGATTAGATTTCCCTGCGCAATCTTGTTAATATTGATGGCACGGCACCTATAGTGAGACAGAATCTGCTAATGTTTCATCTGCTTTGCTCTTGTTTTTTGTCAAATAAGGAAGCCAGCAAGAAATTAATATTATCCAACCAGCCTGCCAACAGCAGTCTACCTAAAGCATGATTAACACCAATGGGCTGGAGTTGTCATATGTTGTTGCGTTTCAGGAGACCAGCACAAATTTATTCATTTCTCAGAGCACCTGTATTTGGGACTTCTTTAATCAGATCGTCAATTTATGCTTATTTATCGATAATTGTGTGATGTTGACTAGTGCCAATGAGCAGGTGAGGTGATCCTGCCCCAATCTATTTCATATAGGATCTTTATGGCCATCAGAGTGAGGAGACTTTCATTGTATTATCCTAATCTAGACTGAATTTGAACTGTAGGTTATCTACATTTTTGTTGCATGTGCAGCACATGAAAAAGTTACAAAAGCTAACTACTGACTGATTACTGGAGAACTGCCGATTGGTGAAACCCCAAAAGGTCAGATTGTACAATCATCATGATGGGGAAATTATCAGCGATCGCCGCCATTACTCTCTGAAACTGACAGCACCTTCTGGCATCTGCAGTTGTGCAGTTAAATGTGGAATCATGATGCTGCTGTCAATGATTCTAAGCTACCCTGTAAGGTACCACAGGGTACATTGAAGACCCACAGACTGAAATAAGTAGAAATCACTGAGCTGACATAAACGTTCTCTGTGCGTCCCCATGTAAAAACCCTTGATAGGATTTCAGATGGTTGAATAAGGTGTGGCTGGCATTTTAACAACGTACTTAGTTCATACTTACTGCTCAACATCCTCATTGTCCTGAAAAACTATTCTTTTATTTGTGCATTGTCAAATTTGTTTCATTATGATAAGTTAACATTTTTACACATTATTATTAATATTTATTGTATTTCAGCGTGCACTTTAATCCATAGAATCCCTACTGTGCAGAAGGAGGCCATTTGGCCCATCACATCTGCATTGATCCTTAGAAAGAGCACCCCATCTAAGCCCCCATCCTATTCCTGTAACCTCACCCAATCTTTAGACATTAAGGGGCAACTTAGCATGGCCAGTCCACTAACCTGCATATCTTTGGACTGTGGGAGGAAACCATACATAGAACATACAGTGCAGAAGGAGGCCTTTCGGCCCATCGAGTCTGCACCGACCCACTTAAGCCCTCACTTCCACCCTATCCCCGTAACCCAATATCCCCTCCTAACCTTTTTGGACACTAAGGGCAATTTAGCATGGCCAATCTACCTAACCTGCACATCTTTGGACTGTGGGAGGAAACCGGAGCACCCGGAGGAAACCCACGCAGACACGGGGAGAATGTGCAGAGTCCTCACAGACAGTGACCCAGCGGGGATCGAACCTGGGACCCTGGCGCTGTGAAGTCACAGAGCTAGCCATTTGTGCTACCATGCTCCACATCTGCACTGACCCTTTGAAAGAGCACCCCATCTAAGCCCAATCCCCCACCCTATTCCTGTAACCTCACCCAATCTTTAGACATTAAGGGCAACTTAGCATGGCCAATCTACTAACCTGCACATCTTTGGACTGTGGGAGGAAACCGTAGCACCCAGAGGAAACCCACAAAGTCACCCAAGGTTGGAATCGAACCCTTGTCCCTGGTGCTGTGAGACAGCGTTGCTAACCAACATGCTACCCCACGGTATTGTCCAGTCATTTAATTGGCTTTCTACAAAATGTAAATTAAAAGTGAAAAATTCAGTCCATTTTACCTCCTTGTTTGCTGTCTGTGAAAATACTTCTGTGTGATTGGTTGCTTATCCTGTTTGATGACAACACATGTTCAGTTGGTGATCCACTCGATTTGGTGGCAGATGCAAATTGACATCAGTAAAATAAAAATATACATCATGGAGGTCTTTAAATCTTTGGCAGCAGTTTTTTATGTGGTCGGTGGTGAGCACCGTCACTTCGCTGCTGAACACAAAATGGCACGGTAGCACAGTGGTTAGCATTGTTGCTTCACAGCGCCATGGTCCCAGGTTCGATTCCCAGCTTGGGTCACTGTCTGTGCATAGTCTGCATGTTCTCCCCTTATCTGCGTGGTTTTCCTCTGGGTGCTCCAGTTTCCTCCCACAAGTCCCGAAAGACGTGCTTGTTAGGTGAATTGGACATTATGAGTTCTCCCTCAGTGTACCTGAACAGGCGTTGGAGGGTGGTGACTAGGGGATTTTCAAAGTAACTTCATTGCAGTATTAATATAAGCTTACTTGTGACAATAATAAAGATTATTATTATTAAAAATGTAGTCTAACTGAGGTAGCTTCTTTAACTCTCCCTTGGTGGTTCTATTTTAGTGAGCTTGGTTTATGGTTCTGAGCCTCAATGTAAGAAAATAAATAGAGTTGGTACTATATCTCTTCAATCTGAGTAGCGGGGAGCAGTACAATTCTAGACCAGACCCCAATGGTGGCTAGGATACTGGACAGAAACCCCAATATTTTATTTTAATTTTGTGAGATATGATATATTAAAAACAAACTTTATTACTAACACAATATTAAAACATCACACCAGAAAATAGCTTACAATTACCCTTTAAACAATACTTCTCAATACAGTGAATACAATACCCATAACTGCTATCTATATTTCCACACAAGCAACAAGAAAAAAACCCATCTCGGCTCTCAGTCCACTATTAAAGCATTGACATTCAGGAATACCTGCTTTACAGACATGTTTTTTGTGAAAGATCTTTTGACACTGCTTTAAAGACAAGATGTGACTCCTGTCAGACCCATGCAGAAATTCTGACTGTATTTCTTCAGAAGCTATTCCAGCTGGTTTCAGCTCCCCTTGTGATCAGCCAACTCTCCACTGCTTTAAAGACTGTTAATCTATTTTAACTGAACTGCAGTGAGAGCAAACTGCTTCACTTCTGGTCACAGCTTCATTCAGCTCACACCTAAACTGCTTTCTGCAAGACGTGTGATACCGTGGCTCCATCCAGTAATGGTATCATCTTACCAAGCTGAAATCTAATTAACTCCAGAGGGAATTCCCTTAATCCAAACAAAATTGCTTTAGCCCAAGCCTTTTACTATGGTTTAATTGCACCTCTGGATCCAAAAATATACTTGCCTTTCAAATAGGCGTTCTTTTAAAACATGATTGCAGCAGCCACATATGCACCAACCCAGACTTTTAACCCATACTGCACCAAATACCTCTAATACAATGCATCTGAAATTCCTACATTCATCACAGGAGTTACTCCAGAGAAGACAGTGGTTAATGCTAATGTCACCAGATTTGTCATAAGAACCCATCTCGTTCATTAATATCCTTCAGTGAAGGAAACCTGGCCTACCTGTGACTCTGAGCCCGCTGCAGTGTGCTTGGCTCCTCACTGCCCTCTGAAATGACATAGCAAAATAAATGCTGGCTGAGCCAGCTACATCCACATCCCATTAAATAATTTTTTTTTAAAACACAGTTTGGGAAGGGAATAATACACAACCTGCAGATTGGCTTTATAGTTCCATGGCGATGGTACTGTTGGTAAGGGCAAGACCAAGTAAGGGTGTTCTTGTCTCTCATGATATACTCTTGCCTCTTCCAGTTGAGCAGCTGCCACTTTGATCTTAGCAGCACCAACCTGACAAATATTTTGCACTGCCTGTACTGACAGGAAAGAGGTGTTTTTTGACAGATATATGTAAATTCTGAGTAGGAATTATTTCAGCTTTGCCTAAATAAGGAAGAGCTGTCAGATTTTCGGATCAGAGCGACATTTTAACGATTGTATCTTTTTGTGTTGCTGATGTCTCCTGTTAGTCATTGTCAACCCTTTTTGCTGCCGCCAGCTGTCCTATAGGCTGGCCGCCACTACTTAGCTCCTACAGGGTACTGTTGACTGATTTTATAAGAAATACAGTTAGATTTATTTTTCTCGAGCTGTTGATGTTTTGTCCTGCCTTGTTGCGAGTGTTGGGTCGGACTGCTATCGGAGAGGTGATGGAATAGTGGTATTGTCACTGGACTAGTAATGCAGAGACGCAGGATAAATGCTCTGTGGACCCTGGTTCCAATCCCACCCACAGCAGAATTAAAAGTCCAACCATGGCCATGAAACTGTTGTCAGTTGTAAAAACTCATCCAATTCACAAATGTTCTTCTGCCATCTGGTCTGGCCTACAGGTGAGCAATGTGGTTGACTCCTCAGTGCCCTCTCAAATCTGGGATGGACAATAAATGCTGGCCCAGCCAAACAAAACCCGCATCCTGTGAATGAATAATTAAAACAAATTGCTGATGTCTTGCCCTGTATGTCGGAGGCCAGTTAGCATTTAATAAAAACTCTATATTATCACATGCTTCAGTGTGTGTGCGACCAATCATTGTTTTTCCTGCACCATATGCTCTACCATATGTTGATCTGTGTATCTGAATTAGTCACTGTGTTTTTATACCATATTCTTTAAGGGCTGTTTGCACATCTTAGCTTTAAAAAAGTCAGCGTAAGTATAAAGTGGCAAAGCCAAATTTGTACTAGTGCTGCTTGTTTTCTAATAGAACCAGGAAAAAGAAAATACACCCATAGGCGGTATAACAGAAGGTGGCAGCCAGCAGCAACTATAGGAAGAACAGATGGTTCATAATGTTAATTCTCGTAGGTGTTGCAAGTACAAAAACATTTGCAAAGTTGTGCTCTGCTGTTTGTGTGTTTCAGTACAAGGGAAGAGTTACTTTGAGACTCCCAGTCCCCAGAAAGACCCCCAGCAAGAGAAGTGGTCAGCAGACATCTTGTTTAATACAGAATATTGAGATGCCATACCACTTGAACTCCTGGCAAAAATATGGAGGTCTGGTTTAATCACTGGCCGTGGGATTTGAATCCAGCCTTACTCTTATAGAGGATTGGGATGCAATCTTGCACCCTCCCAAAATTTGTGGCAAGTGTGGTGGCAGGGAGTCATTTAATCTGATCTGGATCTGATGCCAGGCGAGAGGTGGTAATTACCCCTGCAGCTCGGTGGAGGTTGTTAGTCTTCTCCCGACTTGACAGCCTCTGCCATTGCCTCACAGGTTTAATTAGTGGCCATGCTGTTGGCCCTCCAACCCTCTCGTTGGAACTGGATTTCCCATCTCACCTCCACAGCATCCAGAAGCCTGGCCAGGTCGGTATCGGCAAAGCGAGAAGCAGGCCTGTGCACTGCCATGCTTGTGTGTTGACCTGAGTGAGTGCTGAGGGTGTGTTTAAAAGCAGCTCGCCCTTGTTAACGGCGAGCTACTGAGGTGCGAGTATGGTGAATCAGACAACGAGACAGCCAGTAATGGCGAGAAGGTCATGGGTACCATATGGGGCGTGATATTGATAACGCAGCCGTCAAGAAACACCCCTCCAGTCGCGCCCAAAATGACACTTCGAAATGTTTCTGTTAAATCAGACCCATAGATCATTTAAGTGAGTGGGCAACAAGATGGCAGATGGAGTATAATGTGGGGAAGTGTGAAGTTATTCACTTTCGTCATAAGAATACAAAAGCAGAATATTTTTAAAAAGGTGTGAAACTTCTAAATGTTGATTTTCGGAGAGACATGTGTGGTGGTATAAGGAACACAGAAAGTTAGCATGCAGGTACAGCAAGCAATTAGGAATGCAAATGGCATGTTGGCCTTTATTGCAAGGAATAAAGAAGTACTTCCTTTATCGTACAGCCATGATGTGGAGATGCCGGCGTTGGATTGGGGTGGGCACAGTAAGGAGTCTTGCAACACCAGGTTAAAGTCCAACAGGTTTGTTTCGAATCACTAGCTTTCGGCGTGCAGCTCCTTCCTCGGTGAATGAAGAGGTAGGTTCTAGAAACACGGATATAGACACAATCAATGATGCAAGACGATACTTTGCGAGTCTTAGCAGGTAATTAAGACTTTACAAGTCCAGACGCAGTGACTGGAGAGAGGGATAATCACAGGTTAAAGAGGTGTGAATTGTCTCAAGCCAGGACAGTAGGTAGGATTTCGCAAGTCCAGACCAGTTGGTGGTGGGGTGAATGTAATGCGACATGAATCCAAGGTCCCGGTTGAGGCCGTACTCATGTGTGCAGAACTTGGCTATCAATTTCTGCTCGGCGATTCTGCGTTGTCGCGCATCCTGAAGACCGCCTTGGAGAACGCTTACCCGAAGATCAGAGGCTGAATGCTCTTGACTGCTGAAGTGTTCCCTGACTGGAAGGGAACATTCCTGCCTGGCGATTGTCGCGCGATGTCCGTTCATCCGTTGTCGCAGCGTCTGCATGGTCTCGCCAATGTACCATGCCTCGGGACATCCTTTCCTGCAGCGTATGAGGTAGACAATGTTGGCCAAGTCGCACGAGTATGTACTGCGTACCTGGTGGGTGGTGTTCATCGACATTGGTACCACCATTACATGTGAGAACACGATGAGTCTCGTGAAGATTCTGAAAGAGCTTGAAGGGGTGGATACTAAGAGATTGTTTGCACTGGTTGGGGAATCAAAAACACAGAGGCACAATCTCTGGATAAGGGGTCAATCATCAAATGAGGATAAATTTTGCACTCAAAATATTGTGAATCTTTGAAATTCACTATCCCAGAGTGTTGCGGATGTTCCAAAGCTGAATGCATTTATGACTGGGATCGATATATTTTGGCTCTCTGAGGGAATCAAGTGATGTAGGGAGCGGGCGGGAAAGTGAGTTGAATCTCAAGATCAGCCTGATTGTATTGAATGACAGAGCAGGCTTGACGGGTGTGTGGCCTATTCTTGTTCCTATTTCGTGTCTTCTTGTATTTCTTGTGTTCCAGTCAGAGTTACAGTATTTTGTGTGAAAGAAGACAATGAGGATAACAAGTTGTTAAATTATGTTTGCTGTTTGCCTTGTTCTTTGAATGGATAAATTAACGTTTTACATATGTCACCATCGTTTGTCTTGTGTGCCTTGGCTAATTGACGGTTTGCTTATTCTATTTATACTAGTCACTGTTTTCCTTGTACATTATGCTGTTTGTAAAACCTCAGACACTTTGACCAGTTTATTTTTCAAATGTTTCACCCAGGTGTCTTTGCAGATGAACAAAGGACAAATACAAGTGTATGATTCAACCAAATTTATATAGAAAACAGTTCTCTTTCTTAGACTTACCCAAAACAATACTAAAAAGATTCTTAATACTACCTGAGCCAATGGACACAGTAGAGCTGTGATTCAGATTCCTCAGGGCCTTTGTCTTGAAAGGTGGGTCTCGAATGCTGCTTCCTTACATCTCTGCACGGTCATCCAACTTCTCTGCTCCCTCTGCCAATCTTCATTGGGGCAGGTCCTGGTGGTCGATGTTTATACCCCACTTCTCGCCTTCCTAGAAGGTTCTCTGGCCCTCAGCCAATGAGGTCTCGGGGCGAGGTTGCAATACCCAATGGTGATTGCAACTCTGCAGGACACCAGGCACTCAACCCCAGGGGCCATTCCTAGGTGTATTGTCTGCACGTAAACTCTCCCCATATATGGTAACGGTGGGAAACCTGGGTGCCAGAATGTCTAGTTTTATCTGGGCGACCCAAAACAATCGATCCATATGAATAGGACTGATTATCTTCTGATAGGTTTGGGGCAAGTCCAGACATATCCGGGCAGTTTTTCTGTGTCCAGTGCATTCAAGCTTGGCCAAGATCGAATTCCCATCAGGCCATTCCTGAAGCTGACTGTGATTTGATTTAAAAAAAATTTAGAGTGCCCAATTTTTTTTCCAATTAAGGGGCAATTTAGCGTGGCCAATCTACCTGCCCTGAACATCTTTGGTTTGTGGGGGTGAGACCCATGCAGGCACTAGGAGATTGTGCAAACTCCACATGGACAGTGACCCGGGATCGAATCCAGGTCCTCGGCATCCTGAGGCAGCAGTGCTAACCACTGCACCACCATGACGCCCCTTTGATTTGATTTAAAATGTCCAATATTTAATTTAATGTGTCCTATTTCATATTGGGTCCATTTTACCACAATACCATCTGGGCTTCTTCTCTCTATGTGGGACAGTCATTGTTGTTTACTGTATGTTATGCAGTTAGGATTAATGTGAAGGAGTCACTGCTTGTGCACTACCCAAATTACCTTCTCTTCCCATTTGCTTTCAATTAAAAACAGAATCTGAATAAACGCAAAGTTTAACTGAATTTACTACCAGTCAGGAACAAAGATGACCTTCTGTTGTCTGTAAACACAATAGTAGCACAACTCGACTTGCAAGGCTTTGATAAATGAATAAAAGGGTTTTGGCAATTCTTAAGACCAGCCTTATCTCCTTTGTTGCAATGAAAACAAATCTAAACACATTGCACTATTCTTTCGGACAGGTGGCAGTGGTTAGCACTGCTGCCTCACAGCACCAGGGACCCGGGTTCAATTCCAGCCTCGGGTGACTGTGGAGTTTGAACTTTCTCCCTGTGTTTGCATGGGTTTCATCTGGGTGCCCCAGTTTCCTCCCACTGTATACAATTTCTGCAAGTTATGTGTATTGGCCATGCTACATTGCCCCTTAGTATCCAAAAGGTTAGGTGTGGTTATTGGGTTATGGGGATAGGGTGAGGGTGTGGGCCTAAGTAGCGTGCTCTTTCCAAGGATTGGTGCAGACTCAATGGGCCGAATGGCTTCCTTCTGCACTGCAGGGATTCTATGATGCTTGTTTTATTGCTTGTGGCGGTTTACATCAACGCCAGCCCTCACTTGATGACAGAATTTGATCTTGTACAGCATTGAATGCAGATGAATTTCAGAGCGCCTTGTCACTTATTGCCTTAAAAGTTTACTATTCTGATTTTGGAACATGACAAGACAAGATATAATATCAGTGGAGTTAAAAATCAGAATCTTTATGGAGAAGAATATTTTTTTAATTGGGGAAAGTTAAGTGAGGAGATCAAGGTCCACAATGCAGGATTCCACAGATGTTGTTAAAGTAAGAGGAAAATCATGATAATCGAGAAGCAGTGATCAAGTGACACCAGATTTGGGTTTTAAAGTGTAGGAGGCTCGGAAGACTGAGGGAGATGTGAGACCAATGCAAGGATGATTGGTTTAGGATTGAACACAGTGCAGTGAGTCTTGATCGCAGCTCAGTGAGACAGGCGGGTGGAGGAAGAATACAAAAAGCACTGTATTTGTGGTTTAGTGAAGAGGAAGGTTCATAGAAGCATGGACCACTGTAAAGTATCATCTTAATACAATTGGAGATGGAGAGCGAACGAGCGAGGGGAATGTGGCTGGGAAATGCTAGGAGAGCATTACTTATGAGGTAAACTTCTGTATTTATGCTGCCCAGGAAAATGAGAGCGGTATTAGCATGGCAAATTATCTTTTAGATTACTTTCCGTACCTTGTTAATAATAAAAGGCAAATGGAATGATGGTCTGTTTCTCTGGGAGCTGGGGGGATTGAAATGCAAAATTGAGGAAGTGATGCTTCAGTTGTATGGAACTTTAATCAGACCCTATTTGGCATACTGACCCAAGAAACAGATTCGGAGAGGTTTAAAAACAGAAAATGCTGCAAAACTCAGCAAGTCTGGCAGCATCTGCAGAGAGAAAAGAACAGTAACGTTTTGAATCCACTATTGTTCTCCTATTAACACATTCTGCTATCTTACGTTTATGCCATTATCAGCACCTTCTATCATCCTTAACACTGTTATTAGTACTTCCTTTGTCTTGTGCCATAAAACCTTTTACCGATTGTGGTGATACACGTTACTGTAAGTACACAAAGGGTTAATGTGCATACACTACACCTAGCTAGACACTGGAGGGAACACCAGAGACATGACACACAGACAGTCAACCAATAGGTCAGTAAGATAGGACACGACCAATGGGCAGTCACGATACACACAGAGGTGACACTACCACAGGGGGGCATTACACCAACCCATATATAAGGACACTGCACACATGATCTTCCTCTTTCCAGTGGAGACTCTCAGTGAGTACAGACACAGGGTTGATTGAGCATCACTCCTGCCATGTGGATTGTAGCAGACTGGTTAGTCAGTCTGTGTAGCTATAGCAGGATTGACAGTAACGTCGAATCCAAGTAGGAGATTTGTTAATAGTTTAATAAACGTGTTGAAGCGATCCCCAAGTCTGAACCTTCCTTTGTCAGAGTGCACATGAAGGAAGCAGCATATGCCACGACAAGAAAATAACAAAACACCGATCTCTCCTAGCTCACAACTATCCCAGACCATCTGCTTTGTTAAACTTCCACACCCCCTCTTAAACATCATAAAACCCGTCGCATTTCACCCTCTTCAGCTTTGATTAAGTCAAATGGACTCTACGTTAACTCTTTTTTCCCCCTCTCTGCACAGGTGCTGCCAGACTTGTTGAGTGTTTCCAACATTTTGTCTTTTTGGGCTGGATTCTCCTGCCATGCAACCATAAGAACGCCACAGGCGAGCCGTGTACAATGGAGAACTCCATTGACCTCGGGGCAGGATTCTCTGGTCGCCGGGCGGATGCCGACGGAGAATCCCGCCTTTTATTTCAAATTTTCAACAGCTGCAGTATTTTGCTTTTATTGGAAGGATATAATGTGAATTCACCAGAATGATACTTGGGGCTTAAAGGTGCTAAATTATGAGGACAGGTTTGTTTTATTAACTTGTTTTGTATCCCTTGAATTTAGACGGTTCAGAGGTGATCAATTTGAGGTATTTGAAAAGTTAAAGAGATTGAGAGAAATGATTTCCTCTGCCAGGGAACCCAATGCCATGGGGAATAACCTTCAAAATTAGATCTAAGCCATAGACATAGACGTGGGCCGGGGTTCTCCCTTCCGGGACTAAGTCCCCACGCTGGCGGGAAAACCGGCGCCAACGACTCTGGCGTCAACGGGCCCCCAAGGTGAGGAATTCTCACCTGTCTCGGGGGCTATGTGGACACCAGAGGGGTTGACGCTGCTCCAGCTGGCGCCGAAGGGACTGCGCAAGTTTGAGCATGCGCGGAACCGCCAGCGTGACGGGGGGTCGCAGAATCCTGCACAGTATTTACAATGCAGAAGTAGGCCATTCGGCCCATCGAGTCTGCACCGGCCCGTGGAAAGAGCACCCCACTTAAGCCCACACCTCCACCCCATGCCCGTAACCCAGCAACCCCTCTGACACTAAAGGCAATTTAGCATGGCCAATCCACCTAACGTACACGTCTTTAGATTGTGGGAGGAAACTGGAGCTCCCAGAGGAAACCCACGCATACAGGGGGAGTCACAGACAGTGACCCAAGCCGGGAATCGAACCTGTGACCCTGGAGCTGTAAAGCGACAGTGTTAACCACTGTGCTACCGTGCCAACATTTACAAGTGATGTCTGGAATTGCTTTTTTAAGAGATATGGAGAAAAGGAAAGTAAATGGAGTTGAGGTATGGATCAGCGTGATGTAATTTGATGGTGGAACAACTCAAGTATTTCGTCTTGATAGAATTGCAGAGGGAACCGAAGTGTTTGGCATGAATAAGGATACTGAGTTCCTTGGAGATAACTTTACAACTGAAGCAATTGGGAAATCGGTTGACAACTGAGGCGATATGGGAAACTTGTTTAAGGTCAGAGAAGACAGTGCAACAAAGGGAAAGATCTAGAGGTGGGGTCCAAAATAAGAAATGGTAACTAGCCATTCAACTTGCATAAATATCAAGGAACAAAGGCTCAGTTCTTCAGATTGGTATTATTTTAACATCAGCTGTGATATCAATTAAAAAATGTAGGCTGATATCAAAAGAGCTTAAAAACCATTCTTCCTTTTTTTAAAGTTCAGTGACAGGACATGGGTGTTGCTGATTAGGCCAGCATTTCTTAACCAGCCCTAGTTGCCCTTGATAAGGTGGTGGTGAGCTGCCTTCTTGGACCGTTGCAGTCCCTGAGGTGTAGGTACACCCACTGTGCTGTTAAGGAGGGAATTCCAAGATTTTGACCCAACGACAGTGAAGGAACAGTGATATATTTCCAAGTCAGGATGTTGAGTGACTTGGAGGGGAACCTCCACGTGGTGTTGTTTCCAGGTACCTGTTGTCCATAACTTTTTACATGGTACCAGTCATGGTTTTGGAAGATGTGGCCTATGGAGTCTTGGTAAGTTCCTGCAGTGCATCTTGTAGATGCTACACATTTCTGCCACTGTTCATCGGTGGTGGAGGGAGTGAATATTTGTTAAAGAGCTACCAATCAATCAGGCTGCTTTGTCCTGGATGGCATTGAGCTGCTTGTTGTGGTTGTGTTCATCCAGGCAGGTGGAGAGTATTCCATCACATTCCTGATTTGTGTTTTGTAGATGGCAGACAGGCTTTGGGGAGTCAGGAGGTGAGTTACTCGCCTCAGGATTCTTAGCCTTTGACCTGCTCTGATAGCTACAGTAATTATTTGACTAGTCCAGTTCAGCTTCTGGTCAGTGGTAACCCCCAGGATGCTGATAGTGGGAGATTTGGTGATGGTAATTCCATTGGATATCAAGGGCGATGGTTAGATCCTCTCTTGAGATGGTCATTGTCTGGCACTTGTGTGACGCAAATGGTACTTATCAGTACAAGCCTGGATATTGTCCAGGTCTTGCTGCATTTGGACACTGCTTCAGCATCTGAGGAGTCGCAAATAGTGCTGAAATTGTGCAATCATAGCGAAAAATCCACTTCTGACCTTATGACGAAAAGAAGGTAATTGATGAAGCAGCTGAAGATGCTTGGGCTTCGGACACTATGCTCAGAAACTCCTGCAGTGATGTCCTGGAGCTGGGATGATTCACCACCAACGACCACACCATCTTCCCTTGTGCCAGTTATGACTCCAACCAGCAGAAGGTTTTCCCTCTGATTCCCATTGACTCCAGTTTTGTTAGTGCTCCTTGATGCCAAGGGCAGTCACTCTCACCTCACCTCTGGAGTTCAGCCTTTTTGTCCATGTTTGAAACAAGGTTGTACTGAGGCAATGGAGTTGAATGACCCCGGCGGAACCAAAATTGAACAACAATGAGCAGATTATTGCTGAGTAAATGCCAGTTGGTAGTAAGCCGTTTCTCGCTCTTCATATGGCATATCCGGTGTCCAAGGGTTACTAACAAAGGCTAAATTATGTATATTATCCTTGGGACAAGTAGAAGAGGCAGACCCAAGAACTACTTCACCCAGTATGGGGACTAAATCTTTGCTGTTAGCACCATCATGTCCCTCACTCTTAACAGTCTGAGCTGACTATAATAAGTCTCGAGGGAGACTAAAATGTAGTCTGCAAATCCAGGAGAGTTACAATTAGTAACTCCAGCAACTCGCCACCTTACTCCACAAAGCCTGTCCACTATCTACAAGGCACAAGTTAGGAATGTGATGGAATACTCTCCACTTGCCTGGATAAGTGAGGGTCCAACAACAATCGAGGCTCGACACCATCTAGGACAAAGCAATCCGTTTGATTGGCTGCCCATCCACAAACATTCACCCTCTCCAACCCCAACGAAGAGTAGCAGCAGTGTGTATCATTTGTCATTGTCATGTAAGTGGGCAGAATTTTCCACTCGCTCCTGTTGGCAAGATCTTCCAATCCCGCCAAAGTCAATTGTGTTTTGAATGCCTCTCCTTAACTTTCTGCTCCCGCCCTGCCAGGCGCTACGGGATGGAAAATTCTCCCTCTACTCTCATCAGTGAACATGCCACACCAAATCTGAAGAAGTTTTGATTGGTTTAATTCCAATATATATTTAAATTTAAATTTGAAGTACTTTAAATTTAAAAAAATTATCAAATTATATTTTGATTGTACACTTGCCCATATTGTTGAAATGAAATCTTGTTCTGAACCAGTCTTTGTGGCACCAGTCCGATTGCTTTATATTTCACAAGGATTAGAAATATATTATGCAAAAACAAATTAAGGAGAAACCGCAGTTCCATTAACTAGCTGACAGGCTCCTTCATAAAGTCAGAAAGTCAATCATCAGGCCCATGCGAAAATCAAAGTGGTGAGTGAAAATTATAATACACCAAGCAGCTGAAACATCAAGAGATAGTTTTGTAACTTGGCCTTGTATTGTTGCTCTTGCAGTTGTCTCTGCCGATGACTCGACAGCTGCACCAGCAGCAACTGGAGATAGAATTCAACACTGAGAAGTAATACAATGTCAGTGTTGTAACCTGATTAAATTATGTACTGTACGTCTTTATTACAACATCTATCTTCTTAAATCAAAGTTTCTCCTTGCACTTAATTGCTTTCTTGGTTTAACTCCCCTGATGTGCCAAGCACCTTCTGATGGGTATAAATGATTGAGATCGTCAATAACCAGCTAACTGGATACATTTCTCATGTTTACGATGGGCATTAGGCCCAGTTGTGAGCAATGGAAGACCAGATAAATCCAATATTTCTGGTATATTTACGCAGCAGCAATCTCAGAACTGGGAATATATATCTGTTAAAGAGTGTTATTATTGGATATCTTATTTAAATCCATTGCTGATGTCATCAATAAGTGCTGTGATGTCATTTGTTGTTGTTACCTGTACGTAACTGCCATTAGTTCTAATTCCAGTTACTGTTGGTTTGATGTTTGACTAGCTGCTCCTGAGTCCATACTGTATTTTAAACATGGTTATTTTTATATATTAAAGAAGATTAACTTAGAAACGCATTTTCGACTACCTTTTTGTGGTCAAGTTCCCACACCTTTTTGGCGATGAAATTAAAAAAAACTTTTTCCCAGGGTAGAGGGGTCAATTACTAGGGGGCATAGGTTTAAGGTGCGAGGGGCAAGGTTTAGAGGCAAGTTTTTTACACAGAGTGTAGTGGGTGCCTGGAACTCGCTGCCGGAGGAGGTGGTGGAAGCAGGGACGATAGTGACGTTTAAGGGGCACCTTGACAAATACATGAATAGGATGGGAATAGAGGGATATGGACCCAGGAAGTGTAGAAGATTTTACTTTAGAAGGGCAGCATGGCCAGCGCAGGCTTGGAGGACCGAAGGGCCTGTTCCTGTGCTGTACTTTTCTTTGTTCTTTTATTTGAGTTGACTGAAGACAGGTTAGCAGCACCATAGCTATGTTTGAGTCTCAGTGAGTTTGTGGAAGAGAACAAGAACTAGACTGAATATGTGGAAATGTTGGAACACCTTTTCTTGGCAAATTGAATGACAGATGGAGGCTAGAAAGTGCTCAATTCTCCTGAATGTATGTGAGGCAAAGACCTACAAGTTAGTGAGAAATGTTGCTCCATCACAGTAACCAGGGGACATTTCATTTGTGGATTTAGTTGCACTGGTTCAGAATCACCACAATCCTAAGCCCTCAGTAATTGTACAATTCCACAGTCATTTTCAGAAGACTAGACAGTCTGTAGCTAACTTTGTTGTTGAATTACCCCAGGTCGCTAAAAACATTGCGAGTTTGGGGATATTTTGGAAGAAATGCATTGGGACAGATTAGTTTGTGACATTAATGTGGACAGCATTCAGCAGCGTTTGCTGGGAGAATCCATGTTTACTTTTTAGAAGGCTCTTGACATTTTTCAGAGCATGGAAATGGCTGCTAATAATGCAAAAGATAATCAGAAGGCCAATAGTGGAATGCAGGCAGGTGCACTGCATTAACTAGAACAAGAAGCTACAAGTAAAAAGGTGAAGACAGTGGAGTGTTTTAGGTGTGGAGGTTCACACTGTTGTGTTGGGTGTTCCGATACACAAACGAACCAACACGGTTGTAGATGGTACAACTCTGTTTTATTATTCTGTACAATAATAACTATTAACTTCTGGCTGTGGTTCGTACTTCACCAGCTAGCCTGTGGACCCAGCCCTAGCACTATCTTAGTGAGGCACTCAGCACATGTGTGGGCAGCATGGTAGCATTGTGGGTAGCACAATTGCTTCACGGTTCCAGGGTCCCAGGTTCGATTCCGGCTTGGGTCACTGTCTGTGCGGAGTCTGCACATCCTCCCCGTGTCTGCGTGGGTTTCCTCCGGGTGCTCCGGTTTCCTCCCACAGTCCAAAGATGTGCAGGTTAGGTGGATTGGCCATGATAAATTGCCCTTAGTGTCCAAAATTGCCCTTAGAGTGGGGTTACTGGGTTATGGGGATGGGGTGGAGGTGTTGACCTTGGGTAGGGTGCTCTTTCCAAGAGCCGGTGCAGGCTCGATAGGCTGAATGGTCTCCTTCTGCACTGTAAATTCTATGATCTATGATCTGAGTGGCACGCTGTGAGCTCTGTGCTCTGAGCTATCTCCTGGTAGAATGAGCCGGAACTGTGGTGTTCCCTGTTTTATAGTGCATGTGCTCTCACTGGTGATTGGCTGCGATGTTGTGTGTGTGTTGGTTGGTCCAACTACCTGTCCATCAATGTGTGTGTGATTGCACCATGATATGTTAATATGGATATCATGACATCCCCCCCCACTTCTCACAAGAACATGTGCCTACATGGTAATAAATATTGGTGTGTAGTGAGTGCATCTGAGTATGTGTGTGCAATATTTACAACATGTACATGAGGCTAAACTATATACAGAGGAAGGTGTCAGGTGCAACAGAACAACGAGGTTGTACCACGAACAAAACAAGTGCAATCAGCAAATATCGAAAGTGAACTCCTGGAACGACAAGAAACACGTTAACAGTATTGCACAACAATTCAGTGAGTCCAATGTGCAAACAGGCTCATAAGTCCAGTCTATTAGGTGGGCGACGAATTTGGGTTGACCGCCTTAAGGGTGGGTCAGCATCCACCGGCTGAAGAATGGGCCTGGCCAAGGGCGAGAGAGGAATAGGCAGAATGGCAGGAAGCTCAACAAAGCCGACATCAGGGACAACAGGAGGGAGTGGCACCGGTGCATGATCACGTAGCGAGCGCGGAAGCAGCCAAAGGGCCCGCCGATTACGCCAGCGAATGGAGCCATCAGGCATGCGAACCAGGAACGAACGGGGAGCCACGCGGCGGAGAACCTCGGCGGTTGCCGACCAGCCACCCTCCGGTAGGTGTATGCGGACGTTGTCTCCAGGCGCCAGGGCAGGAAGATTAGTTGCCCGAGCGTCATGTGCCACCTTCTGCTAAGCACGCTGCTGTCGCATCCTTTGCAGTACTGGAGCATGGTCGGGTTTAGGAACATGAATGGACGGCACAGTGGTCCTGAGGGTGCGACCCATCAACAGCTCGGCTGGCGAGAGGCCCGTGGACAGTGGGGCTGAGCGATAGGCCAGCAGGGCTAAACAGAAGTCAGATCCGGCATCAGCAGCCTTGCAGAGGAGCCACTTAACGATATGGACGCCCTTTTCCGCCTTGCCATTCGACTGGGGATGCAAAGGGCTGGACGTCACGTGTGTGAAGTCGTATGAAGCGGTAGAAGAAGACCATTCGTGCCTCGCAAAACAGGGCCCGTTGTCAGACATGACGGTGAGCGGGATGCCATGGTGAGCGAAGGTTTCTTTGCATGCTCTGATGACAGCTGATGATGTCAAGTCGTGCAGGTGTATGACCTCCGGATAATTTGAAAAATAGTCAATTGTCATGACGTAGTCCCTGCCGAGCGCATGAAAGAGGTCCACACCCACCTTTGCCCAGGGGGACGTGACCAATTCATGGGGCTGAAGTGTCTCAGGGGGTTGTGCCGGCTGAAACCTTTGGCAGGTGGGGCAATTGAGCACCATGTTCGCGATGTCGTTGCTGATGCCCGGCCAGTACACAGCTTCTCGGGGACCTCCGCCTGCACTTCTCAACTCCGAGATGGCCTTCATGCAGTAGTTCGAGGACAAGCCGGTGCATGCTGTGTGGGATCACAATCCGGTCCAACTTTAAGAGGACACCATCAACGACGGCCAAGTCGTCCCGGATATTGTAGAATTGTGGGCACTGCCCCTTGAGCCACCCTTCCGTCATGTGGCGCATCACACGTTGTAGAAGGGGGTCAGCCGCAGTCTCACGGCAAATGTGGGCCAGACGTGCATCAGTAGCCGGTAGATTGGCCGATGTGAAGGCTACTTGTGCGTCGACCTGACAAACGAATCCCTCCGATTCGGGCGGTGTTGTCACTGCTCTGGACCGGGCATCCGCGATGATGAGGTCCTTTAGCCGGGGTGTAGACAAGTTGGAAGTCGTACCTCTGGAGCTTGAGCAGAATGCGCTGGAGGCGAGGGGTCATATCGTTGAGGACCTTCTGAATGATGCCAACCAGGGGTCGATGGTCGGTCTCCACAGTGAACTGCGTAAGTCCATACACATAATCGTGGAATTTGTCGATGCCGGTCAACAAACCCAGGCACTCCTTTTTAATCTGCGCATAGCGCTGTTCTGTGGAGGTCATGGCCCGCGAGGCATAGGCGACCGGGGCCCATGATGCAGTGTCGTCCCGTTGCAGGAGTACCGCCCCAATGCCGGACTGGCTGGCATCAGTCGGGATCTTTGTGTCCCGAGTGGTGTCGAAGAACGTCAATACTGGGACGGTGGTGAGCTTGATCTTGAGCTCTTCCCATTCCTTCTGGTGTGCGGGCAGCCATTGGAATTCCGTCGTCTTCTTGACCAGGTGGCGAAGAGCCGTTGTGTGCGAGGCAAGGTTGGGAATAAACTTTCCCAGGAAGTTGACCATCCCAAGAAAGCGTAACACTGCCTTCTTGTCTGCTGGCTGCGGCATGGCTGCGATAGCTACCACTTTGTCGGCATCCGGCCGTACCCCTGACCGGGATATGTGGTCCCCCAGAAACTTTAGCTCAGTTTGGCCAAAAGAGCACTTGGCTTGGTTGAGGCGCAGGCCCTGATCTCGTATCCGTGCAAAGACACGCTGGAGACGACTGATGTGCTCCTGTGGTGTGGTGGACCAGATGATGACGTCGTCAACATAGACTCGTACCCCTTCGATGCCCTCCATCATCTGTTCCATGATGCGATGAAACACCTCGGATGCCGAGATGATGCCAAATGGCATCCTATTGTAGCAGTATCTGCCAAAGAGAGTGCTGAACATGCACAGCTTCCTGCTGGATTAATCCAGTTGAATCTGACAAAAACCCTTTGAGGCATCAAGCTTGGTGAAAATTTTAGCGCGGGCCATTTCACTCGTGATTTCTTTCTGTTTTGGTATGGGGTAGTGTTCCCTCATAATGTTCTTGTTCAGGTCTTTCGGGTCGATGCAGATCCGGTGCAGATGGTCCTTGAGTGGTGCTGGGACTCTACGAGGTGCGTGAATGACCGGGGTGGCGTCCGGTTTGAGACATATTCTGTAAGTGTAGGGCAGTGTGCCCATGCCCTCGAAAACCTCCTGGTTGTGGGCGAGGAGCGAGTGGAGCTGCGCCCTAAAGTCTGCATCCGGCAAATCGGACGTGCCTTCTGGAGACAAAGTGTGTACCCGCTGAATGAGGTGGAGGATCTTGCACGCCTGTGCGCCTAACAGAGAGTCCTTCGAGGATCCAACGATGTCAAAAGACAGTGTGGCTGTATGTGAATTGTGTGCAACCTCGAGCTGGCAGGACCCCATGGCCGGGATAATGTTTCCGTTATAATCAACCAGCTGACGGTGGGATGGCAGAATCGGTGGTTTAACCTTCAAGGTCTGGAAGGCTGACCATGCAATGAGATTGGCGGAGGCACCAGTGTCTAAGCGGAATGTGATTGGTGATCGGTTGACTGTTAGGGTGGCACACCATTCATCGCCGGATGAATGCTGTGCACTGGCATCGGCTGGTGGGTCCGACTCGGGGACATCCGGTTCTTGTTTATTACCGCAACGCGGAAGGGTTCCTGATCGTCGGTATCACCTGTCTGCACATCGTCAGGGTATGACTCGGTGTATGGGGGCTGAATGGCCCGCACGTCCCTGCGAGGCGGGCAGAATTGCAGAGAGTTGGCAGGTTGAGCTGCTCGACAGCAGGCAGCGTAGTGGCCCATCCTGCCACAGCGGAGGCATTGTCGCGCTTTGGCCAAATATTGCCGCTTTAAGTGGGCGGAGCCACAGTTGCCGCACGTCGTGATGTCATAGTGTTAGTTGCGCCACCACGCATGCGCGGTGCAGTCTTGCAGAGAGCGCACCTGCGCATCCCGTCCCTCTGAGTCGACGTCCCCTCTTTTGGCGCGTACAATCGCGGGAGGCGTCGGAAAGCGCGCGAAATGGCCGCCCACGTCCGGGCCGGGGGCCGGGAGGAACTCGATCGACTGGACCCGCTCGGGCTCGTAGGACCCCTGCCGTGCCGATTCGGCTGCCTGGAATTGAGAGTACCGGCTGGTCGCGTTTTTGTGGAGGACGCAGGTCTCGATGGCGGTGGCTAGGGTGAGGCACTTTATTTCGAGGAGCTGCTGGCGTAGGGTGTCCCAGGTGACCCCAAAAACTATCTGATCCCGAATCATGGAGTCGGAGGTGGCCTCATAGCCGCAGGACTGCGCGAGGATACGGAGGTGTGTCAAATAAGATTGAAAAGGCTCACCCTTACCCTGCAGGCGCTGCTGGAAGAGGTACTTCTCGAAGCTCTCATCAACTTCCACATTGAAGTGTTCCTCAAAATTTAGAAGGACCGTCTTGTACTTCGTCTTGTCCTCGCCTTCCACGAATGCCAGGGAGTTGTAGATGTGGATGGTGTGTTGCCTCGCCGTGGAGAGGAGGAGGGCGATCTTCCTGGTGTCCGATGCATTCTCCCTGTCTGTGGCTTCTAGGAAGAGTTGGAAGCGCTATTTAAACAGCTTCCAGTTGACGCCAAGATTTCCAGCGATCCAGAGCGGCTGTGGCGGGCTGATGGTTTCCATGGCACAGGATGGCGGGTTTCTGAAGAGGTGCAGGTAGGTCTCACAGTCGCTGGTGAGTTTCCAGACCTGGTATCATGTTGTGTTGGGTGTTCCGATACACAAATGAACCAACACGGTTGTAGATGGTACAACTCTGTTTTATTATTCTGTACAATAATAACTATTAACTTCTGGCTGTGGTTCGTACTTCACGAGTTAACCTGTGGACCCAGCCCTAGCACTATCTTAGTGAGGCACTCAGCACATGGTGTATGTCTGAGTGGCACCCTGTGAGCTCTGTGCTCTGAGCTTTCTCCTGGTAGAATGAGCGGGAACTGTGGTGTTCCCTGTTTTATAGTGCGTGTGCTCTCACTGGTGATTGGCTGCGATGTTGTGTGTGTGTTGGTTGGTCCAGCTACATAGAACATAGAACGATACAGCGCAGTACAGGCCCTTCGGCCCACGATGTTGCACCAAAACAAAAGCCATCTAACCTACACTATGCCATTATCATCCATATGCTTATCCAATAAACTTTTAAATACCCTCAATGTTGGCGAGTTCACTACTGTTGCAGGTAGGGCATTCCATGTCCTCACCACTCTTTGCGTAAAGAACCTACCTCTGACCTCTGTCCTATATCTATTACCCCTCAGTTTAAAGCTATGTCCCCTCGTGCCAGCCATTTCCATCCGCGGGAGAAGGCTCTCACTGTCCACCCTATCTAACCCCCTGATCATTTTGTATGCCTCTATTAAGTCTCCTCTTAACCTTCTTCTCTCCAACGAAAACAACCTCAAGTCCATCAGCCTTTCCTCATAAGATTTTCCCTCCATACCAGGCAACATCCTGGTAAATCTCCTTTGCACCCGCTCCAAAGCCTCCATGTCCTTCCTATAATGCGGTGACCAGAACTGTACGCAATACTCCAAATGCGGCCGTACCAGAGTTTTGTACAGCTGCAACATGACCTCCTGACTCCGGAACTCAATCCCTCTACCAATAAAGGCCAACACTCCATAGGCCTTCTTCACAACCCTATCAACCTGGGTGGCAACTTTCAGGGATCTATGTACATGGACACCTAGATCCCTCTGCTCATCCACACTTCCAAGAACTTTACCATTAGCCAAATATTCCGCATTCCTGTTATTCCTTCCAAAGTGAATCACCTCACACTTCTCTACATTAAACTCCATTTGCCACCTCTCAGCCCAGCTCTGCAGCTTATCTATGTCCCTCTGTAACCTGCTACATCCTTCCACACTGTCGACAACACCACCGACTTTAGTGTCGTCTGCAAATTTACTCACCCACCCTTCTGCGCCTTCCTCTAGGTCATTGATAAAAATGACAAACAGCAACGGCCCCAGAACAGATCCTTGTGGTACGCCACTTGTAACTGAACTCCATTCTGAACATTTCCCATCAACCACCACCCTCTGTCTTCTTTCAGCTAGCCAATTTCTGATCCACATCTTTAAATCACCCTCAATCCCCAGCCTCCGTATTTTCTGCAATAGCCTACTGTGGGGAACCTGATCAAACGCTTTACTGAAATCCATATACACCACATCAACTGCTCTACCCTCGTCTACCTGTTCAGTCACCTTCTCAAAGAACTCGATAAGGTTTGTGAGGCATGACCTACCCTTCACAAAGCCATGCTGACTATCCCTGATCATATTATTCCGATCTAGATGATTATAAATCTTGTCTCTTATAATCCCCTCCAAGACTTTACCCACTACAGACGTGAGGCTCACCGGTCTATAGTTGCCGGGGTTGTCTCTGCTCCCCTTTTTGAACAAAGGGACCACATTTGCTATCCTCCAGTCCTCTGGCACTATTCCTGTAGCCAATGATGACATAAAAATCAAAGCCAAAGGTCCAGCAATCTCTTCCCTGGCCTCCCAGAGAATCTTAGGATAAATCCCATCAGGCCCCGGGGACTTATCTATTTTCAGCCTGTCCAGAATTGCCAACACCTCTTCCCTACGTACCTCAATGCCATCTATTCTAATAGCCTGGGTCCCAGCATTCTCCTCCACAACATTATCTTTTTCCTGAGTGAATACTGCCGAAAAATATTCATTTAGTATCCCGCCTATCTCTTCAGACTCCACACACAACTTCCCATCCCTGTCCTTGACTGGTCCTACTCTTACCCTAGTCATTCCCTTATTCCTGACATACCTATAGAAAGCTTTTGGGTTTTCCTTGATCCTACCTGCCAAATACTTCTCATGTCCCCTCAAAATTTAGAGTATCCAATTTTGTTTCCAATTAAGGGGCAATTTAGCGTAGCCAATCCACCTAGCTTGCACATCTTTGGGTTGTGGGGGCGAAACCCACGCAAACACGGGGAGAATGTGCAAACTCCACATGGTCAGTGACCCAAAGTCGGGATCGAACCTGGGACCTCGGCACCGTGAGGCAACAGGGCTAACCCACTGTGCCATCGTGCTG
Source organism: Scyliorhinus torazame (assembly GCF_047496885.1). Lineage (NCBI taxonomy): Eukaryota > Metazoa > Chordata > Chondrichthyes > Carcharhiniformes > Scyliorhinidae > Scyliorhinus > Scyliorhinus torazame. The sequence continues at coordinate 68,256,826 of NC_092714.1, read as the reverse complement.
CCCCTGCGCTACCTGTCCATCAATGTGTGTGTGTGATTGCACCATGATATGTTAATGTGGATATCATGACACACACACTATACAAATTACTACGTTTGTGGATGCTGTTTGTGACCGGTGAAACAAGAAGGGACGAAGAAATGCCAGGATGTTAAGAGAAAGTCAAAGGTTGAACAGGGAACTTCAAACGCAAGGATGGCCGTCTTTCATAGAAGATGGTAGGTTCAAGGCTTATGTGAGGTGCAAAAATTAGTTAAGTATGCAGGGTAGTTGCATATAGTGAGGGTTGAGAGAGGTTGTTCAACCTCTAATCGTTCACAAGTATTGGATGAAATTCATGAGGTTCATCCATATGCCTCTCAAATGAAAAGGCTGGCCAGGTCGTATGTTTGGTGGCCTAATATAGACCAGGATTTGGAGAACAGAGTTAAATTCTATTCTGCATGTCAATCTAATGAGAAGATGGCCCACTCGCACCATTACATCCTTGGAAGTGGCATGGTCATCCTTGGTCAAGACTTCATGGGGATTTTTGGATTGGATTTGTTTTATTGTCACGTGTACTGAGGTACAGTGAAGTATTGTTCTGTGTACAGTCCAGACAGATCATTCCATACGTGGAAAAAACCCATAGGTCATACATAAATACACAATGTAAATGCATAGATATGGGCATTGGGTGAAGCATACGGAGTGCACTATTCAGTAGAGAAGATGTGTGAAGAGATCAGATCAGTCCAGAAGAGAGTCATTCAGGAGTCTGGTAACCACAGGGAAGAAGCTGTGTTTGAACCTGTTAGTTTGTGTTTTCAGATTTTTGAATCTCCTGCCCGATTGAAGAAGTTGGAAGAGTGAATAAGTCGGGTGGGAGGGGTCTTTGATTATGCTGCCTGGGGAAAGCAGGCAGCAGGAGGTGTAGACAGAGTCAATGGATGGGAGGTGGGTTTGTGTGATCGACTGGGCAGTGTTCATGACTCTCTATATTTTCTTACGGCCTTGGGCCGAGCGGTTGCCATACCAGGCTGTGATGCAACCAGATAGGATGCTTTCTGTGGTGTATCTGTAAAAATTGGTAAGAGTCAATGTGGACATGCTGAATTTCCTTAGATTCCTGACAAGGCACTGTTGTGCTTCCTTGGTCATAGCGTTGATGTGGCTGGACCAGGAAAGATTGTTGGTGATGTGCACACCGAGGAATTTGAAGCTATCAACCATCTCCACATCAGCATCATTGATGCAGACAGGGGTGGGTACAACACTTTGCTTCCTGAAGTCAAGGTTACTGGATGCTCGCGTTTATGATAATGGTACAATATTTAAGAGCGAGTTGGTCCAAGAGTCTGTGCAAAGGAATGGAATACACCATGTGCATACCACGCCTTTCCATCCAGCTTCAAATAGATTGGCAGAGCGAGCTGTTAAAACATTGAAGGAAGGATTGAAGAGGATGGCAGGTGATACTTTAGAGACTAAGCTCTCGAGGTTCTTATTTCAATATCGTAACACACCACAAACAACTATGGGATTCTCACTAACTGAATTATTGATGGGTAGAAGATCGAAAGTTCACCTGAATCTGCTACATCCAGATGTCAATGTGAGAAGGAGACACAAAAGCAGGAGAGACATGATTATCGTGCGAAGGAGAGATATTTTAACCCGAATGATAGTGTCAATATCAGAAATTTTGACAGAACCAGCGTTGACTACAGAGAGTTCTTAACCGAAGTGGTCTTGTATCTTTGATAGTGAGATTGAACAATGGAGGAGTTGTTCGTAGGCACCAAGATCATATTCTTCTATGCCATGACTCGGAGACAGCAAAAGTTCCAGATAACACAATAGAAGGGAATACTGCTGTGGAAATTCAACAAGAAGTGTTTCCTTTTGTACCAGGACTTCCTTGGACTCTACGTCAGGAGAGGGACACTCCTGCACAGATACTCAACCTACTCCTGTGCTCACAAGGTCAGTTGCACTAAGTCAAGCATCACCAGAGATGACGGAGTCACCATTGGTACTGCACAGATCACAACATAATTGAAAAGCTCCTGAAAGACTGACTTACAGTTGAGGCATCAGTTGCATTGTCTTTCTGTATTTAAAGGGGATTAAAATTTAAGGGGGCAAAGTGTTATAGAGTGTTATTATTTTGCATCTTATTCAAATCCATTGCAGATGTCATCAGTAAGTGCTGGGACATCATTAGTTGTTAACTGTGTATATTCGCATTTAACTGCTGTTCTAATTCTATTCAGTTACTGTTATTTTGATGTTTAACTATCGGCTCCTGCTTTTTAGTCCATACTGTATTTTCAACTTTGTTATTTTTAGATATTAAAGATGAATTTGTAATGCATTTTCAGCCACATTTTTGTGATCAGTTACCACAATATCCAATGGGATAAAATCCCATATTTGATATATTATAAATGATCCTGCTGCCCATAGTGCAAGAGAGGAACCATCAAAGCAGAACTTCCTCTTTACAAAACTGAATCTGTTATGTTGTTCAGCTTAGTAAGAAGCCATAGTTCTAATATTCAAGATGGCGGCAGATGATCAGTGTGATTTACTGCATCTCTTAACTGTTTGACTGATATTTGCACGGTCAGATCCTGAGCAGAAGTGTCAACACGTATGTTTGTTTTTGTGATGTGAATTTGAAGTTTTCGGAAACAGAGGGATGCATTTGAAGGGAAGTCAGCTGGAAGCCAGTGTGCTCTGTGCAAGCCTGCCCGTAGCCATAATGTGCGGTTGGTGGCTTAAATTGGCTAACAGTGGGACTTCTGCTCTTCACTGGGGAGCTGCCAATCAATCCGATTGTCCAACAGCTCTAGCAGTCCTGGAAGTGCCAAGAGCTCAGATGTTGGCACTGCCAGGAATCATTTAAGGCAGAGATGAGGAGGAATCTCTTCTTTGCGGGTTCTTTGGAATTCTCTTCCGTAGGGAGTAGTGGTCATTGATATCTTCAAGTTTGAGTTAGACAGGCTTTTGATTGGTAAGGATTTGAGGGTTATGGAGGACAGGCAAGGAAGTGGAGTTAAAGGCCACATCAGATCAGTCATGATCTCATTGAATAATGGGGCAGTCTTGAGGGGCTGAGTGGCCTGCTCCTGTTCCTGTTTCTTCTGATCTTTGCCTCAGCACTCTGACTGACCACCATGTGTGAGAACTTATTGTAGTAGGTGTGGTATTATCAGGTATTGCAGTACCCGAGAGGCTGAAGACCATTGGTTAAACCTCGGAGTTTACTATTGGCTGTTTTGTATGTAGCTCCACCCTGACAGGTGGGGTATAAGAACCGGTGCCGTCCCAGCAGCCTTCATTCTGTACCGAAGCTGCTGGGGAACAGTTCTAGTCTATTAAAGCCTTCAGTTATGTTACTACCTTGTTTTAATAGAAATTGATCGTGCATCAATTTAATAGACTACTACTTAAGCTGAAAGGATGGATCTCCGAATCAAGCCGGAGTGTCTGCGACTCAGCCCCCACGCGGAGAACTCGGCGATCTTCAAGCACTGGCTGGTGTGCTTTAAAGGCTACCTCGAGACGGCCGGAGGCACACCCTCAGGGGAGCAGAAACTGCATCTCCTGCACTCCAGGGTAAGCCCTGGGATCTACAACCTCATCGAGGAGGCGGAGGACTTTGATGCAGCGATCGAACTGTTAAAAGGACATTATATCCGCCCTGTAAATCAGGTCTACGCACGTCATCTGCTTGCAACAAGACAGCAAAGCCCCGGGGAATCGTTGGAGGAGTTCTACCGCGCGCTACAGGTGCTGGGCAGAAACAGTGGCTGCCCGCAAGTTACGGGGAGCGAGCACAAGGAACCCCTAATCCAGGATGCCTTCTAGCAGGTATGAGCTCCTCAGAGATCCGCCAGCGGCTCTTAGAAAAATACACCCTTGAACTTAGAGAGGCACGGGCCCTGGCAGGGTCCATGGACGTTGCCTCCAGAAACGCACAATCCTATGTGCCCGACCGCGCGGCGGCCCCCTGGGCAGCGTGGCATCCCGCAGCGGCAGCCACACAGACTTTCCCCGTGTCCCCGCAGGCTTGCGCTGTAAGACAGCCCGCTAACTCCGTCGGGCCCCGCTGTTTCTTCTGCGGCCAGGCGAAGCACCCCCGCCAGCGCTGCCCGGCCCGCACCTCCACCTGCAAAGGGTGCAGCAAGAAGGGCCATTTTGTGGGGGTCTGCCAGGCACGAGCGGTGGCCGCGGTCTCCAGCAGCGACTCCGGACCGCCGCAGCAATCTTCTCTTCGGGCCCCAGGCGGCCAGCATTCACCGCCACCCCCCTATCCTAGGGCCACGTGCGGCCCACGGACGCAGCCATCTTGTCTTCATCAACGGCCACAAGATGTTCTGCCTGATCGACTCGGGGAGCACGGAGAGCTTTATACACCCTGACACGGTAAGGCGCTGTTCACTTGTTACCCACCCTGTAAACCAAAGAATCTCCCTGGCCTCCGGTTCACACTCAGTGGAGATAAAGGGGTTCTGCCAAGCAAACTTCACGGTCCAAGGCAGGAAATTCAACAATTTACGCCTTTATCTCCTGCCGCACCTCTGCGCAGCTACACTCCTGGGGTTGGATTTCCAATGTAACTTGCAAAGCCTGACCTTCAAATTCGGCGGCCCTATATCCCCCCCTTACTGTCTGTGGCCTCGCGACCCTTCAGGCCGACCCGCCTTCCCTGTTTGCGGACCTCACCCCGGATTGCAAACCCGTCGCCACCAGGAGCAGACGGTACAGTGCCCAGGACCGGACCTTTATTAGGTCAGAAGTCCAAAGGCTGCTGAGGGAAGGGGTCATTGAAGCGGGCAACAGTCCCTGGAGAGCTCAAGTAGTGGTGGTAAAGACCGTGGAGAAACATAGGATGGTCATTGACGACAGTCAGACCATCAACAGGTTTACGCAGCTGGACACGTACCCTCTCCCCCGTATAGCCGACCTGTTAAACAGGATCGCGCAATACAAGGTCTTCTCCACGGTGGATCTCAAGTCCGCCTACCATCAACTGCCCCTCCGTACTAGTGACCGCAAATACACTGCCTTCGAAGCAGATGGGCGG